>NW_015090862.1:15268960-15360824 GCF_001431845.1 Calidris pugnax
GGGGGGGGGGGGGAAAGAAAAAAGGAAGGTGAATTGCGTGTGATGGAGAACATTACTCAGAATGATATAAGTTACAGAGTTTCTCGTGTTACCAGGGTGGAACGTGGGTTAGAGACCTCGTCTGCCTGTGACCACCTCTTCTCCAAAAATCTTCTAAATGGCTTTCAGCAGCCGGTTACCTGTATTCAGAGATAACCTCTTTACGCTGAGCAGACACCCTGCTAAGGGTCTGCTGTTGTGTTGGAGAGAGACAGGCTGTCACGCTGGTAAAAACTCCCACCTCACTACATCGGGACTATTGATCAGGCTAAAGAACTCGCAGCACACTGCTGAAAACAGAAATGAAGCAGAGGAGAAAAAAAATAAAATAGAACCAGGGGATCAACAGGTGGCCAGTGTAAAGTGTTCTTCCAGGAAGAAATGAAATATCTGTGGCAATATTTGCTCTGTCATAAAGCTGTGTAGAAATCCGAGGGGCAATTAGTGTTCAAAACACTTTGGCTTAAGTATTATCAGACAGTGAAAAAAGTGCTGCTTGCCCCTGTGCCTCCCTCTTAATCTTCATAAAGGAAGGATTCTGCTGAAATACAGATCTTTAGATGCATTGCATCTACTTTCCTACTTTCCTACTCGGTTTCATTAAATAGTAAGATACTATGGCACCATCTAAATATTGACTGATTTTTATTAGTCTTTCCATATCTGTTTGGCTAGCTGACAGTAAGGCCTCAGGCAGAGATCTGGGCTTACTTTGATGCCAAGGAGTTCTTTAATAGCAGGGACAAATCATTAT
This sequence comes from Calidris pugnax, assembly GCF_001431845.1. Lineage (NCBI taxonomy): Eukaryota > Metazoa > Chordata > Aves > Charadriiformes > Scolopacidae > Calidris > Calidris pugnax. Next base: position 15,269,754 of record NW_015090862.1, read on the forward strand.
CCCTTAATGTGATTCCATTTCTCTTCTTACCTTGTCTGATCTATTTAGATTACAAGGTCTTCTCAACAACAAATGTAGTCCTATGTGTCTGTAGGACTTTGACTAGGATCTGAAGGTCCTACTAGTGCACACAGTGGAAGATAAAGGGCATTCCTAGATCAAGACAATGGGTGGGAAAAGTAAAAGGTATAAACTACCTTAGTGACACCACAGATTTTAAGAACAGCTTTAAAAGGTCTCAGTTCCTTGTAGATTTTGAAAATGCAGGAAATCTTGCAAGGACAGTCATGCTTGTGAAAATCCCAGCTTCATTTCTTTAGGATTGCTTTTCTGATAAATCTCAGGTAAGCCTTTAATCTGCTGAACGCGCTGTAGGAACACAAGCCTGGTCATTCTCCACTTCCCCTTCTCATGTCCATTTGGCACAACTTCTGAGATCATAGATCATATACCACAGCTTCCATGAAATATTCCTTTTCCAGCTTAAAACTTGACCATTTTTCTGGGTTGGTTTTGGTTGTCTTTTTTTTGCTGGTTTTCTTTCAGGCAGTAGGCAGTATGGAGGGGGGGTGAGGATGTTAGTAAGAAATCCCTGATCTCACTGCTGGAGCACACTAACACTGAATTTCTCTGAATTTGCTGTGTTCTAGCGTAGTGTTCTGGTAGCACAATTTTCACAGCACAGAGAGATTGATCACAGAAGCCCGGGAAGCAACAACCAGAGCAGAGCAAATACCAGAGGAGACAAAATGTTCAAACGAAGCTGTATGAAGATTTATTTAGTTTTAAATGCATTTGCTTTGATTGTATTTTCTCCCCTTCTGCTTCCAGGAAACAAGTTCACTGTCAGGAATACTCATAGAGCAGCATGGGTATTTTAATTTATAATTTTAGTTACCTTCAAGGAAAAAGTAGAGAAGATTCCCAGAAAACTAATTCTGATGTTATAAATATTTGAATTGGAACCTAAATTCTCAGAGACACTTCAGCAGTTAAAGACCAGCAACCTGCCTGGCTGGTACCTCTTCTCAGAATTAACCGAGTCAGGGCTGAACTCATTTCTACTACTGATTCAGCTACAGAATAATGGGAAATAATTATATTGCAATCTATCAATACATGCAACAAACCGTATCTTGCAGTTGACTCTTGTGAAAGTTCATTTTAAAATTAATTGTTGCTAAAATAAAACAGTGCTAGAATTGTTATAGCAGCCAGAATGTCATGTTTCCCTTTTGCTGCTCGGTCAGGTTCTTTTCATTCCTCTTCTGCTGCAGCCATTTTCCTTTACCTTTTCCGTGATGGCTTTGGCTTGACTCTGGGCCTTCACTTTTAGGCAAACAATAAAATTCAATTTTGCCTGTACTTCTGAGGAGCTGTGAGCCAGATCATGCTGTTTCTTTTTGCATTTGGATGAATTTTCCTTCTTGAGCTCTCTGCGTGTGAGAGAAGAAAGTGGAAGCAAATAGCTCAGCACAGTTATGGTCTAAAAAAGGAAGTCACCAAATTTTAGACCAAGCTGGTAAGCTTGACAAAAGCTCAGCGCAGTGTATTGCCATGTTAGATGGGTCAATACATGATGACAGATTGAAATACCATACGTGACTCACGGAAGACGTTTTTGGGCAAGCTGTTATCCTCGGATGAAATTAAATTAAAAGACACCTTACACTGGGTCATGTCTCTTTTTCTTTCTTTTTTTCTTTCTTTTCTTTTGGTTCCTTTTTTAAACGGGATTGTTATCTCATTTTCAGAAGACTATCACTTTTATCCTGACTTGTCAAACAGCTATTACCATCAAGATGATGAGCTTGATATGCTGCAAGTACTGATTAAGGGGATAGTGCAATTGCTCTTGCTCTACCTTGAAGGAGTAATTTTCCTGTCTGTCTAGTAAGTAGAGGAAAAGAAGCCAGATTTTTCCTTATCTGTGGAAGAAGGAGGTTGTCTCATCTTTCTCTAAGCTCTTGTGAGCAGTCAGATCTAGTCAATACCTGGCTTCCAGACTTTCTCCAATGGCACGCAGATGTTCAAGCTTCGAATAGTGCAAGAAAGTGGTAGGAGATTGAAAGGGTGACAGTCCTCAGAATCACTGAATTGCACCCAAAGAACACTTTTAATGGATTTGTGTGGTAGGAGCAGATAGCTTTTGACCATGAGGTAAAACAGCCTGTAGGTATTAATGACCTACGGAACTTTTCACAAGATAAAGAGGAAAAGACTTCAGACTAAACAATCCACTGACCAAAATTCTCCCCAGCGATCTCTGATGGACAGACATTTCACACCTGGGCCTGGCTTTTGTGAAGGTTTTCTATAACTTCATTACACAGTCGCTGTGTTTCACCACAAAATGGCAGCACCTCTGTGATGGCAGAAAAGCAACTCCAGCTCAGGCAAAACTGGTGCAGAATTTGAATCACGGGAAGCTGCATCTGTTGGTGCATTTGGACAGAACGTTTTGGTTTCTTTTGAATGAATAAAGATCATCCCAATTCTGGCTCAAAACAATTAAGAGTAAAATGTGAAGTAGGCCAGTGAATATTGCTCAAACCGGATCATATATCTGGGTAATAGTCCTGAAAAAATGAGTATTTATATATATGCATTATATATATACATCTAAATATACATATGCCTCTATTTTTCTCTATGCCTCTTTCTCTCTCTCCCCATATATGTGTGCATGCTTACATATATATATATTTATCTTCTACAAATTTGACAATCTTATAAGTTTTTTTGGAACTTTTACTGCCTGCTCTTTAGAAATACAGCTAAAGTGACAAAACCACATTAAATTCTTAGCATAAAATGAAAGACAAAAGTGGCTGATTGCACCCAGGTTTTTTCACTTCAGGGAGAGGAGAGCTACCGGCCAATTGCCAGTTTTTCCAGTCTGGGCAAAATACCCAGGAGGACCTCAGAGCTTCTCCCCTGAGTCTTTCACTAGAAACGTGGCTGGTTGGTGCCAGGTGGCTTCATGAAAGCAGGGCAGGGATGCACACAACATTTTGGGTTGTGTGTGGGGGTCTGTGGAGGAGGAAAAGAGGGTGAGGAAGAGTGAGAAATCTTCAGTGAAGGTTCATTTTGAATTCTTATGTCGATCCATCAGCCGAGGGAGTATATCTTCTGAATAAGCCAACCCAGATTCACCTACAGACGCCTGTGAGTGCCATCTCTGTGTTTTACCATCAATAAAATAAAGATCCGGCCCATTTTGCTTGTCAGGGAAGAGTTCCAAATCAGTGTCATCTGGAAATAAAGGGAACTGCAGAAAGATGTATGCAAAATCCCTAAAAAAGGCAGAACTATCACCTATAAAATAAATTATCTGAGGAATGAGAGGGGTTTTTTTAATTCTAAAGGATGCACTAAGAGCCCTCAATTGTGGAATATCCATCTCAACGTGGTAAATAGATGCGTTAGACACAGAGTGACATATGGGCAGATAAATACAGCCATAACTGGTAGGCAAAGTAAGTGCACGCGGCATGTGTCAGTATTGTCTGGTAATTCAGAGCTGTCATAAAACTGTCCCACTTATGATGTTACAGCATTTTTAAGAAACATGAATTTGCAATTTAAACTCTGCTAAATGAAGGCAGGAAGTTACAGGTTACCGAGCTGCATGCAAACAGGGGAACCGAGAGATTTTTTTGCTCAAATCTGTCTCAGCAGGTACAAACTGTGAGGATGCCCTCAATATTTCAGTGTTCCCAGGGCCTTTGGGTGTATGGGGGTGATCAGCCTGGAAAGTAAAGAAGAGCATTTTCAATGTAATAAATGTTTGGAAAACACATTCCTGGTTCTGCTGACAGGAATTTCAACATAAATCAAAATCCTATCATTAAAACTGGAATATAGTCCTGCTAAAGCCCTGAGAAATTTTCTTTCCACTTTCTTCACTTCTCTCTTTTTTCCTCATTTGAATAATACGTGTCCTTAAAGATATGACCAAGTTTTGGTTTTGTTGCTTTGGATTTGTTGTTGTTGGGTACGGTGTTTTTTTACCTCTACAGAAGTTTCTTTGGAAAAATGTTTTAAAAAATGTCTTTGGTTCAAGAACCACACTGCAGAGTAAGTCTGCCAGCTTTATCTCATAGACTGTCTCCCTGGGAGTCTGAACTAAATGCATAATTTAAAGAGCCCTTAATCTGCAATGTCATTCCCATTTGGTCGGAGGCAGCCTTCACTTTATGATGTTAACTTTCTCAGCAAAGGGCAATGGCAGTTTTTCCGAGGATGCACTTAGAGGCAACATCTCATGTAAACCGTTTATTCAAGGTGTCCTGACATCCCAGTATAACACTGGGTGACAATGGATAACCTTCATCAAGATCTCCCATGGGAGAGAGGCATTCATGGCAGTGAAAGTGCTGCACAAAGCCAACAGTAATATATAAAGGGCTGTTGAGGAGGGGTGGGGGACAGGAGGAGGAAAACGGCAAACAGGGACTTAAGTCACATTATATTTCATTCTGCATGTTTCAAATGATCCAGGTGAGCATCATATCTGTTGTAGGTAGGTTCTGTAGTAGCCAGTGCATGGCTTTCACTAGGAGTCAGGTCCCAGGGATAGCTGGCATGCACTGGCTGTGTCTTGTAGCCTGCTAGCCCTGCCTGAGAAGAGCTGGGTCAGTCCCACAGCCTGCTGCTCTCTCTTATTAACATGCATCGTGTGTTGATTTCAGCCCCGAGTTCTTTTTGTAATTTAAGGGGTGCAAACCGACCTTTAAATGGGGAGGACTGTTTCCTTTTTAATTAAATCTCCAGCCAAGCAATTTGCCTTTCCCATCCTATTGAGTTTTTCATCAATTGTTTTTCTTCCCCTTGTGCTGTAGCAAACCACAAGTGCCTTATTACAGTAACTATCGCACTGTTCCTGTGCTCTCTCACCCTGAAGGTGCTTTTAAAGTGCAAACACACTTCCAAAGACATGCAACAAGCTAATACACCAGGATGTATTAAGGCCCATTTTGTTTTACTTTAGCTTCGTATTAACAACAGGATGCTCACCCTGAATAAGGGATATTAAGACATCTTTTCCCCAGGATATAAGGGGATTCAGAGTGGCATTATGTGTGATAGATGCAATTGCAGGAAACTTTGGGTATATCCCTGCATTTTGCTGGTCAAACCATTCATTCCTCTTTCACGGTCCTTATTCTAGTATGTCTATCACCAGACACATCTTCATGGAAACCAACTTAAGAAGCCGTGGGTCTCTTACCCTTCCCTTTGAGCAACACCAATACAGCACAGGCCCAGTAACTAGTAAAGGAGAGAAATATCCTTTCACTGTAGAGTCTACCCCTCAACCTTCCAGCTGCGTTCATCCCTGGGCTATACAATAGCTCATTACGCAGCAGAACTGACCAAACTGCTTATGGATGATTGAGCGTGATCTCCAGGATGGTGAGAGCTCATACTGCAATTCCTTCCAGAGCCAGGACAGTGTTGTACAAGGGGAAGGGTGAGAGGCACTTGAGCCCCTCCACATTTTCTGATGTGTGAACTCAGGCTCAGACTTTTCCCATAATCCATAAGGTCTCCATCCTTTATCCAACTGCCCAGCTCCATGCGACTCATAGGAACATAATTGCTTGTGAGTTGTATTCTAAAAATAAACGTCACATCATATATATCAGTATCTACATTCTAACGATTCTTCTGGTATATGTAGAATGAAAACCACCAGTTTGGCTCAGGCGAGTCCTAGACTCAAGAACTTTTTATTCCTAGCTCTGCCACCGATCTGCTGAGGCAAGTTAGAGATGTCTTTAAACAACTTTATATTTCTTGTTCCTACCGCATTGCCTCCTAAATCCATTTAGATTGTAAATTACATTTTGCAAGGAGCTTCCTTGAAAACACACTTGCATGATGATCATTTAAATATGGCCATTGCCTATTGGAGCCCTTAGGAAACAGGAGTAGGCACAGGAGACTGTGTGCGCATTTCTGTTGGGCATTTCTGTGTTATGGAGCGTGGGATGTCTGTGTGCATTTTTGTGCACATGCACCCTCTATCCTCATCAGCTGTGAGTATCTGCAGCTGGTGTCAAGGTCTTGGAAAAGTCAATGCAGCTCAGAGGAGCCCAGGCTGACTCTCGTAGGAGACAAACTTCCCCTCACTGATAGTTGGTTGGAAAACTTATTGGTTTTCTCTTTTTTTTTTTTAATTTTTTTTTCCTTTTGCCCTCTTCCCTGGTTTTGCTTTGGCCTTTGGAGGGCGACAGGTCCTGCTTCAGCTCCTGGCTGCCCACCCCCCTCACCCCTCATGCTGGCAGCCGCTAGATGGGGAGCTCGGCTAATGGGTCCAGCCCTGCTCAGAGCCTGGTCACCATCTGGCAGACAAAAATCAGAGGGAGGGGACTTCTCTGCAGCAGCAAAGTAGGCCGCCCCGTCTTCAAATTGAGGATAAGAACAAGTGATGGAGTCTCCGGCCACAGCTTGAAAGCAACCCATCAATGTCATCTTGAGTTAAGTACCTGATGCTGGCACTTTGCTGCAGTTCTTGGGGGATAAGGGCTCTGACAGGGTCATTGTTTCAAGTGGAGTTCAGTCTTTTGTTTGCCATAAACGAAGAAGACAGGAAGTCAGCTGTGAGGTTTAGGAATAATATTTAGATAATTGTGAGATATCTCATCTTAAAGTTCAAACTGATTGAACCTGAGCTGAGTTTTGAGTCAAACTTTGTTTACGGGCCCATCATCTTTGTGGCTGACACTTGCAAAGAGGAAAAGAGAGAGAGAGAGGAAAAAAGAGTGAAAGAGAATGAGCCAGAACTTACGGTTTCTTTCTGACCTTGGCAAGAAGGAAAAATCCATACGGAAAACAAAACAATAAATAATAATAAATAATAACACCAACAGCGAAGCCAACACTCCAGGAGCCGAAAAAAAAAATACACTCCATTGTGCCCACATTCTTAATAACTCTGCATATGACTGTCTAACCTGAGCTTCTGCAAAAATCAAGTGGGAAGATGCTTGTACCAAACACAGCATGAGCCTTGCATTTAATCGGTTACTGTAATAAACATATAAAAAAAGATTTTTTTTCCATGAGAGGACAGAGCAGTGGCTACATAAAAGGACATCAAATGACACATCCTCCATCTCCCAGCAAATAAAAAAGCCATCAGCTCATAACAAGGCGGTGATAAAAGGTGCTGAGGCCAGTAAGATTAAGACTTTGTAATAAGGTTCGGGCGCCAAAACTGACAGCCATTTTCTTTTATATTTATCATGTCTTCACATTGGGGTGAGAAGCCAGGAGTCTGTCCCATTGCTGGCTAGAATTTATAGCAGCTCCATTATTAGGAGATTGCACTGAAATGGGGCAGAGGTATGGTTTTCTGAGAACACTACAATAGCCTCCTACATTATACACTTGACAGGTTTGTCAGCGCTTAGTAACAAGCCTTGTAAAGTACTTTAATATCATTAGCACTATTTTCTTAATGTGTCTGCTCTCCTAGCAGCCTGAAAATATCATATATCATGGTCTGGAGGAAGGCATACATAGCTATCTCTCTCGTTCTCTCGCTCTTTCTTCCTTTTTTTTTGCCTTCCCCCTGAAATTTGATTTTATTGCCACACATTTGGTTGATGTTTTAATCAAAATAATGTAGCCATTTTCCTTTATTGATTAACAAGTAAATATGTATAAATATGTAGTTAGGGGTGGGCAACCCTTTTAGAGGATATTGGAAACAACATAATTAATGGCTTCCTCATCTAATTACAGTGCACATGTTACATCTCCCCATTGTTTTTTCTGGTGATTCTTTTTTTTTTCTTCTCTGCCCCTCCAACAAGAGAGGTCTGTTGCCAGAATGTCTGTGGATTTCATACAAAGGGGCAGGGGCCATGAGCCGGAAAGCAAAACAAAACAAACAAAACAAACCCAAGCTCTTGGTCACTTTTCTGAAAACATTGGTGATACAGCTGCTCTTTCAAACAACCGCATGGCCCATCACCCCAAAATTCATCATTCTTGGCAGGTAATGGCAGCCTGAAGCTGGTTATGCTAACTTTAATTTCTTTTAAATATCCAAAACGTGTATGCGTGCATTTATTTATTTAGAGCATTTCCTTGGACCCTTTGAGATACGAGTTAAAGCATCATTTGCAAGCCAGGGTGTCACAAAGCAAGGGGTTGCCCTCTGCAGAGGGGGTTGGAGGTCAAACTACCTCTAAAAGAGGCATATATTGCCTAATGGATATCTACTGTGCTAATGTCAAGAGATGTAAAGTCCACGTCCTACCACAACAATGCAAGAATTGTTTATAATTGTATTTGAAAATAAACATTTATTAAGTGCTCTGCAAATGCATGACATTATAAGCAGGGCTTGGATCTCATTTGGGAACAGGATATGCTTCTTAAATAGGAGTCGTGTTTATTCCTGACGTTGTAAATATTCTCATGTATGACCTTAATCATAAAAATTCCAGCATTGTAAACAACTGCACTAAATCTATACAAAAAAATAGGCTCAGGCAAGGAAAACAAATATGTAAATGAACCTCATCAAAGAGAGTTTTATTATCTTAAGTATGACCTCAGTCAAATGGCTTTATATCTTGGAAGATTGTTAAAGTCAAGTACACAATCTACTTCCGTACTGATGCTGGGACTAACACAGCAGTGCTTTTTACCCCACGTTTGATTGACTTCAAAAATCAAATATTCTCCAAGTGTCCTGTGCTCTTGGTTTTACTGATCTGAAGAAAGAAAGGGCAGGGGAAAAAAATCACATTTGGGAGTAAGGAAGGGCAGTGAAGCTATATTATACCCCAAGAGCACACACGTTCCCTTCCAGCCCGCACACCTATTGCAGTGCTCGTGGGTACATACGTGACATTACGCCATCAACCACACATTGTAAAAATCAGTGGAGCTACATGCAAGCTCACAGATGGAGAATACGAATAAGAAGCAGGGCAAAGAGTAATTCTAGACATTTTTCTGACCGTACAGGGGTACAGATTTAAAGTGGAGCCACTCCTGATTGCTCTGGTGAGAAAGGCTTCACACAGCCCAGCTTTGCTTTCTTGGAAGCCCCTCTCATTATAAAGCAAGTAAATGAATAAATAAGCTATTCCTTGCCATTGCACTCTTCTCAAGGGCTGCAATGTACCACAGTATCTTCTAGCTCTGTTTAGGGGTCCACCGACAGTTGGTTTCAAGAAATGTTGGAACAGACACTGTTGACTGACGAAATTCTTGAGTAGATTTTCTCAGCAATCATGTTTCTCTTTAATAAATACACTGTTTCAAAATTTAGGTCAATTTAGCACCAGTTTGAACTAGATGAAAGGCAAATTCTGAATGGATATTGTCAAATAAAAACTATAATATAATTATCTAAAGCATTAGCTGTAGCAATAATAACAATCTACACATTTAACATTAGTTTTAAAAAAATCCTCCAAAACATACTTCAAAATACTTCAACTAGGTTTAAATAATGTTAGTGGATAGACTAACTTCACTTTCTAGGTGTCTGTTTAGATGTAATATAAAATAAATCTCTGCTACTGACATTTAAATTACTCAAAAATTTTCAGTTTGCCTCATTTTGTGATGTTTTCCACCACACTCACTTTGCTAGTTTCTTTTAAAAATCATTAAGGGAAGGCTCAAAATAAATTAAGCTAATATGGAAACATTTGTACTATCTATATTACTTATTACACATTAAAAGGAGATGCAATAAGCTAAGCAGCAGATATATATGTAACTACATTGTCTCTGGCACATGCCATATGTTTTATATTACTAGCAAAGGGTGGAGAGTCTACTTGAACTAAAATTGTAAGGCTTTTCCTAAGATCTTCATGGGAATTGTATCTTTGAGTTTCTCAGTATTGCATAATGGCAGCGAATATAGAATGAAATTCCAAAGAATCAATCACATGTATTTCAACACACGTATTGCCAAATAAACATGTACGGATTCACGTAACTCAGTTTATATTTTCAGAGAGCTAATACAAATCCAGATTAATGTTCAAATATAATGTGTAATATCTCTATCTACAGGAATAAAATGTAAGCCAAATGTGATGACAGTGTCCTTTTAACTGCTTAACCAGACATGATTTGTGAATGGCTGCCATGTATTTCGTTTGCATCTAAAATGTCCATCACAGCAAGTACCCTGCAGTTGTAATTAGTGAAGATGCAGAATGTTATCGAATATCACAACATTTTGACTGTCAGATTGCTCTAGCCGAGGAAAGTTACTTTGTAAAATGAGAGGCTGATGTTACAGTTGTATTGACTTTTGTGTCATGTTTGTTTCAGTTTACTAGTCAAAACAACTTTCAGAGCTCTTCCTTGTCCAGAAGGTTCAGGCTGCCTTATGAAAATGAAGCTGTCTTGTTTTCTGCTTCATAAATCATTGTCAAGCTGAGCCAGATAACAGAAACAAGTTCAGATTCCAAAATGATTATTCTTAGAGATGATGTATTAAGTATACAGAATACAACTTGATTTTCATAAGCTATGTTGACTTTGCAGAACTGAGGCTAGAGGGGAAAAAATTAATGAGTAATTGGAGGTGTGAGAGCCTGCAAAAATCCCAGGAGAGAGGAAACAGAGTGGGTGGGGAGAATTCCCTTTCTGAGAAGCTCTTGAAGTCATTTCAAAGCTGCCATTTTCCCCTCATCTCTGCCCTTGTGCTATTTCACCATTATAGATAACCCATTTGGAGCATCCTGTAGACCTATTTTACTGCACCCGCTAATGCGGTTTTATAACCTTCACTGGGCTTTGCATCCAGGCTCTGGACTAAGAGTCTTTCAGAAACTATTCCCTTCATGAGCCCCAAGGAAAGGAGCCAATGCCACTGGAAATTTCCCTCACCTTCACTTCTCTTCCTCCTTTATATCATGCCCATTTCTTGATGGCTCTGAAATATTTTCTTATATTTCTGGGTTTCTTTTTATAATCCAGAGAAATAGAAAGTCCATGAATGGTCCCTCTCTAATTGGATTAGAAAAGTCACAACACAAACAGCATTGTGGAGGTAAGGTGAATTCTTGAAATACAGTTGCAAGAGGTACATGAGAAAATATGAAGAGGGCAATGGCCAAGCCTCTTAAAGCTCTATAGGAATCCTCAAAGAGTAAAAGAGTGAGTAGGAAGGATAAAGTGGGGTAATAACAGCAATTTGAAAGTGAAAAGAAGGATCTCACTTTTTATTTATGTGATATTATCATAAGATTTGAGACTGGGAAAGGGCTGTGAATGGTGGATCTGAACTATGAAGCAAGGTGTAAGGTTGTCAAGCTCTGGAGAAGACAGGATTTAAGACAGCAGCACTTGTGCGCATCAGTGTGAAATCATAGAAGAAATGCAGGTAACTGGACTTGCTTTCAAGTTTCAAGCAGACCTTTCTCTCATGAGGCCCAAACAGATGAATTTTTACATTGCTTAGTTTGGTTTTTTTTATCACCTACAAACCAAACACTGCAAAAATTAGATGCTGCAACACCACAGTCCTCAAGCAGAGCCTAGAATGCAATGGTTTGAATAAGGCCCCTCAGTAAGGTCCGTGGCAGAAGAAGAACTTGAACCAAAGTCCACCACGTGCTGGATAATCAGAATAGCCTGAGACAGTCCTTCTTCTCTTGAAACATGTGTTCTGTCACTGGCTGCATCACCTCCCCAGAAGTTCGTCTTTAACACTAAACATCGTAAAAGAAAAAACAAACATAGGAAATTTCAGCTGTGGCTGTGAAAAGAAATCATGCTCAGGGCACCTCTCAAACATGTTTCTTCATTCTTTTAACCAAGAAAAGGAAATTAAAATCAAACAAACCCATGTTTAAGGAATGTGAAGGCTGTGAAACAAACCAACAAAAGCCAGGAAATGTTCAAGTTAAGGCTGTGACACTCTGTCCTTCACTCAAGCTGTTCTGACTTATTTTTTCTAAACAGAGGGGGTTGAGATCAGCGTGTCACCCTCGGATTTGAATTTCCTGTTGTGAACTGGTATGTGCCTGTGCCTTATTAATGTTATTAGATATTGTTTATTGCATTTGTGAATGTGATGCAAGTGCACATATCTAAATTTAAATACACCCACATCTCTATGCATTATATTGAAGCGGAGCACTGTAACTACCAGAGCTTTCTGCAAGTGCTAAGATTTGTCTCCTTAACAACAATCAACCCAGAAAATGTCTGTATTTTAACGAGCTGGTAGCCACCTCGGAAAGTCATGCTTGTCACCATAGCACGCACAACAGCCTTTGGAAATGTCATAGTGGCTATAGGGATAGAGATCAAATCCACCTGCTTCAAAGTCACTCAAGCAAGAGGAGACTCTTTAATTTAGGCAGTGCTGGGCTCTGGAAACCTGGACACACGTTTCTGCTCCCACTCAGTAGAGGGCAGCAGTAGGTGGAGATGAGGGATGTTCATATGTTCTCAGTGTCTATCAGAAAATCAGATTTTTCCTGGATATGACAAAAACAACACACAAAAAAAACCCCAAGCTAAGCAAGTTGGCAGCCATATAGATGAGTACATCAGTGAATAGATGGTTCCCATGCAGCTCAGGAACCATTTGTACCGTCACCGCACCCCCACCACATCTGGGATTTCACAAGTCACTGGAAGCTCGGTGGGAAGTGGGTGTGTGGATCATATGCTATTCTTCCTCCGGACACATGAGGGATTGGCGCAAGTCAGAGGCAGGATACCAGACTAGATAGACCAAATGTCTGGGCCACTATTGTGAGAATAATGTCAATTTAATGTTAGTCTATCATCACCTATTTTGAACTAACCTTTGTCACTGGCTCACTTCTGATGTCGTTTGGAGTCTGAGCACTCCGGCACTGCAGCAGCCGGCACTGGCTTCCCCCAGAACAGCTTTAGCACTGTGAACAATAGATTTTAACCTTTGCCACTTTCATTTTTTTTGGTTTTATTATCAGTCTGTGCTTCCACTACAAACTAAGCGCACAGGGCTTTGAGCTAATTACATTCTGTACATCTGAGCCAACTCTCAGTGCTTCATGCTGACACTCGGATACATCTGGGCCTGATAACAATTACAAATACTCTGGGCATACTTTAAAAAAGAGCTTATGTTACAATGTGAAACAGCATGTTTTACAGTGCTCATAACGGTCAGATAAATACAATAGCTTCAAATCCCCTTTCCGAGGCTTTAAAAAAGAGTGCCTCGCAATAATTCATTTAGATCAGGAACCCATAAGGAAAGAACCCTTCCCCTCCTGTCCCTGGGCGAGACACAGCAAAATACTTGATCCTAAGAACAGGACAAAATTTTTGTCACAAGCCAGGGAAGAGAGATGGTAAAGAGGGGGAGGTGATGGCGGCTTTCTGGTTCAGTGACAGTAGATAGCAGGGCCCGGGTTCATCCCAGCTAGAAGAGACCCTGAGGGATGATTCGGCCCTTCAGAACATCCCTCTTGCTCTCTCCATTGACTTCAGAGGAAGCCTAGAGTGATTTGGTTCATAACTTAAGTGCTTCGAGTATCTGAAGTGAAGTGGGATGAACTGGGGCTTGAATTCCCTGCTGCGCAGATGTCTGCAGCAGTGGAGATGGGGGGGAGATGGCTCCACCTGCCTGCATAACTCTTCCCTCCTCACCTCCTGCTCTCCAGCCCCAGTTCAGGGACCTGCTCCTGGAAACAACAAAGAGCACTGCTGAAGGCTGCCTCACAATGCAGCCCTGTTACTGTGACTCCACTAAGGATAAAGAAAGCATAATATGCCCTAAACCTGCTCTCTCTGATATCTGGAACTCTTTCTCTAGTCATAGAGATAAAGCAGACGAGAGAGGCACACGTGCTGCATTGGCTTCTCTTTTGGGTTCCTTCAAACCCGTTTTAGGCCAACCTGATGGCAGCTCTGCACATCTCCAGGGAGACACAGGAACACTACCTCCCCTCAGGAGCCACCGTTAGGAACTGTTAGCAGCAGAACTGGAGCTGAGAACTATTGTAAAGATATTTCACAGTGTTTTCTCCAAGACTTGAGTGGGGAAGGAATGCCTGAACCTGGGGCTTACGTAGCCCAGACGGGGGAGAGGCTTTAAAAAATTTATCCTTGGAAGAAGCAAAACCAATAACCCCATAAGAAAAAGAACGAATGATTTAAACTTCTTTAGTGACTGTCTCACGGGAGTGATACAAAACACTCAGGATGCTTTGCCAGTTTGCTATTCTAAAAGAATTGTTAATGCTTTGGAATGATGGACAGAGAAGAATTAAAAGAAAAACAACTCCCCAGGCCAGGTTTTTGCATAGGGCTGTAGCAATTGTCAGTCACAAAGAGCTCCCAAGCAAGCCCTTATGATAACACACAGAGTATATCAGCAATCATCTGTCTTTTCTCAGTAAACAGTTGTATAGTAATAAAACAGAGTGATACAGCTGACTCTAACCTGGCAAATTTCCCTGCACCTAGTGTTTACATCTCTTTAAGTGTATCTTTGTCATATGGTTACAAGGCTATTTCATGCTCTCAAGTTTAATTCTTTGTAAATATAGCTCTCTTTGTGCGTGTGAGGCGCATGTGTTAATAAATGTTCCATTTGCAGCCGTTCCTCTTGCTCAAATGGAAAATTAAGAGTCCTTGATTGAACGGCGTTAGAGATTGCTGGAAGTCTCCGTTCCCATCTCTGCAGAGTCGCGATGATTGCTCGGGAAGTTTCACACTTTCAAATATTTCTGTGAAGGCTAAATCCTGCCTTCTGGTAAGTTGTGGGGAGCCTTTTTTTTTTTTTTTTTCTGCTAAAAAATAGTTTTTTCTGGAAAGCCTGCTCCCTGCGTTCTCAGGGGTTATAAAAATGGGAATCATTTTTATTGGCAATCCACTGGAATAGTGCTGAGACAAATGGAAACTTGAAGATAAGGATCCTCGGAGGTGAAAACATACAGCTGTTGGGAATTGCGAAAGAATCTGGCCAATAAAGGAAGTCACTATTTTTCCAGGCCTGAAGTGAGTTATAGGCCGAGACGGGTGTTGTATATTTATGTAAGGCTGCAACGGGGAGCTCGAGCGACCGTATATTGCTGAAAGAGCATCATTCACATTCAACCTGAGACAAAAGGTGGAAATGAAGTAACATCCTGACTGAAGAAGGGCTCACGACAGAATAATAACATTTCAGAGAGGGGGGCCAGTGTGGTGGTCCGTGGGTAGGCCTCAACACAAGGAAATGGCGGAGGTGCCTGGTCAGCCTTCAAAAAACACACACACACGCACACACGTGGCCTGGCCGGTGTCCTTGGGAAGGGGGGCGTTTATCTTTCACAGAAATGTGTACATTTAATTGATGTAAGTGTACGGGTGTGTTACTACAGCTCGGCTTGCAGGCCATATTTACTAGGATGCGTTTTCTGCCTCATTGTATCAATAGTGACCCCAATTAGAAAAGATACTTGAAGGGTTGAAGCTTTTGGAACTGCTAAGTCTTTTTTTTAAAAAAACAAAACAAAACAAAACAAAACTTTTCTCACTCACTCCCTTCTCATTATTTTTGTAGTATTTTGTTAAAAGCTGGCAGCATGAAAATCAAGTCACGTTTCTCTGAGGAAAGCTGAGGAAGCAAAGAAAAGGTAGGAGTCCCTCACCATATATAAACATTTTTTACCATAAACGGATGTCCAAATGTAACACAAAGAGGAACGACCAGTGTTTTCATGAGTTTACAAATAGGGAAACTAAGGCACACAAAGGGTTAATGGGCTTCTTGAGGTCTTAACACACATTTGGTGGCTCAAATTGGGAAGGAAATTGCATCCTAATTCATAGTGCAATACCACATCTACAGATCTAACTGTGAGCGTGGATCAAATCATACCTTTTGTTTCCAAAATATTTGGACAGATGTCATAATTCCTTTTGCTTTTAAATATAATATCCACCATTTTGGTTCAAACTGTGAAGTTTAGTTTAGGCATAAACCTTCCACAGATTTGAGGGAGCTGAACTGGCTTTTTAGGTGATTTGAAATGGGGACTTCCTTTTCTAAAAACACAGGGTGTATTAGCAATCTGTTACTGAACCTACTCTACAAATTAAGGCGGGTTTGGAATTTTTGAAATTATGATGGACTTTGAAAATCTCAGGCTTTAACCAGGGCTGGTTTTAGTGGCAGGATAAATTACAGCACCTGGTTTGTAGACCAGAACTCCTGGGGCCCAGATGTAGCTGTGTAAACATTAGGCATTTAGTTTGGGACAAGCAGGACAACTGTACAGCAATGATGACAGACAACTTGTAAGTCCCCACATCAGCCTGGGTGTGATCATGACCTTTCTCCACCGCACCAGGAGCCCTCTCTGTAGTCACTGAAAAATTACATTTTTCCTGTTTAGAAACCTTAGCTGGGATTGGATTTTTTTTTTTTTTTTTTTAAGAAATAAAACATCAAAAGTAAGACAGAAATAGATCCATTTAAATCAACAGATGATACGTCCTCAACAAGTGGTCCAATGTTGGTCCTGTCTCTTAAATCCTGGAGTATTTTGCAGAATACATTCTTCACTTGTGCCGTGAATCTGTGTAGAGGTGGTTTTCTCACATACAGGATAGGAAAATAGATTTGGAGCCTCACAAAATACCGAGTGACTATTTTCTTTTTTTAATAAGCATCCAGAAGGCTTTGAACCACAAAAAAACAAACAAAACCTGTCATTCCCAGACAAATGTCCAACTTACTCTGCTCTGTGGAATTTGGACCCAGCTTAAAGCTCGACTGGGCAAAGACACTAAAATGAAAAAAGTACACCTGGGCTTGGAAGAATATCTTCCAAAGCCATTAAACTTCTGAGTAAGACTATAATAACTGATGCGAAAATGAGAGTGTCTTTTTTTTTGTATTTTAATTATTCCTAAGTGATACTCATAAAAATATATTAGCTTATAAAGAAACTGCTGGAGAATATAATAGGGATGAAACTGTTAGCTTTCACAGGATTTTAAAGCACTCCTCTAGAAGTGCACCTGAACAACTTCAGGGAATGAATGTTTTCTTAAAGATCTGGTTTAAGCAACTTATACAATTCTCCACTTCAGATTAAAAAAAAAAAAAAAGTGGACTATTCCACAGAGTTCAAAATTACCTACAGAAAAGGTAATTTCTTCTTCCTAATTCTACAGGAATTTTAAATAACAGAGGAAACACCCTAAAGGCTGAAATCTATTGTTCTATAGTTCAAATAAAGTTAATGAATCACAGACTTTTCAGATTTTTAAATAATAATACTAATAATATAAAACATTAGCTGGTATCAATCAAATTCAGATTAGGCACTTGTAGGTGTGGAATGAACACACTCACAGAGGTTTTATAATGCAGAAACTGATTATTACTAGGAGGAAAAAAAAATCACACTGTGTTGTGATTTATCCACTTAAATGCTTAAACTTAAAAATAAGATAAGATACTCCAATCACATGCAGGTAGCCCACATAACCTTCTTGTTAAAATGCCCTTCCATTTAAACACAGATTTTAACCTTTTCCCCTTCACCGCTTACATTTTTCTTTCGTTTTGTTCAAAGCATTTAGGTAAATTAGGATGAGGTCCCTCCATAAAAATGCAAGGGGATCAGTGAAACTTTCATCTCTAATTTATTCATGAAGGAGAGAGGTCTTTCCTGGTCATGCTGTGCATCATCCTGTCAGAATGACTTTCCTTCTTCTCGAGAAGGGATAAAGGGAGATAGAAAAATCAGGGGTTTGGGCTTTCTTACTAATAATCATTGGAAGAGAGAAAACTGTTCACTGCTTTATTCAGTGGTTATTGTACTGGAGCTGAATTTAATATCACATATTACAAGGCGAAGTTTCAATATTAAGGGGACTGAAGTTACTAATGAGTGAAAACATAAATTATTTATGTAAGATAACTAGATAGCCTTTTCATATAGTTCACACATAACTTTAAAAATATCATTTCGTGGATTCTCCTACCAACTCTAACAGGTATGATAGATAGCTTTCTGTCTGGAAGACAACAGAAGCATGTGTGTGCTAGGAGAGGCTGTTGCAAGCATGCACAGCACACACCACTTGTCTCTTAGTGCAGATCCTGCCAACTCGAAGCTGTGCACAGAAATATTCACTTTTGATTTCAGCTCTGGAAATTCAAGACAACTGAATAAAGTTTTAATATTAATTATAACAACAAATAAATTAAATATTAATAATAAAACTGGTTTGTGGCTAGTATTCCCCACCCCTTCCAAAATCTTTGGGGTTTGGATTGATTCCTTTCACTTATTGCTGTTATGATAACATCCCATTTTGCATCCTGATCTTTCGGAGGGGCAGAAAAAGGCTTATAATACAAATGGCCTTTATTCCAGCTGATGAATGAACTCTTCTGTGTTCCCCCAGCTTACAAAAATTATCATCTTTTATACATGCTTTAAAAAGAAAAGGGTGGGGGCTAGGGAAGCAAAGCAGGATCTGGTATTAGTCCTTTTAGTCGTCAGGAAATTACAAAATGTACACTTGCGGAGTAAGCAATTTTCGCAGTCTGCTGGCACATCCATCTTTTTAATGAGCCTTGTTTATAACCTGACGCCATGTTTCTAGTCACCTACCCTGTTTACATCTTTGGCCCCTTTAATTAAGAGAAGAACCAGTTAAAAGAAAGTAAGAAGAAATATTAATATGATCTGATTAATTCAGCTAGCGGGAGGTTATGGGGTACCAAGGTTATTATAACCTATAAAGGCAACATGAGCAAAGCTGTGTTCATTTGTAATTTTATTAGGCAGAGCAAATTAGTGAGCCCACATGGCAATGACAAAAGACCCCTTCCTATTCTCTCTTACCCCCCACCGAAAGGGCCAGGCGCCTAAAGTTAGGCTCCATATTAGGCAAATGAGAGCTGATATATCTCAGCCAACAACTAATGAGAATCTCCAGAGTTGGAGCTGTGCTAATTTGAAAACATTAGCTGGGATTTCTTTTCCTTTTTTTTTTGGTGCATGTACAAGGTCCAACTAACCCAACCCTGCTCTTGTCATGGGGGTCAGTGGGGCGAAGATGGTGAGGCAGGAGGGGGAAAGGAATCCGCAAGGGGTTAAAGATAAAACATGGAGTAAACATATGAGGAGGCTAAGAGGAAATGCTGATAATGTGTAGATCATTAGGAAGAGCATATATCATTGATAATACAAGGAGGGATATAATTACATATAATTACATGACACTTATGCAGAAGGTGGTTACCAACCCCCCTAGATAAGAAAACCCACTTACACTGTTATCCTGCAGTGTCCGCACTATAACACTGAAATCATGACAACATCAAACCCCTTTCAAGGCTTTCCAGTGCTGCATCTCTCAGGATGTGACTTCACCGAACTCAGGCAAACTTCCTGCTAAAAATGCAGGTGGATCCCAGCCCTGGTGCAATCCACAAAAGTCACTGTTGGCTAAGGTAGCTAATCACAGCCACGCTAGTCCAGGCTAAAAAATCACTGCATTGTACGCAGATAATAAAAGCACAAAAAGCTTTCTAGCTCCTCAGAAGAAAGGCCTGCCCTAACAAAATGCATTTGTCCCAGTGGCTGGGCTGTGAAGGGGAAGTTCACAGCTCTTCTGAACAGTTTGGTCCATAAGTAACTGCTGCATGTTACACATAACACATGAAGAGCACTTCTACCTCCCAATGTATAGGTGGGGAAACTGAGGTACTTTAAGATTAGGGAACAGAATAACAAGCATTTTTTTTTTGTTTGTTTCCTTGTGTGTTTCCACCAAAATCTTTTGTGGGGCTCTGTCAAACTGAGGTATTAAAAATGTGTGAATACTCCAGAAAATCTGGCTGAAAAGATGACAGAAATCACATAACTCCTTGAGGCTGATTTATCAGAAAAATATTTTGGATTGTGGTCTTATGCTTCAGCTACTCATCATGATTACTCACCTATTGCTGTATCTTGCTACCTGTATCATTTAATTCTACTGATATTCCAAAACGTCACTTTTTATCAAAGACACTCACTCAGCTGTGAGCCAACTGAGTGAGCAGATGGGCTACAGACCATAGGAACTTTCTGTTTAGTGTACAGCATGAAAAACAGACAAAAACCCGAGGTTCTTGATAGCAGTAAGAGAGTTAAAATAGCCACAATGGATGGGGGGGAAGCTGTTCCAAATTTTTTAATTCCTAAAGTTGAGGGATTTAAAAGGAATGTAAAAGAAGGAAACAAATATGTAAAAATTACCAAAGAATTACTCTAAAAATGTGGGCTTTTATGACAGAGACCATCTTACTGAAAAATCAATTTTAAGAACATTATATTTCATACTTCATTCTTATCTCAGCTTAGGTAGTAAGGCTAATAATAGTGAAAACTACTTTTATTTGTATCTAAATCGTCCATCCCTCATTGTTTTTCCTTACCTAATCCCCAAATTATTTCATTAACACAAAAAATTCTGCAGTCCAGGTACAACATCAGTGATGGGGCATTGCCAGACTGAAAAGTCACATAGGATTGTGGTCGCTGACTACTGCACATGCAGTTAAGTTGCTCTTTTCACTCCCGTGACAAATTTCATTGACTCCGTTCGTCCCACTTTTATTGAAATGTATCAAAGTAAAAACTTCGTTACCCAAGCTACTGACAGGGAAGTTTAAGCCATTTGAGTTTAGCTAGATTTTTTTTTTTTTTTCCTTTCAAAAATAACCTTGGATTTTGAGCGTTGGTACCTCTAAGACTTCTGCTGAGCCACCGCCCATGGCTTTAAGATACTACTAAGGATAGGAAAACTCATGCCAACTAACAGGTTCAAATCTCTCTTTCACAGCAGTCCCTGTAAAAGCCAAGATTTATTGTTCAATTTGTATACTTTTATACACAATTTAGCAAGTATTATTAGGTGCTATGAATTTTCAATCACTTATGTTACTGGTGTGCTGAAGTATCCCAGTGATTTCCTGGTGTGGACCATAGAGCTGGTTTGGGTCTTGCAAGACAGAACCAAAAGAACATAGTTTCAAACCAAATCCAGAACCCCCCTCTGGAAAAAACAACATCGCTGTGAATCCCCGCTTTCTGGTGATAAGCTTTGAAAACCATTAAGTTCATTTTTTATTTTGTCTTCTGTTTCTCCACACCATCAAAATCTGGGTAAGACTAGAAAACATCAACATGCCAAAATGAAAAATATCATTTAAAACAATCTGACACCTCAGTGCTGGGCCCCATGCCATTTTAACACAAGCTGGGACTTATACTCGAAAACTCAGAAGAAAATTAGTTCTTGGGATATCTTCAAGTCCAATTTTGCACTTGCAAGATGAAAGACAGGACTTTTTAAAGGAGTCTAAACAATTTCAGGCTCCAGATTTTAACAGCTTTCAGTGGACCCAACCTTTCAGTTAGAGATGCCAGCTGTCATCCTCAACGCAAAGTAATTCTCTGGTAGTGTAAACCTCCCATCCACCTACTCTTACTCGCCTCCCTTCCTTCTCCTTCTCACAGGGTGGTGAGATGAAAAACACACGATGGTGGAGCTATAGTGTACTGATCTGCTGGGCTGTCCTTTCAGTGCAACTGTAGTTGTTTTGAGTTGTTGTACCTCTGCCCAGCTCTAGGTCTTCCAGTGGTTTGGAGGTCACCTTCCCTTGATCACACAATATATTTTCCCCAGAAAAAGACACTCCATGATCCCCTTCTTTTTAACCATCAGGAATAAAGAAGCTGGCAGAGTACTTTAAGACCAGCCTGAAATTAAGGAATATAAACACAGGACCAAAATCCAGGAAGGCTGCTGAATGTCTCTCAAAGAGAAATTATTCCTCCCTCATTCTTCCTGCTAAGTCTCAAAGTGGACCGATGAAAAATAATCTGAACAGCATGTAAACCCCTGCAATGTGTGAACTTTCATATGGAAATAGGTTTGTGGCTATTCATTACCTGTTTATATTTGCAAGGTTAAAAAGTTTAATTGATCGTTCAATAAATTATCACTTTACAGATCAGGTTAGGCTCTTAAGCAAACCACGAATCACCATGTTAACATGCAGATATAAATGAGTCTTTCTCAATAGGATAAACACTGTCCCCCATGTATGGTAGGTGTGGCAATTAGATTATTGATTTTAGGTAAATGTCTTGTTAATTATGCAGGAGGCTTCACTACTCGCGTTAATTAACTTACTGCTCCTTTGAATCAATACACTGTGGCCTCAGGAGAAAAAGCTCTCTCCCCCTGTTCTTTGGGGCAAGAAAAAGAAAAGTTTTGTTCATCTCCTTTTCTCTCTCTTTATTCCTGAAATAACTCAGTTACACATGAAAAAAAAAAAAAAAAAAAGAGGAAGTTATATGGAGAGTGAGCAAATTGTTAAGAGATCACCAGATATTTCAACCAATGAAAATGAAATTCAGACCTTTCTCCATGAAAGACAAGAGTAATATTCAACCTGTAATGATTGAACTCCAAGTGATGCAGAGATTATCAGTGGAACAACCTGCAGAAGTTGTCAATACAAACCAGATTCTTGAGGACCTGAAATCTCTCTCTTTCCTTGGTCAATTTTTTTAACTCTCCTTACAGATTTATGTTTTTCTAATGCTTTTATCAGAAACTTGTCTCACAGGAGCCTCTTCCCCTCTCACCTCAAACATCCCTCACCTATACCCTCTTTCTTTTCAATCTCACATCTTCATTTTCCAGTGAAGCTGCCCATTGGCCCTTTCTTCTTTTCTCTGCCTCTAGTCTTGTTTTGCAGGCAAGTGTTAGGATGACCAACACCCACTTTTACACCACTGTCCCTGAAGCTGGCTACACTTTCAAACACGTATGCATTTAAGCCCATTCTCAAGTTCAGACCTCACTGTCATTCATATATCTTAAATAGTCAGCACGGGTTAGATCAAATTAACAACTACTATCAAGAAGGAAAATTCAAACTCATCCAGTGGAGATCTAATTTTATAGACTTATGTAAGAGAGGTTATTCCAGTTTTGCTGTTGTTGTTGTTGCTTGGTTTTTTTAATAAGCTACTTTGATCCTATATTTTTTACCAGAAGTCTTAAATCGAAAAATCCCATCCAGAACTTCCCCCAAATTTTTAATGTTGTTGTTGGAATTTCTGAGCTCAGAGCAACACAAGTTTTGTCCAGATTAACACTCAAGGTTAGAATGATGATTATAAGCACAAATTTTCACATGATCACAGCCCAAATCTGTACCAAATCTCCCTGGAAGCAGGTGGATCTGAATGTCTGGGCAAAAGGTCAATCATTTCCTTTTCATCTGCAAAAAACCAAAATAAACTGAAAACAGTTTCCTCCTTGGCCTTTGGTTGTCTCATGGTTGCATATTTTCTCCTTTTCTTTTGGTGATTTTGCAGTGCAAATCCTGTTTCTCTTTTTTTCCAGTATATTTTGTTTGTGCTTTCTTGGGTGAAGGGTAGATATGAATGATTAGGACCACAACCCTGAAGATACTTAAGCATAACTTCATTCATATCAGCAAGCTTGATGCAGTCAACAGAGCTTTTACATGAGCAAAGTTACTCACATGTTCTAAGTGCTTGCAGGATCAGGACCTTAATCTTGTGTTTTATGCTATTCGTTGACCTTGGCCATGTACACGTTTATTACTGGTATGAAAAAGTACAAGGTAGAGTGAGTGACATTCCTGATGCAGGGAGAGGTTTAACAGGGGAAAAAAGAAATGCAAGTGATTTTTTAACTGTTCTAAAAATAACCTGAAAAAAAAATCTTGGTAAAAGTTTGAGACTAGCTTGCATTGATGTTTACATGAAGCCTGTTATACATAATTTTCCGAAGCTGTTTTCAATCATGCAAATGATTTTTTCCTTTGCAATATGCTAATGCAATCTGATTTATTTCAGTTGTAAAAGTTAATTACAATGTGTTTGTGAGTCCCTAAAGATGATGTATTAAATGTTTATAACCAGGATTATTAAAATGTCCTGTCTCGATTACAGTGCTTCTCTTTCAAACACTAGAACTAATTGTAGCCTTAAATCACAACAACCTCACCGTTAAAATTAACACAAGGGCAACATTGCATAATTTTAATTAATTTTAATTTGGCCAAAGCAAATTAATTTTTGTTTTCTAGAAGGACAGCTAAACTCTTTCCCAGCCCGCTTCCGTTAAGCATGGAGTTCATAAACTTCTCTCTTTTTTCAACATTTGTATCCCTTTAATGGTTCCATGGCTGCATATTTACACTTTAAAATGCTCTTTGATTTCTCATGCTCTTTTTATTTTCATTGAAATGACTGTATTCATGTCTGAAGTGCTTATTACTGTGCACCCAAAAAAGAGAATGAATTAACGGGGCAATATCCAGTATTTCACTGATTGTGCATGCCTGTGCATAGCACTGTATCATTCTCTAAAAAAAAAAAACAACTCGAAGACCCTTGAAGCTCTTGGATCTACAGCTTGTTGCTTCTGAAAACCCCTGAAAGACCTCTTGATGTCTGATGACAAAAAAGTCCTTACCAAAAAAACCCCAAAATGTAGAGAAAGAATTATTTTACACACCTACATTCTCTTTGCTTTGGTGTTGCACTAAGGATTTTTGAAGGGAAAATAGGTTTCTTTGTGCAGATGGCATATGTCATCTTGCTTATGAATTCCCTAACTGAAGCTTGAAACCTTCAAGCTGTGTGACATCACAGCTGATTGCTGAGGTACCACAATGACATCACAGATATAGCTTTGAACTGAGTTTGGGGTGAAAAATAAGAGAAAATGAGGACATGAATTTTCTTATCCTTTTTACTGTTAACTGTTTTTATAAACATAAGCAAAACTATCGGACTCACGCCTAGGGGTCATCCTGCTCCAGTGTTTGAAATCTCCCTTTTTTCCCCTTATGAAATACCGAATTCCTATAATGGTAAGTGTGGGATTTGGCTGTACATGAGTAATTTGTTGCCAGGGAAAGGAAGCAAAGTTTCAATTCAGGGAGTTTCCAGTGCTTTTTTTTTTTTTTTTTTTTCCAGAGGGAGCTGTGGTTTGCCTCTCCCACCCGCAAAAGCAGCTGTGGGAGCAAGGGATGGGTAGGGAAGGGCTTGCCCTTCCTCATGTGCTGGGAGCTGGAACAAGAACAAGCTCACCACCTTGTATGAATAGAAAGGAATCACCCGTCCCTGTGTAGTACTTAGCAAAGAGCATATGTGTGTGTTTTTTATGACAGGCAGGAACTCCTTTGATGTAAGAATGGCCACACTGAAGCAAATCAAAAGTCAATCTAGACCACAATCCTATCCCAAACTATGGCAAGAGCAGTTGCTTAACCAAAAGCACAAAACCAGGTCAAGTATATTACACCACCCATCCATGCCTTGTGTTTTCTAAGTATTTAAGATTCTTCCATTAATTTAATCAGTCTTCCTTGGACCCACAGGAACATCCACAACATCTGCTGGTAAGAAAGTCCCTCAGATCAACTCTGTCATGATTATCAAAAAGTGTTCAGTGTAGTTTATTTCTTTTTGTCCAAATTCCTCAAAGCAATTCTAAATGGTAGAACAAGTCTGAGTGCTCTGTCACCATCTTCATGTAACCACACCATGCCAAAAGGGTCAGTTCACCTTGTGGTCAGCCTTAGGACTTGGAGCAGTCCATAGATCTTTATAATGGCTATGTTTCTCTTTCATGCCACGCTGTGGAAAAATGGCATCTATGTAAGTCTTGTACTGTGTCACTAAGTTCGCCTCTGGATAAAGGAACCAAATTCAAATGCAAACAGATCTTCAAACTGAACCTGGTGAGGCCTCCATTTCTCACCTCTGTCTTTCCATAATGACCCGATGAAGCTGCTGCTTAAAAGAGGGACCAAACATGGACTTGGGGGGGATCATCTCACCTACATAAATACCTTTTACTGGTGCATGCATTTCTGTGCCAGGCAATTCAGTCTTAGTCCTGGCACAAGAGCCAGCTCAGAGCTGCAGCTGCCCTGAAGATGAAAGGTAACATGAATTAGTTATGTGTTTTAACATATTCCCCTGAGACTTTAAATGTTTCTCTGCTCCTCCACTGTGTGTCAAAATAGGCTTTCTGCAACACAGCAGCAGTTTTTCAATCGCATTGGTCACATCTTGACTCTGAGGAACATATTACCTGTAAAGTCCTAATCAGCTATTTTCAGTTGAAGCCTGTGTCCCTTTGCTCTCTTCACTCACTCGACCCTTCTGCTCAGACTCTTCCTGGAAAAGAAAACCAGCAAGAAGGATGCCGCTGCACTTGCTTCAGATTTCCATTGACTGGAGATATAAATCTCACCATGGCCAAACATGTCAAATAGCGAAACTGCTCTCTTTAAGCACTGGCAGCCTGCAGCCAGCCATCTTCATCCTTCTGGTGGACAAATGGCTGCTGTAGTCTCACTATTCAGAGAAGGAGAGAAATACAGGGCTAGGTGATCTATCTTCTTAGTGGAACATCTCCTCGCTAGCTAGAAGAAGAACATTTGCTTTAGGTTTGATTTAAATGCTACTCGCTATCTTTAGCATCCTGGTGATTTCCAAGAAGATCTCTCAACACAGACATTAACTTCTCAAATAAAGCCAGACAGTGGCTGGGCAGGGACTTGCTGCATGGCAGCTGAAATGAATAGCAGTTACAGATTAGATGGGACACCACATCCCAAAGAAAAAGCATATGAGGTTTGTGAGGGCTTTGTCTGTGTGTTCAAATCCTGTACTCAGACTACAGGTGAACATCTCCACAACAAACAAAAAAACACAGAATCACCTCAACTATTCTGTGATTCTGTGATTTTCCTATTGTGGTGATATTTCCTACTGACTTAGCAGGAAATAGCCTTTCAATTCCTACCTTCCTTCCATAGGTTGCAAATGAAGCATGGACAGAATAGACTAAAGACCCAGATAACGAAGCAGTTCTCATTTCTTAGGTAAAGATCAACTCAAGGATCTCAAGAACAAATTTTCAGAATTGCTGAACAGTTACAGATACCACAAGTAGGTGCTCAGCAGCTTTTAAAACAGGACTTTGCTGTTTGGAGACTGTTTCAGCCTATGGGCTGTCTTTCACAGTGTAGTAGACAGATATTTTTTGCTGGAAAGGGAAGAATTTGAGGGTACACAGACAAATATGAGGTCCTTTGCTTATAGTCCAAGCTGGCCAGACACTTCTAGAGCCCATAAGACATAGTGAAACTTTGTATGAATTTACCTAACCAGGCTTGATCCTGAGTGTTGTCTTTCTGCACTGTTTTAGTATGTCCTACAAAAGCAGTGTCCTACTACCCTCAGCAATACTGAATGACATTTGGTCCCATCCAAACAGCTCTTCACCTTCTTTTTCAATAGAGATTCAGCAGCTGAAGGCACTGAGACTGCACTGAACTTCTGTCACCCTCAGCATTAATGACTGAAAGCCAGCATTAAAGTAAGAAGCATAAATAGGAATTCTTTAATTATAATGAATGGCACATTAACTTCAGTATGAATCTGTTGGGACTTTTCAAAATGACATGTGTGTGGTGCTGTGTGTGAGCTAATGTCCTGGGCTTTTCAGTTGTTCATTTAAGATCTAAGTTTGCTTTTCTGACTAGAATGGCTCCCATCCAGCTAACTTCAGTCATGGTGGGACATACCTGTGGCCAACAATACAGAAGTATCCTTAGAAATATTGGTGGTAAAGGAACGTACTCATCTGTTTACTGTTGTTGTTCTTGTTCTGGGGATAAATAAACTTGTTAACTCCCAAGAAATGGGATTAGGCATTTATCAGTAGTGTTAGCTCCACATACAAGAGGCCAGATTCTCTGTAAGTCATCAAAGCTCTGCTGAAGTCCATGAAATGATGCCAATCGTTACCAGCTGAGACCCTGGCTAGAACACTATGAAAAACCACAAATATGTTACTTTCCATGAAACAGAAAACAAAAATGCTGTATTATGATGGAAATGGTTTCATAAAGCATGTTGCTATTAATGGACCTTAGATATAGTAAAAATATGTTTGCTGTTTAAAATACGTGGTAGAGCAACCAGTTTATGAACAAACCCTGATAGTACCTGCTGTGCTGCTTTTCCAGGTTCCAAAGGCAGAGTGATAAACACTGCCATCTGTGAGAACTGCAGACCTGTCCTCAGACCATGCAGGGCTGGATATACTTTGCTAGTCTTCCAGGCTCAGGAACGCTTCTCCATACTGGGCCTTTGAGGATAGCATGCCATTGACAGAGCCACACAAAAATGAGTTATGGTGGGACTATGTGAAGCAAAGCTAAGGGTCATATAACTTTTTCACACCATTGTAGAGTGCTGACAAAAAGAGACAGAAAAAAAACCCTATCTTGCCATCTGGGTTTCACTAAGTACTTAACAACCTTGGAAAATCCCATGGTGTTTTTGCAAATCAGACATCATAACTGTCAGATTGGCCCAAATGTCCTATGCAAGGATGTCAACTGACCCACTGTTTGGCTTGATTTTTTTTTAATTTGTTGCCTAAATATTCATAAATCTTCCCTCAGGTGCCTGAGCATTTCTCCTGCAGTCGCACGCCAGGCTATGGCTTGATTCTCTGCTTGGCCTGTGTTGACTGAGGTTTCTCTCTGCCTACACATGCATCAGCTACACAACTTTTATATGCAAATTCCCCTCACACGGAGCTGTGGCGGGCCCGTGATTTAACTCAGAGACTCAACCTTGCCTAGAGCAATTCACTTGGACCAGTATTTTGACTTTTGGTTAGCTGGCCGTTTCTCTGCCCTTCTTGTTTACAGCATCATTAACCTGTAGGGAAAGGGTGAACTTACCCGTCATTGGAAATACAGAATATAGTAAAAGTCAGAGTGATATAAAGGCACTGCTCTCCACCTACAGACAGACACAGTTGACTCAGCCAAGCGGTCTGCTCAGGCCCAAGACTTTGCAGTTCTCTGATTGTTTATTTTGCCACAGCCCAGTACCTTTGCCCTATACTGCCATGTATTTTCAAGTCAATGATGAGCTGGGTGTGTATATCCCGATTTTTTCTCACTCATCCTGACCAGAAATAAACAAGACTTTAAAAAGCAATTTGTCTTCTTCCTGCTTTTATCTCTAGGATTTTGCTCAGTGAACAGCACTGGAGCTCTATTCAGCATATCAATGCACCTCATACATCAGCATTTATCATTACTATTTTAATGATGGGGATACTGAGGACAGGTAAGCAAATTGGCTTGCCCTAAATTAAGCACAGTGGATGAGTTAGAGGAAAAGACCAAATATCTTGGGGAAAAAAAAAATATATATATTTTTCTTCCTATGCCTATTTTTGCTTTCTTGTTGGTTGTAAATTATTACATGAATGTGCACTTCCTAATGATGGCCACAGACAGTAAGGGGAAATTCCATACAGGCAGGGGAAGAAAGTACAATTAATTTCACTATATTTCCAGCACAAATTAATCAAAAGAAAGGCCTACAGTTCATTAGAATCTCTGTTTTCACGTTTTCAGCTCCTTGTCAAATGTCTAGGTTATATGTAGACCAGAATGGAAAGCCAAGATTTTAAAATAACTCCAGAGCTGAAATACTGTAGAGCCACAAATCTTAGGACCAACCCCACTTAGGGTAAATCCACAGAAGCCTTCACTAAAAGCTGACAGTCACTATGTGTTCCTATGAGCCAAACCTCAGAGCTTTTTTTCCCCAGCTGCTGTCTCAGTCTGGTGTCACAGTCTGGTCAGAAAAGAGATGCAGATATATTATGTGTTGGGTGTAATCAGCAGAGAAAGTTCTGTTACCTATAGGGAGCTTGAATCAACTTGCACTTCTGGCCCAATTTCTTGGAGGCAAAGAATTTCTCAGAAGAATCTTCATTGCTTCTAAAAATTAAGTTTCATTAAAAAAAAAAAAAAAGAAGAAGAAAATAAAAGATAGACTTGAACAGGAAGGCCTGACTCACATATTCATTCTAGTTCCCAAATCTCTTAGAATCTGACTTCAGATCCTCTTCTCAGTGTTTAAAATTGGGTTTGATCAAAACGAGAGGTGTTCTTCAACCAGCCCTTCAAAACCTCAGCCCTGGCTCTGAGCAAATATACATAAGGCTCATCCTTAGCAGCTTTCTGTTGAGTTTCCTTTCGATCCCAAAATGGTTTCTTTCTCCACTCAGTGGGCAATGAACCTTTCAACATTTACCCCAAGGCTGCAGCAACTTCATTTATCTTCATCGTTGAAAGCAACTCTATAATTATATCTTGCATTGTTCTCTACAAGCCGCTCGCCAGTTAAGAAAAATATGTAATCAGCCGCCTTCCTTTCTAGGCAAAGGTACGTGTGACCAGTGAGACCTTTCCAAACTAGGATTGTAAAAGAAGTTAGATGTTAGATAAGGACTATTCTCCAAAAGAGAAATATATGCAAAAAGGAGAAGATAGACATCTTGCCAGAGAGTAGCATTTCTAGATAAACACTTCTGGGTATAGATGATTTCAGATCACGTATCTGCTTTCCTGTGTTCCTTTGATTATTACTGCTTGTCACTGACACTAAAATTGGAATTTGTGGCCGACCCCCATTCCCTATTGGCAAATGACCCTGAAAGGGTTATCAAGGCCTTATACCCAGTTTTTTCCTCTTCCCGTGGCTTTAATTGTGCTGGTAATCTCACACAGCTTGTGAATTGTGAGGGAGAGGGGAAAAATGCAGAAGAAGCTGGGTTGAAAACCATGGAATTATGTCATAAACGCAAAGTTTCTCATAGGAAAGTCTCTGTCTCAACTATGCAGGATGGGGCGGAGGGTGGGAAGGAGGAGGGAATTCTTCAGGAAACTCAGAAAGAAATAGACCTCTCCTCTTGTCTCTCACGTTTTGCAGAGTAAATGCTTGGCATTAAAGAAGCCATGGGCTCCCTTGTCAGGATGAATCATCCCCTTGGAATTCGCACAGAGCATAGGATGAAGAGGCGGTATATTGCAAAATGCCAAATGCATGTCCTGGAATCACAGCCCGCTGCTTCCAGCATAGCCCCTCAAACTCAGCCTTGCTCACTCCCGTTCCCATTTCTGGTTTGTGTCTTGTCACCTAAAACATAAACAAAGCCAAAGAGCTCGCAGAGAGAAACGAGGGGGTGGAGGAATGGGGTGGAGGGAGGGCGAGGCAAGGTTTCCAGCAAGACCCAGCTCTTCCTTTCGCTGCCCACAAGAATGAGAACATTCCTCTCGCCACAGCCTGGTGTGTGGACCCCATCCACATCCCTCCTTAGTAACAGAAACATGCTGCTGGAAGGGAGCGTCCCCGGGATGCTCCTGGGTATTTTTCCTAGCATGGTACATTTGGTTTGTGTTTTATTGCTCTGGCAATATTAGGCAATCTCAGAACAAGATGACTACCAAGACATTTGAACGAAACAGTGTACAAGTAACATTTAGCATAAGGTAACTTACTTCAATGCTGAGCAACAAAAGCATCTAAAAGAGAAACTTTTCAAAAGGATTGTGTTTATTTACTCCACAGCATTTCCTTTGAAGTAGAAAATAATGGCAGTAATGACAGGGAATTACAGGTGAACTAAAATAGATGTGAAAAGCTTTTGAAGTGTTCCCTCTTCAAATTTTAAACTTGCAATCCACTGGACTTCCCCTTTTTTTGAGTACCTTAACCCGGGATTGTCTTGCTGACATCAATGTACCAAAGGTAACGCAGCAGGATACAGAAGTACTCCAGAAAAGTGGTAGAAAAGGTTCCATTTCCACAGTTCCCACTGCTCTAATAAATACAACTACTTTATTCCCACCACCTCCTCTTTCCCACATACCTCTGACAGTTGGCAATAATAGAGTTGCTGGATTCATATGGAAAGAAGGAAATGAAATATTAAAATAACAAGACAAAGATAAGATTTGCATTTGTACTTATACCATTGGCTTTTAAGAGAGTTTCCCCTATTAATATTAGATTTTGACAGAGGGAGGAGGAGGCCAAGTTTCTGTGCTTTTCAAATGCTGACCGTCATCCTGCTGTCATTAGTAGCGTGTTTCTGAGCTCACTGATCATTCGGCAGTAACAGCTTAATTCAGATTGGGCAGATACACACAGCTCCATCCCTGTCAAACTAACCAGGCCGCACAACATGGAGTTTATGCCAGATTTACGCTGGATGTGTCTAGACAGACAATATCTGATCTGGCTTAAAGTAAGAGTGGCATGAACAGACAATATCTGCACTGGCAAAAAGCCTGGCAGGACAGAGTTAAGCTGTGACATCTTTTTTTAACAAACTCCAGTCAGAGAGGGGAAGATTTATATAAGAGAAGTATTTCATATTATGTAGCCACAGAGCTTTTCATTTGGTATTAGGGGTCCTAATGCTGGGTTTTCTGTATCACTGAAATGCAGTTGTAGCCTTTGTTTACACTCACGCTGTGAGCTCTACTTCTTCCTTATGTTCAATTCAGTGTCAGCCCAACCCTTAAATGAGGTTTGGAGCTCATGGAGTTCATGCAAGGATTCATTACAACTAGATGAAGCTGTTTCTGAAGAAGTACCCAAGCAGTTTGAATACCAAAGCATTAAAACTATTGACCATATTTGGCACTGAATTTAATGTTCTCACTAATTCTACTAGTCTTCTTGGAAAAAAAGCTTTCATGTGTCTGCCAATTTTTGGTTTATAGCCACTTTAAAACTGCATTGACTTTTTTTGACTGCCAGAGACCTTTACTTCCACAGGTTGCCTCAAAGTGACATCTCCCTTATCTGACCATATCAAAGCGACCAACCATGCAACTGTTTTGTGCCTCCATGGCACCTTTGCAGACTGTTTTCCAAGCAAACCATGCTTTCTGTAGGTCCTCTGGTAAGCCTGGCAGAACTGCCACACATAAATCAGAAGAGTCTTGATTCACATCTCAGCTGCAAAAAATGTGCAAGACATACACTGAGAGAGTCCAGCCACCGGATGGGAGGACTCAACTAATTGGTGGAGTTGGCTCAAATACTTGGCCACCAGCTGGCTGATACAGCAGCCTCCAGCCCCAGGGAGTCAAATGTTCCACCCGGAATCAAAGCTGGTCTCTTTAGTGGCAGAGCAGAGCAATAACCTCTGGTACCACATGGCTCAGACCATTTTTTAATTATTATTATTAATTTTGAAATATAAAAATAGTATAAACCCTTTTCCAAAATTTAATTTGTATTTTAAAAAGCAGAAAAGAAAAGAATGAAAGCATATGGTATCAATCATATTTTACAATACTTGTAACTGCAGTTCGGAAACATGTGTTTCCTAACTGCTCATTCAGCAGTATCTGTATAATTTTTTTTTAAGCAAAAAACAACCCTCTAAACAAAGCATTTAAACTAACCAGCATTGCATGATATTGTACTTAGCTGAAATGAACCATTTTATTTGGGTGTAAGCTGAATAGAACCAGTGGTTACTGTTGCTCTGTTACTATTCCAGAAACCTTCTTTCAACTTTAAATTAGATTCAGGAAGAAAGGAAGAAAAATACCATTCCTTCAAGTATCACTGCAATTTCTACTCCTGTAATGGCAAACACTGAAAGTGTGGTATATCTTGTTCATGCTGTTGCCAAAGCACTTTATACGACAACAGAGGATCTGCCTTAATGGAATAAAGCAACAGCTCGTCACAACAGGTTCCCTGTCTCAGCAGTGGCCTTTTAACTGGTGCTTCCAAAAAAGGACAGGATCTGCCTCATTCATTTACCCAATTGACACTGAGAAGGAAAGTACTTCATCTTGGTCTCCTGTGAAGATTAATTAACATTTGCATCATCTTTTTTCCTTTTATCATTAAACATGGCTGAAAAGTACAGTAGTATTGCTACGAGTGCCTTGGGATGCCCAACATATAAACTTCATGAATTCAACTCATATATTTCATAACCCTTCAGAGATCCATCACACATCAACGTGGAGGAATAACAAGAACTGGTTCCAGTTACCTATGCCTCAAACCAAATGCAACACTTTTTTTCTCAAATCAGTTCAGTACCCAATTTCTTGAGAGATATATGTGCCTCCCTCCCCTCTACCCACTACCCCCCATTTCACCATCCTGTCAAAACCCATTTTCTCTGCTGAAAGCCACCGGGTGATTTTTAGCAGATAAATGTGCCACCTTCAAAATTCAACTCTATCACATTTTGTTTGTTTGTCTGTCTCACTGCTATGTTCTGCACACCTTCTTGCAACAGAGTGATAATATAGTTATTGCCAGAAAAAATGGATGGACATCCCTCTTCCTCTCTCAGTCACACTGACATCCATTCATTTTACACTGAAATAACTCCATTGACTTTATTGTACTTGTTCCAACTTGGTATTGGTACAAGCAAGAGAAGAACAAGGTTCTATTTTTATTTTTCATTTCCTATGTGCAGCTGATGTCTGAGACCCTGCAGCATGCCGGCCTGTGCCGAGAAACTTCACAAAAATCCACCCTTCTCTCTGATGATGAAACAAGGGTTTATCAGCAAGAAATTAGCAAAGCAATCATCACGCAAGAGGATCCTCATTTAATAAGTGCTAACTTTTATTTTCCTAATAGGCATTAAAAACAATAACACCACATCCATGATACAATTTGATTAAATTGGCTCCGATGGCTTTGGGAGCAGTAATATGATTAAATGTCTAACACAGAACATGTTCTTGGTGGCTGATCGGCAGAGTGCCTAGCTTTTATTCCACATACACTGCAGTTCTTGGTGACGATGGCGTTAACCATTTCCTATTCAAGCCTGATGGAAAATCGAAGTGCCTTCCCACCAGGAAGACCTGGGAGACACCTTGGAACAACATTGTGGGGTGAAGAACTGGGGAATAATTTCCAAATATTCCCTTACCATCTCTCCTTCATATCTTGCATCCACTTCTTTGGTCATTGCTTAACCTACGAGTGGAAAATGTTTTCCTACCATCTACTTTGAAACACAGCCCCCAGAGTAGTGATCTGGATGCAACCCTCAGTTCAACCCGCACCACATACCAGGGTCTCCTCTCCCCTTCATGCACACAACACAAGTTGGAGTATTCATTCCAGATTCAGAAAATCACCGTGTCTCCCATGGCCAGACTCTGTAATTATTTCTTTCTGATCTGTTTCACAGGTAAAATGAGTGAATGAAATTTAACTCCTAAAACAAAAGAGATTTCTATGTTGTGGCATGATTTGGAAGTGACATAAATATGATTCCCTTGTGCAATGAAGTGCTAATACATCTGCTACCTTTAAGACATTTTTTTTAACTGTAAGAAATTATGAAGAAATCCTTTTGAAATCAAGGACCTTATAAGACACCTGCTTGTACACTTGAGCTTAAGCATGTGCATAGCTGCCTGATGCATTGGAACTAGTGCCTTCTGCACAGACCAAGATCCACTGCAGTCCAGCTTGATTTCAAGGGAATTTACCAAAAGCCCAATAATACAGCATCCTAATGTTAACTAGAATAAATTATACAAACCTCCTAGCCTCATGATTTTCATGAGAGCAGTTTATACGCCTCATCATGTGCCTAACTTAGATCAGATATTGCAACAAATCCATCTTTCTCATCTCGGTGATCTATACTAAAGGCCCCTGGCATCAGGACATGAAGAAATAAAACTAATCAAGCTCAAGAAGCGAAATATCTGAACAGATTCATGTTTTTCCGTTTCCCCAGTATATTCTGTAAGCTGGTTAAAACAAACACAAAAAAGCCCAGGCTGATTTGTCTCTTATTTATACTGGACAGACTGGAATAAAGTGTCTCCAGTGCTTCAGAACAGAACATCTCCAGGTGCCCAGCAGCATGCAGTGTCTAATGCTGTTGAATACAGAGCTCAGCACTAAGACAAAAGGAAATAATTATTTCCATTCCTTTTATCAGACCCCACATCATGCTTTTGCACCTGTTCCAAACCCAGGGCAGGTTTCACTGTTTATTTTTTGTATTTCTGAGAGGTCTTAGCCATGTGCAGAAATATCTTGTGATGGCCATTGTGTGAGGACATGCCTCTTCACACAGCACTTGGCCATAACAGTTAAAGAAGGGAAGATGGGAAACCTCATGACCAGCTTCATTTAACAGATAACGAGAGCAACCAGAGCAAAGCCAAGCAGTTTCTGCAAAGGATGCTCTACAAGCTCAGGTCCCAAGTTCAGCACCTACTTTTCTAATTCAGGAAAAGTCATCTGTCCTCTTGTCTTCCCTGGCCAAGATGACTGTCTAATAGATAACTGGGAAAGTTAAGCTACTTTGGTATTTAAATAATTTACAATGCAGTGGGAGAACAAACCTTTTTTTAATTAATCAAATGCTATAAAATCTGATAATTTAACAGAATCTGAAGTAGCAATGGTGATGTAATGACATATCCTGTGAGAAAATGCTATACATTTTCCCTCTCTTTTCCTCTAAATCAGTAATTACTAACATAATGCTAAGTAAGAAAAGATTTAGTCTCCAGTCATGGAGCCTTTGATGTAGCGCACGGCTTTTTTGTTCTAATTCCCTATGGATAAAATAGCCACAGATTATTCCTTTGTACCCTAACAGCTTTCTCACCATGCCTTCCCGCAGCACAACTTCTTGTTCAATCAGGCTGGCAATATCTGCAGTGACTTACGCTGCCTATTTTTTGTTTTCATGCCTGCAAAGGTTCACACAGCCAGGGGAAGGCTCATTTCTGAAGAGCAATAATGCACTGAGAAGCCTCCTGGACCTTGTTCATGGTCCTTTCCAGGAGAACTAATTGCCAAAACTAATTAAGACTGAAACTGATGGGGTTCTCTCCCACATAGACTTTACAGGATTAGGAACAATACTAGTTAGCTGTAAACACGGTCTCTTAAAAAAACTACAGATTCTCTTTGCCGAAGGCTTAGAGTGGGCGGGGATCAGAAGCTTTTTGATATGTAAGTATACCCAGCAGTAATAAAAGTCTTACACCAGGTTAACTACACAATTTGCTAATAACATTTGCTGACACAATCCATGAAAATCACTCTGGCAGCCTGATTTCTGGCAAGTGTACAAACGTTTTATTGAACACATGCTGCCTATGAAACATGGTCTATGAAAACATGGCCCCCCTATTCGCAAACGGGCAGCTGAGTAACATGTGAATAAATACCTGCTCTCGATTCCTCCCAGCTTATAGCAGGCAGGAAACCTCCAGCTCTTTCGCACACATTTTGGAGGGAAAAGAGAGAAAAAGTTTCTCAACTAATTTTGGTGCTGAAGAGAAAAATCTCCATACAGTATGGCCCATAACTTTCCTCACCAGCAAGTGTCAGCGAAGGCAGGCATCCCACGTAAAAGGAGTCGCTATTTTCACACAGTTTGGAGTTGAAACATGGTCTGCTCATGTTCTTCCACTCTAAGTGGAGCTTAACGGAATTAAACGATGCATACTATAAGCC
This sequence comes from Calidris pugnax, assembly GCF_001431845.1. Classification (NCBI taxonomy): domain Eukaryota; kingdom Metazoa; phylum Chordata; class Aves; order Charadriiformes; family Scolopacidae; genus Calidris; species Calidris pugnax. The sequence goes on from NW_015090862.1 coordinate 15,307,181, forward strand.
AAAATTTTTTCAGGGACACAGCTCTGTCTAGCCACCCTGGGGATTGTATGCAAGAGTCTCAAGGCAGTGTTTTGCCCTGAAGTTGGCCCTGGCTGCACAGGATAAAGACCCAGGGAATATGTATGACTGGACATATAAAATACCTGTAGAGTATTTTAGAGGCTGTAGAGGCTGACCTACCCATTGGTTTATGGAGCAGCATTTCCACAGGCAGACGGTGAAGCACTGACAATCATTACCATGATGCTAGAAGAGCATGATGCAGTTCAACAGAGATCTAGCACTTAACAGCAAATCTAGCACTCGTGAAGTGGTCCCAAGACATACTGGATTCCCCCTCCACTACCACTATCTCTAATATGTCCTGTGCAATAGGAAAACATGAAACATGGCATTACTGACTGATTACTCAAGGGGGGCTCTCACAGGTAAAGGGATGGAAATTTTTTCCCATGTTTCAGCTGAATGGCTGCCACAATTCTGGGGCAATAACTAAGACTACTGAATAATACACTTGCTTTTTCTTTCACCATTGGCAAATTTATTTCCATGATATGAGGATGTGTCAGTAACATCTATGTGTTTGTCACATCTCTTGCAGCATCCCTCAGAATTATCCAGAAATGGGAAAAGTCCTCAAAACCCATCAGAAATTAGGTGCTTGTACAATGGCTGGTAATTGGTAGTAGTTGTTTAGGGGTTCTTGCATTTTTGTTCATATAGAAAAAATTATGATGTAATCTATCCCAGAATTAAATGCCATTCTTTTAGTATTTTATTTCAATCTTAACATTTTAATTTTTCTATTCATACAATAAAAGTACAGAAACAAACACCTCTGAAAAACAAAAAAATAAAGAAAAGGAAAAGGAATAACCAGAGAGGAAAGCAGAGAAAGAAGCATTGGTTTCTCCACAATATTCAGTAGAATCGAGGACATTTCTTACCATAGTTGTTAATGATAGATGGTATCTGGTTATGCACTTCAGTCCCAGTACACACATATTTGGAGAAGAATTCACAAAATACATTGTGCAAGCCTGTCCACAAGTCTGGGCCACGTTGTGGGAGAGCCTTGCCTCATTTATAGATTTAAGAGGAAATTGTGCAAAACTTGTGGTTGGCCTGAGAGCTGGAAGAGTTGATCAAAGTCAAAACCCCTGATTCAAAAGGGTGCCTCACAGGTTCATAAAAAGCAAAATGTTCTCGTAGGCGCTGTGAGTTTTCACCTGCTCTCTCTTTGACGTTTCAGGAGTAATTTGCTAGGAGGGAGAGATAATTCTGCCCAGGATGACTGTCTGATTTCATACAATCATTCTTGCACAGCAATCTACATGTTTGCAAAGGTGATAGTTATAACACTGGGGTATTTTTATGCCAGAGAGGAGCCTTCTACTTAGCGACTATTAGCATCGTATTAAATCCTTGGCTTTAGAGAAGAGGCCTGTCAAGTTTAACAATGAGAATTGTAAACTTCTCCTTCTGAGGAGATGTGTGATGTGCTAGCAGCATTGCCTGCATTGTTTCCCATCTTCCCTAGAGCTGTTTTTTTTATTTTAGCGTGGCTCAGACCCAAATTCAGTACTTTTAGAGTGGCTGGCCTGTGCCAATCTAGTAGCCTGAGTTAATGATTTCATATTGTTACAATTGTCTTAGTGGCCAGAGTCTTCCACATTGGCGCGAGCAGGCTGGCTTCTGTTACGCTGCAGATAATTAACTCTATGACTTTGATACGTGCAAAATACACACACGCAAGATGGCATGTAGGAGGATATCCTTTACTGGCTTCTAATAACAATGTGGAAAACAAAGGAACACAAAACTCCTCTAAAACTGCAGAAGTAATGCCACAATAAATTAATCTTTCCAGTCATTATGTCCACAAGTGTGAAACAGTCTGAGGGATGCCAGATTCTTCCTCTACAAGAAATGCTGAATTCTGATAACCATTGAGTGATCCCTCATTTCTTCAATGTGCAAAGCTGTGAAACCCCAAGGGTTATTTTTTCCCTTTCATTTCTCTGCTGACAAGTGGCATGGGAAGTGTAGAAAGAGTTTAAAAATTTAGCTTTGAGAAAACATATTCCCAACGGGACCTACTTTATACACTGATTTCAATGGAAAACTATTTTCCTAAAGGGTTTTTTTTTTCATCCCCTTTTCCAGCTTGCTTCATGAAACCAAATGTTTTACATAATATTGGAAATCAACCCCCACCCCTCACTTATGCCCTCCCTCCCTCTGTCTGTCTCTCTGTGGAATAGGCAAATCAATGGAGAAGTGTTCAAGCTTTTGTTAAAATGAAAGAATGGAAAATTAAAGGAGGTTGTTCAGAGTAACAGACACATAAAAATGTACAGCCTGTGGTTCTTGACTCTCTTTGACTGTAGAACTGTTGCTCGTTTCTCTCCAGCTGCCTGTGATAAAGGTACATATGCGGTCTGTATATAATTATATGAGGGTGTGCAGGCAAACCCCTGCACAGCCAGGATGATGTGAGGTTTCTCTATACACTCATTATGTTCCTGGACTTTCAGATTTTTGTAGACAAAATAAGATTTCTTTCATTAAAATGGGATTTATTTGTGGTTCAATAGCCCGAGGCTGTAGAAAAACAGGGCATTTCACCATTGTGTCATTGAACGCTGAACTCTTGCCTTTTAATTATATAGGTTTCTGACACCCAACCAGACTTCTCTTTTTTTTCCTCCTCCCTTTAAGGGAGATGACGCAATTGTGACATAGCCAGGCCCCAAATAAGAAATTCCTAACCCAGATGGACACAGTATAAACATTCAGATGCAGAGACACTTGGTTTAGTATTGCGGCAGGACCTGGTTGATTTGAACCACACTTTTCACAGGGCCTTACTGGCCCCCAAATGAGAAATTATTGATCCAAATGGAGTAACATAAGGATTCTGTCATGCGGGGAGAGCTACATGGAGGCTTCTCCCAGGCAGATGGACTGGTTGAATAGTCAGTGCTTTCCCTGGTGAGAAACGAAACTAGAACAGGTTTTTTCTTTTTTTATTTTTTTTTTTCCTGGTTCATGTGAATTCTTAGCCAGTGGTATCTGAAAGTGAGGTATTTCTTATCCTAAAGCGAAGGAACTAAAATGTCCTTAATTATGCAAAGGTAATTTGACCTGATGAACAGGTCAAATAAAAAAGAAATACAATCCAGCTTCACATAGATCAAGAAAATCTTCAATCTGAAAATGAGAAGTGTTAAATTGTCCCAATTCCTATTAAAATTCAATTTGTGTTGCTGGTTTTCAACACCTCTGGAGCTCAGGCCATGTGGGTCCTTTCACATCTGTGATCCAGGCTTCCCAAAGGTCAAAAAAAGCCTGATAGTAGAAAAATAACACCCAAGTCTGAAGGTCATGAAGTCAGACTCAGCCCTGAAAAATCAGGAAGATCATTGGAGTCTGCCTGGTCCAGGGACAGACATTTCAGTAATCTATTTCACATAGCAGTGAATAAGCAGACTTTACAGTTAAGAAAGGAGCTGTATGAAACTTTGAAGTGAAAATGTAGGGAATGTGTGTGTGTATAAATATATGTTCTCTTTTTCATTTTTTTTTCCTTTTCTAATGCAAGAGATCCACTGGGGGGAAGAAATGCAGAAATAAAAAAGTCCTCAAATGTGAATACCTCACTACTACTTTGTTTGATAAAAAATGTCATTTCGCATTATGTTTGCAATGAAGTTTATAAAATTATATGTAGTAGAACATCAACTTTTTCAGGCACAATTTCACAATGATTTCCTGTTTCAAATAGTTCTAGGAAAAATATTAGCTGTTTGACTCTTCTTGTAGTCAGATCCATAACATCAAGGACCACGCCATGTTCAGAGAAAAACAAAGAAAGAATCAACCATACATTGTTTCCGTGTGCATTCATGGTAATATTTTTAACTGTGATATTGTATCACATTGGGCAAAATCATCTAGAAGGACCTTAAGGAGAATTCAAATCAAAAGATTTCTAAGGACCACAGTTGTTGATAATTTAATCCAATTGAAAGTCAAGACTGGACACCCACTATTCCGTTGCCAGTCTTTCATCACATGCTACTATTAATACTCATTGATTAGATGGATTAAATTTTTGCAATCAAGAGAAAGCCTTGCATCCCCTTCGTCCCGGTTCAATACCTTTTCCTCAGGAGAAAAATTATCAACTAAATGGCATAATTATTATTTGAATGACTGTAGCTAAACTTTTTGGTACTTTCCAAATGATGATAAAGAATTTCTCCAGCAGCACAAGGTCTCTCAAATCATTTAGATACAAAACCTAAGCTCTATACAGCCAGGAAATGTCCAAGTACTGGAGGATCCAGCTGTCTCCCATGTGCAGTATGGTAGACCTTTATGAAAGCTTTCCTGCCACATGGCACCTGGTGCAACAAGGCACTGTCAATGAAGACTCAGAAATTCACCACAGCATCTCCTGATGTGTTATGTACCAGCTGATCCCTATGTTTCCCTCCAAATCAATAGTGTCATCTTCTCAACACAAGCAGGCGCAAGGAGAGAGAAGGATAATCTGACAGTGCTTCTCTCTGTGGCTTGTCTACACATGTTTCTGTGGGGTGGAAGTGTGTTTTGTGTGCATTGAGTGTGTTTCAGATGAGGCTGACAGCAAATAAGAGGGTTTACGCATTTCCAGACTTAAAGAGTCAGTGAAACCTCAGGATAAGGGGGCAGATGGCAACTTGAGGAGCTCTACAGAAGAGGAGTTAAAAAACCCGTGGTCCCCCCACCATATTCCTTGTCCTTGTCCTTGTATTATTATTTTTTTCTAGTGTCTTCTCTATGTCACCGGGAAATATCAGGAGCAGCAATTGAGTTAAATCTTGGCTGAATTATCCCTTTCATAAGCCTGTGTCTTCGTTTTTTTAAAGTAAAGGTTTCCTTTATTAATTTTACCCAGCTAGCATTCACTTAGCATTTGCTTTGAGGGATAATTGACAGGTTGAGGCGACACTCGCCAGAATGAGAGCCATAAATCAGAAATAATTTCCAAAATTGGCTGAGGGGCTGATATGTTGAATAGGCAAATACAGGTAAAAATCTCTCTATTAGGCCTGACAGAAGCGGCAAATGTCAAGCAAGTGCTCCCTAATGCACCAGTTTAGATTAATTTTGTGGTTCCTTCTTTGGGTGATTTTGTCTTTGGAATGCTACCGTGCTCTGACAATGCTACCAGACTGCTCTCCTGGAGGGGGGGCATTTTCAATTTTCCTCTTAAATGAGGAGTAACCAAAATTGCTGTGTGAAAAAATGGTGACTTTTTAACTCTAGCTTGTCTTTAAAATAAGTCCCTTTCATAGTCCTAGCTGTAAAGTTATAAAAAAAAAAAAAAAAAAAAAAAAAAAGGAAAACCATTTGCTTGCATTATTACATTTTCATTTTGCCATAAACACCACTGTCTAAAGCCAGGCTCTTAAATGAGGAGTAACCAAAATTGCTGTGTGAAAAAATGGTGACTTTTTAACTCTAGCTTGTCTTTAAAATAAGTCCCTTTCATAGTCCTAGCTGTAAAGTTATAAAAAAAAAAAAAAAAAAAAGTGCAAAAAATACCCCAGGAGATTAAATCATTTGTCATGAGGAACTGGGACATCTGGGACAACACAGAACCCACATTATTTGCCTATTGAAATCCATGGTAAAAGCCTCTCAAGTGAGTGGCATGAGATTGTTATAAAGTAGGTAGACAGCCTGGCAGAAAATTAGCTCCCAATAGTTATGTTCACTCGGTGCTTTTTTCTCAAGGCTATGAAAGTATTTCACCAATAGCAATGCAGTTAGTAACAGATGACTGTTATGAGAAAATAGAGAGCTTTGCTGGTGGTGATGTTGAAGACAGTGGTCAGACACTAACGACTCCCAGAGTCCATAAAGTCAAGTCTTCCAAGTTTCACGCTTTTTGCCACCTGGTAGCAAAGGTCAGAATAATCAGATTTATGAAAATTAAAGTTGTTTTGGTGAGTCTGTCCATATCTTTTCATGACTTTCTGCTAAATAAGAGGTGTGTTTCCTCCGGGCCTTTTGAATGCAGGCGCACACATTAAAAAAAAACACATACACTGCAAAAATGGCCAAAATTCAGTCCCAGAATAAAACTGTGAAAATTCACAGTTTCTTCCACTGAGCAATTATTTCAGTTTTCGCCAACAGGAATGGTGAGATTTTAGCATCAGGTTTTTTTGTTTGCAACATAAATACTTGTAAAGCAAAAAACTGGTAGCTTTGCAAACTCTAGATGTATTTAAGGATCTTCTGTGAAATATGATGGATGAGGGGGAAGAAAAGAACAGCTCTTGTCATGAGAAGCCAGAAAGAGAAAAGTTCTCTGAGTACCCCAAGACTCAAGACCTTGAAAGATAACAAGGTTAGGGTCATGATACAAGACGGATTGCAGCCGATAGTGATGGCTGAAATGCATAGAGAAGTGTGGGCTGGTAATCAGACTGACAGATCACAGTATTTCCCACTACTCCCAATTTATTTCTTCCTTGAAGTCATAAGCAGGTCAACTTCTCCATTCCTCTGCCTTAGATTTTGTATTTGTGCATAACTCGCCGTACCAGAGTTAAAGATGAAGTTGAATGCTGGGTTCCACCCAAGTTTGGACACAAAATCTCTCCCTATAAAGACAACCTCTGCATTTGTTCTATATTTTCAGACTGGAAAGCTGCTGCTTCCCTAAGACTGCACATTTACACTCACTCTAAGGGACTTAAGCTGTTGTGTAGGGACGCGTCTTCTTACTTCAAATCCTGCTGGAGAAACAGTCTTCCAAGACAGCAAAGGGGACATGCCTTGTTTAATCTAGCAGAATGTTGCCTGAGAAAGGGTATAGTCAGTCCAAAAATGCACCAGAAAGAAACTGATACAAACCCAAAGAGTTCTATAGCCAAAGAGGCAAGGTTGACCCAGTCACAAAAGGCTGTAGACTAACCTTTTTTACCCTTAGGCTGGAAATTAGAAGAAAGTTCTCAGAACAGTTTTTTAATAAGGGAGTTGAGGAGCGAACTACTAAATCAGCTTTTAAAAAAACTGATTATTCCATGAATTTTATTATTATGCATGAAAGTTTTCTCCAGTGGTTGTGAGTTGGACTTGATTCAAAGTACCCGTTGCACAATCACATTTTCCTGGTGTAGAGAAGAGAGAAAACAAGTATCTAGCACAAAATTTTAATTTAATTATGTTAGCAAAGGAGAAGTGAATTAACTACTGACACTTGCTACTCACAACTAGGTTCTTTGGTCTTAGAGAAGGCATTTCAGCAGCTCAATGTGAAGCCAAAAGTACAGGGAAGAGAATGGCTAGATCTTTACAAAGCAAGTTGAGGGCAGTGTACCACAAAAGTTTCATGCTTAATAGTATTTTATCTTATTTTATTTTATTTTATTTTATTTTATTTTTATTAACATGCAAGTAGAAGCAGTCCAATTTATCTTTGACTTCAATTTTCCCCTCTCCACTTAGAGGTAACACCTTCTTGAAAAGCTCATCACACTGAGGACTGTGAGTAAAGTCTACATCAAATCTGGTACTAATAAAACTAGACTAAGCCTAGGATCAGAAGTAGACTCACCTAGGAGTACATTTCCTATCCCAGACACCTATGGTTTGATGGGCCACATACATTGAATGTAGCTCACAGCCAGCAAAGATCTCCAGACTTGAGATCTGCCTACCCTCTCCTACCAAAAAATTCTTAGATGTGGGAAAAGACTTACTGGAAAACTTCTCTGAGGTTCACCCAAGGCAATTTTTCCCCCTCTTTCCTTCTCAAATGAGAGGAGTATCTAATAATACAGTAGCCATAACTATTTGAGTTTGGTCTGCTCCAGTCTGAACACCCACCGTGTCTATTTCTAAACCATTTGCCCTTCCCTAATTCTTACAAACCACTTTACAACTCAAGTCTAATCAATAACAACTGTGTGAAACAGCACTCAGACAGTAAAGAAGTTGGAATTCCCCTTAATAGCCCTTTAAAGGAGTTTTAATTAATTCCATGCGCTTCTGTAGGATTATCAACTTTACAGTATGACTGCATGTGAAAGCTTTAAGACATTTCACTTATGTCTGCAGGATGTTATATTACAAAAACTGGTTTTCATGGCTTGTCACCGCTCCCCATTAGCTTCTTGATTAATCCTAAAATCCCACTTCTCCTTCCCTTTCTACTTTAACTAGCCGTCTCTGAAGTCTCTTCTATTGGCCCCTTCTAGAGTTGATCCAGCTCTTAGTAAAGGAAATAAAAAGATTCCCACAGATGGCAATGGGAGCTTGGCAGGATCATTCCCTTCCTTTTGCTCACTCCTCAAAGAAGCCATTTAGCTAAGTCTGTGCAACAATTTCATTGCACAGCTCCAGTTAGAAGCCAGCAATTCTTAACATTTTTCAGTTTCTAGTGGGTATTTCTTTTCTTTTATCACCTCCAGGTTCCTCTCAGTTCCTGATCCTCTTTTCACTCCTTTTATTCTCTTTAGTCCATTCCTTCCATTTCCTAACTCAGGTCCTGTTTCCAGGATCTCTTAGTTCCTGACTTCCTGCACTTTTTCCCTTGTGTCACTGATCCTTGCCTCCTTCCAGTTCTTAGTACCACTGAGCCATTCATCTCATTTCCATTAATCACACAAGACTTGTGCTAATTATTGTTCAGCTGAGAAGATCTGAAATAGCATCAGAAATTAAAGAGAGCAAGAAAGAGAGGAAGGGAGAAAAGACTTGCTTTTTTTTTTTTTTCCTCCCACCATCATATTTACAGCCAGTGACTTTTCTTAATGAGCTTATGAAAGGAAGGCAAGTGATGTTAGTGCAGGCAAGCCCGAGCACAGTGTGCAGTGAGAGGCTAGAGTTCATGAGCTGTCCAGAGCATGTTTTATCAGGTCACCGAGTCAGAGGCACTATAGGGCAATTTCTCTTTCTCAGCATTAACCCTCAACTCCGAGTCTCTGCTGGAAAGGCCTCCCCCTTCACAAACACTCCAGGATAAGATGATAAGAAGATTACAAGTAAAGCCTCTCTTTAGCAATTCCACATCTCCTGTCAGACACAGCAAGTTAAATTACAGTGCAGGCTGCAAATGCATTGATCATCCACTCAGCTCCTACAACCCAGGGGTGAAAAGATCCATGCCGAGGATAAGTGAAGTAATCTCAGGAAAGTTTATTTTAGCTGGGAGGGGTTAAACAAGTTCAATGAGGCAAGGCTTCAGGAGGGCGCTGGAGCCAAGTTCAGCAGTGTCTTGTTTGTGCAGGTACAGGCTGCAGGTTATACATGCCCAACTGTTCGGATCTCCTCCAGCGCACTCGTACCTGCAGTACTTCACCCGTGGTGATGGGGAAGGGCTCCAGTCATTCCAGTGAAAACCTCCACACATTTACCATGACTAGAGACCCATCGATACACCAACTACCTCTTTATTGCAGTAACTTCATGCTGCTGAACCAGAAGAGGACTTTTTATATTCACAAGAGCTCCCCTTTTTAAATAGGTGGCAATAGCATTCGTTTTACCTATAAAATCTATACTGTGTTTTATGACAGAAGAAATAAACCTCCCTAAGCAGTTTTGACAGAGAAGGCAGGATTGTCCATTTTAAAGATATAAAAGAAAAGATTATAAATCATTAGGAGTGCTTATGAATTCTATTCATGACTGCCTTCTTTATTAAAAAGACCCATTGTAAAATGGAAAGTTCAGAAGGCTTGGTGGTGAGCGAAAATGAATTATAATGACATCACTGGGTCATGAACTAGGCCCACTGGCTACTTTCCAGAATAAAATTGACTGGAGAGATCAGATGAGCCCATTTGTACTTAGAGACATCTGGGTGGCAGCCAGAGAATCTGGGTTCAAGCTCCCTATTTACAGAACACGCTTCCCTTTCCCCTTTCATTACCAGGAGTAATCTGGATTTCCCAGGCATAATTTGTGGGATAGTGGTGTTGTTCGATTCAGATTTCAGGAAGATTTTCCCTGGAAAAGTTCTTCATATTCCTGTTTCGGTGAAGGACCTTGTGAAGAACACGAACATGTCAACATCCAGCTGACACATACAGTACATTCTCTCTGCACTGCTGATGGGAAGCATTTTACCTTCAAATAAGCATAATTTGTCAGACTTCTCTGTCGTTTTTCCCTCCTCATCTCTTTCCCAGATAATAAACAGTGCCTGAAACCCAAGAGAAACTCATTTCTGCTAAGAGGTCATTTGTAAGCCTTTAAGGGCATTTGCTGAAAAAAATGAGGGGATAGCATTTTTCCCCTCTTTTTGTCTTAACTTTTTCAGTTGTCTTTCTAAATGCAAAATGACATCTCATTCAAAGCTTTCCAGTGTCATCTTCATCTTTCCTATTCTACAATTTATACTTCTTTGATATTGCTTGAGACTTCAAGGAAGCTTTTACCTAATACTGTAATACCTATTATCTGAAACATTTAGGTGCACATACACTTGCCAAAGAGCAATAATGCAGATCAGTTGGATGTCAGCAGTCCAATAAGGTGGAATAGTATATTTTCTGGGGAAGAAAAGATGTCTAACCATCTGACCTTAGCACTGGCACCATCTCAATATTAATATATTTTATGCATGCATGTGATAACGTTTTACTTTCCTTATGGTCCTGCAGGGAAGTTTCTCTTCTCCCTGCTGAGGATTATTACCTATTCAAAGGCGGTTATGATTATAGATACTTACTAAGACAAGAATAATTGACCATAAAAAACCTTTTATATTCCCACAATTATTTTTGCATTGACTAAAAGTGTCAAGAAAATCTAATTTTATTAGCAGGTCCCTAATTTTGCTTTCATTTAACTTATAACTACGTTTCCTTCCCCACCCAAAGTATGTTTTCACTCTGAGGTATTTGGCAATGATGTAAAAAATCCCCCCAAAATTTGCCATGAGATTCCTACTGGGAGCACATGGATCAAATATCAAAGTAGATATGATATAACAACAGGAGAGGGAGTGGACTTGAGGACGGTATCAAGATCATGTGTACATGAAAGAGTGGCAGAAGACATCTCTATGAAGGTTCCAATGGTCATAAACAAGTCCACATAAAACCTATAGTCTAACAGAGACTGAGATGGAGCCAAAATAACTTGTCATTATAATTTTGGAAGATAAGAACTAAAAATCCAGTTCTGCTTACAAACGACACATTCAGGCCATTCTTCAGTAAAACTTGAGAACTAGAACCTGATGAGTTTTCCTGAGAAGACTTATGAACTGAAACAACATTAACAGGAACTATCCATGAGACACACGTAGTTAATAATATAGATGAGAATCATGACAGCAGAGTGACAGATTCTCAAACACAAGTCTGTTTGAGAACTATAGGTGAATTAACAGTTTTGTTCTAGCAGGTCTTTACTTCAAAAAAAGCAATAACAAAACCAAGCACGCCAGCTTTGCATGCAGCTGGAGATGGTAAAACTGGAACCCAGACACACTGGGTCCTACCTTGGGTTGAGGGAATGTACTGGCAATCAGTCAAAGGAGAAAAAGACTGGACAGGCCTTGATGCTGCTATTGTTATTAGAGGCAAATTTATCTTTCATGTCAACATGAGTATTTTCTGAAATCCACATCTCAAAAGATGGGATTTCTAAAGGCACTCACAAGTCTCTGGAAAAGTGCCGTTCACTTAGGTGCTCTTGAAAATCCAGTCCAAATACGTTTACAGGACGCTTTCTGAAAATGCCTTCTCTGTTTCATGGACTTCACTTTGGCCCAAAGCTCATTGTATGAGGGCCCTCAAAGATTCAGCAACATCCAGACCCAGTTTGGATGAGGCTCTGAAAGCAATCTGTGTAAGCATTTCCACACTAACAGCAGGACAGAAGCACATGATAATGCTCCAGCAGAAAGCAAACATGGATTTCTCCTCACCCAAGCCTCAGTTTTGTTCCAGGTACATCTCTTCATCTGATATCTACTGAGTTCACCGTAGAAGCTCGTCTACATCTTTTTATCTGAATAAAGGATTTCAGGTCTTGGCCTGTGTTAACAACATTGCTAACTGGAAACTTTTCAGTAAAGTGCTGATTTCAGTAAAATGCTATTTCGCAACTAAAATGATTTGTTGAAATATTTCAGCTTCAATAGAGACTTTATTTACAGGATTTCCAAGAGGAGCGTGGCAATATTCCCTGCCTTGGAATTTGGTTCACCTCTGCTATGGGTTTTCTGTGTCATCTGGGCCAAACTCTTTTACTATCTCTTTGTCAGCTCTTTCCCTCAGAATTTAGTGCCCTCAAAGTCAAAGAATTCACATTTCTTAAGCTTTGGATATTTTATGAGTCCTTACGGAACGCACTTGTAAGTGCAGGATGCTCCATGGTCTGGCACATGGCTGAAAACTGACTTCCAGCTGCTATGCTTGTTCAATATGACAGGGCACATACCCTCTGGAGGACAACCTTGACTCTTCCTGAGGCTAAACTTGAAGATTTGCCAGTAGTCTGGAAAACCAGGCAAGTCTTGAAGTTATCCTTGCATAGATCCTTGAGATAAAGAACAGGTGTACCCTGGGCCTTTGTGAAGCAGAGATAAATATCCCTTCCATTTCCAAGACATGTTGCTCTCAGCTAAGAAAATACAGCTGCCAAAATTGCCAGAAAAAGGAATCGCTACCTTCTGCCATGTAGGGACATAGACTGGGTTATTCTTGAGAGTTGATGTCCTGCAGGGTTTTATTTTCCTAAAAGATTTGTAAAACTAACTTAACTCTTCATCAAGAGCATAAAACAACATGACAGAATAATTCCTTCCTATTAGATTATATCCATGAATGAAAGTTTAATTGTTTAGTTTAAAACTGTTTAAGGAAACCTGCACATGAATAGGAAGTCAGGCTTTTAAGAAAGGCAGTCATAAATATAAACAGAAATGTGATGCCAAACAACAATTAGTGCTTTGTTCCCTTTTTGAATGACAGCATGCCTTAAACTCATTCATTTCCAGTTCTAACTTGCTGTAATGTGTAAAAATACTACTGTAAATCCACTAAATAAGCTTTGTCTTTTTCTCTTGAGGTTCTTTGGCTTTTGCCCACTTTCTATGCAATGTTTTCCCTTCATTGTGCAAGGCACAAATGTCTCCACCTCTTTTTTTAACTTTGTTTGGAACGGCAATTATTCATAACTGACTTACCTGGAAATGTTTCACAGATACAGACAGAGATTGTGCTTACCAGTGGGAGTGCTAACAAACTGACTGCTGGTATTTTAAATGCTGTGGCATGTAGAGTCAGTGCAGATCTAGATGGTTCTAATTGCTTGCAGTTGTTGAGTGACTGTCAAAACCATTTATTCTTACCGCTGATGGTAAATTTTCAGGGAAATGTCACTGTAGACAAGAAGGTAGATTTTTCAAAGGCACAAATGGTAGTCAGGCATCTCTCTGCCATTTGCTCCTTTGAAAACCCTGCCCAACTCCTTTGACAAGTTGCCTGGCAAACAGATGTGTAAGGATAGATTGGACATTTAGGTATCAACACCATCTTTGAACTTCTCGGATGAGGAGTCTGCCAACATTTTTTTTGGCCTTTCCTCTAACACTTAATGTCTTCTAAGATGAAACACCACCAAGTTCTTTAAGCTCATGTTATTTTAAATGCAGGCCGAGACCTTTAACGAATTTGCTTAGTGGTGGCAGAGGAGGAAGAAAGATTTGGTCCTAAGTGTTGTTCAATAGCATGTCTTGGTTTTCTCTGGATGGTAGCCAGGACTGATATTTAAGAGGTGTTTTGCTGATGGACTATCCTACCTCAGTGACAATAACAGAGTAGCACAGTCGCCAGCAGCCTATCCATCTAGCTAAATCTAAGAATAGATTCATAAAATTGGAGAAAAATCACAGAAGAGCCTGCAAGAATTTAACTCACCATTATCAAAAGAGAGAGGAATATAATCCTCTTCTAGAGCACTGGTTCTCACACTTTGGGGGCAAACAGAGCATTGTCAGCACTCCAAATTTGTCATGAACCACCAAGCATAGTTAATCAAACTTTTAATTGAAAAAACACCAAAAAGATAATAGCACTTTGACCACTATGATAATAGGACTTTGAAGATCACCTGCTGTAATCTCACAGACCACTGATTGCCCTTGGACCAGAATCTGAAAGTTGTTTTTAATGAAGTTTCCCAAACTATTGGCACAGCACAGTAAATAAAAAATGTTAAGAATCAGTGAAATATCAATAAAAGATAAATCGATTGTTTAACTTACAGTGTTTTGAATGCCTTAGATTTAAAAGTATGTATGTAGTAAGGAAAGGTTTTTCCTACATCTGTTCTCAGCTGAAGCCCAGAAGTGGCATTAGGAGCTTACAGCAATATCTAAAAGGAAAAGAAAACAGAGAAAAAGAGAAACTACCAAAACAATTGTGAACTAATGCTACAGCAGTAGAGGTGTGACATGCAGATCAGCCTATTAGGAAATGGATTGAGAAACAAAACTAAATTAATCCACAATTTTATTTCATACACTATATGTATTGCATTTTGAAGATTAAGAAATTAAGATCTTGCAAGCAAAAAGCTGACTATTATGTTTTCTCTAAATTTTCTCCAGATTGAAATAGAACATTTTTTTCTAGAATATCAGCATCTAAATATTTAATGTTAATTTCACAAGATATGATACAAGTTTTGTTTATCACTGATGGGCTTTTTGAGGTCACAAAGAAAATCTTCCAATTTAACTGCAAGTTAAAATGACCACCAATGAAGTAAAAAGTTTCAAATAATTTCCCCAAGTGTTTCAGTCTAAAAAAAGGCCCAAAACAAAATCACAGAAAGCTTGAGGAAAAAAAGAGTCAGTCTTAGATCCAGGAAGACAGCTAGAATCTAGAGGTGACTTCAAAGTATCAACAGTGCTCAAGAATCATTTTCTCTTGCTTTTTCATCAGGTGTTTTTGGTGCCTTTGACAATGACATAGGGTTGAGGCTCCAAAGAACATGCTGAGAACATGACAGAGCTGTGGAGTCTACTGCTAGAAACTTATTTAAACGAATTGAGTGACTGTAATGAGCATTTGCCTAGGTCTACAGCACCAAAGATCTAAACTTCTACAGACTTCAATTAAGAAAAATTCCCAGTATTATCAATGTGTGAGCTCTACATCAACCTTGCAAGTCCTGAAGATAAATAAATAACTAATTAACTAAACAAATAAATAAAATTGATGCTGTGGAATAAGGCATAAAAATCAGTAAGATCACCAAAGTACAGAAAGCTTTCTGGTGGGATTTTTAAAATTCGCTTTAACTAGAACTCAAGAGCTCTGGACTTTAGGAGAGGTCTTAATTTTCACCAATTCTAAGGTGTCTAATGTGATATAGAATTTCAGGATTGAGACAGAAAATGAGGAAAGCTTAACCTACAATTACTCATCTAATAAAGTCCAGAGTCTTATTTTTAAGCGGCTGAGATAGCCAAATTTTATCTGGAATAAGCATCTGAACTTCTGGGACGACCTCCAAACCTTTTATGATACATCTAAAATACACCCTTTTTAACAGTCCATATGCTCTTTGCCAGTCTTCTACCTCCAAACACAGGCACTATACAGCCAACTCTTAATGTATATTAAATCCCCTGGTAGACACTCTTATTCAGAAATAAAGTGCCCTTGATCTGCTGTAGCTTTATCCTCCCAGTTTAGTCTCTCAAATTCGAGAGTTCAGCAGTGCTTATATAAAGATTTCATAAGTATAACAGAGCAATAATTTATGCTCTGATTTCTGCACTTTTTCTCAGTTTTCCTTAACTCTCCTAAGTGTCCCCATAAAGAAAAACCTCTCAGGGGAGAAAGGGACTCGCAGTACCCTAAACTGTAGGAGCAGGGCTGCCAGGGACCTTTTGCCTTTGTCTCTGCCCTCTTATGTTTTATGCTGTCCCATTCCCTTTTGTGTAATTAATCTGACAAGTTTTTTGAACAGCTGTCTAACTTTTTCCCTGAGCCTCGGGTAGAAAATTTTTATCTTCACTAAGAACAGCATGGAAAACTTTTCCAAGTCAGTTAACAGTTTGTCTCACTGTGGGTTTTCAAAGTCTGAGTACAGATTTACAGCATGTTTTATGTATATTTTTTTAGTCCCAAGGTCCCTTCTCTTCACAGATACATACACAATGTGTCATGTAGAAAATATAAATTGTTGATTGTACAGGCACTTTCCTCCTTTTTAAACCTTTCCAAAGGTCTTTTTGTTAAATACACCCAGACACCGTTTGACAGATGAGGGGCTAATTGCTCTGTGAATTACCTCTATCGATTCCTGTTTCATGTTGAGCCAAACAAACAAAAGATATTAATGCTTCGAAAAAAATGAATGATGACCTTTCTCTGCAAACACAGCTTGCGGCCTCTGATTATTGGTGATTCCAAAGAGCAGCGGTCAATCGCAATAGCTGTAACGCTATGATCACTATAATAAGCTTGCCTGACCTTCTCTGCCATGTTAAGTGGTTTAAATTTATTTGCCCAACAACAGTGGAGCTTTCATTTAAAGTCACAGAACATTCAATTCTATCTAAAGATCATGGCTATTTTTTAAAAGCTTTACCTGTTTTTTTTTTTTTAATTAAAAAAAAAAAAAAAAAAAAATTCTGTAACGCTATGATCACTATAATAAGCTTGCCTGACCTTCTCTGCCATGTTAAGTGGTTTAAATTTATTTGCCCAACAACAGTGGAGCTTTCATTTAAAGTCACAGAACATTCAATTCTATCTAAAGATCATGGCTATTTTTTAAAAGCTTTACCTGTTTTTTTTTTTTTAATTAAAAAAAAAAAAGAAAAGAAATTGCCCCACTTGGAAGTGATAATACTAATGGATACAAGGAGTTATTTTAACCTGCATAATCAAGAGTCCTTGTTATGGCTCTAACAGCATGGATTTTTCTTGAGCATTTTGCCTTCCCACTGCTCCACTCATCCTAGAAGTGTAATCTATTTTGCACTCTCCCTTCAACAGAGTTGCAGTTGGGCACTATCTTTGCAGATATCCCAGCTGGACTAAAAGAAAATCGTTATCATTGAATGCAAATGCAGTCCTAAAATCCAGTCCCTGTAAGCAAGATTTCCAGAGAAGTGGTTGATAGCAGAATTTGGCTACGAGCAAAACTCCTGCAAGTCCTTCATCAATGTTCTCTCTCTTTTCCCTCTTCCTAGCCAGGGTTAGCATGAGAAAAAAAGTAGAAATCAAGGTGAGGCAAACCACAGAAGATGAAATGCTTATCTTTTTGCTAGAAGCGGTCTGCAAATTTGCTGGAATATTCTTTATCTTGAGATTTCCAGCTCCCTCATTGGTTTCCTATGGACAAAAAATATGTGCAAGACAATCCTTCGTCTTGATACCTGCAATAATATGACACCGTATCAATAAAATGGGAATAATAATCCTTAGTCCCCTTTTCAAAGTGCTTTTCTCAGTGTTGGATACAGCAACCTCAGTAAAGTCCTTGGGAATTCAACATTCATTTTGATCGCTGTTATAAGCCATCGTAGTCTGGTATCAAATGAAGACAGAAATACAGCAACAGGAAAATATGGCCTAAATTTGTTAGAGACAAAAATACAGCATCAGAAATTATTCCTGAGGGAAAGCAAAGCCAGCAGAAAACTATTCACTTCTCTCAGCCTCATTTTTAAAGTTCTATTTACCTTCCTCTGCAAGGAAGCAAAGCCACTATCGCTTGGGAAATTCCCTCTCCTTCCACACATACCAAGTACCACCTTGGGGTCAGGGCTCAGCCCAACTCCATCACCTGCCCACAAGGTCATTCTCACTCTCCTGGTCCCCATCCCTGGGTGCTCAGCGCGCCTGGGACTTGTTTGGTTGATAACCACTGAGCACGTAGATTCAGCCAGCATCCGTGAACCCCACTTCCAGATTGTTTGCTAGTTACTCTCTCTGTTCCCCCTAAAATAAGTGAGAATCTGGGGAGAAGCAACAAACAGTCATCAAGGTGACTCTACAAGTCAGGATTAAGAGGAGAACAGAAGCTCAGATGTTTTGGCAAGCTGGTGGCATCCTCAAATGCAGAATTAGGTAGAGGTGTAGACGTGCTTAGCTTAAGGAAACTTGGAAGTGCAATAAAGCTGAGTCAAGTGCAGGAGGGTAGCACCTGCCAAAAGAAGTGGTGAATGAGGTAGTCAAACCATGGAAAAGAATAGAGGAAGGAGAAACGTGGGGAAAGTACCCTAAAATTTTCTCTGTGGATATACTGGCACACAGCATGGCTGCAGAGGATGTTTGTGTCTGTGAAAGAAACTTCTTCCCTAAATGAATTTATTATCAAAAGGCCCCTGAGGCTGGAATTTAATTTCAAATAGAGCTTAAGTAATCAGACATCTATGTCTTGGAGCTGTGAAAGTCTGAGGCCTGTTGTGCTGCAAGAGACAGCTATATCTTTAACATCAAAAATTAAACTTCTGAGAAAAGTGTGTTTCAGGCTTAACAAAATTCTGATACATTTATGTGTCTATATTGGAGTTGCAACCAAGGAACAGACAGTCCTTTTAAATCTTCATATGGCAAAAAAAAAAACCTGTATCATGAGAATGGTGCAAAGGTTGAAATCTCAGTGGCCAGAAGAAGGAAGAAGTTGTCCTTTGTCCCCATCCAAACAGTCATTTTAGTTACTGTCCAGCTTGGCCATCGTGGAGTAGGGCAGTCCTTTATTTGGAAATTGTAGTGTACGGTAAAGTACCACTCTACATCAGTAGATCACAGTAAAGTTTGAAGTCCAAACCAGAAGTAATTTCTATAAAGGGGGAAACTGAGGCACAGAGATGGAGAAAGGCAACACAGACAAGAAAGAAAAGGAAGAAATTTGTCCATCTGATCCACAGAGTTTCACTTTTGGCTTTCAAAAGAGGGTTTGTGATAAGGAACTTTCACAAATTCCTCCTGATGCATCTTTTTGCACGTTTTAAACCCAATATATCAAACAAGCAGGTAAGTATTCACAAACCTTGAAATAAAGAGGCATCTGGCTAAGTACTGAACAGGTGTTGAAAATATGTTCACACAGTTCTCAGGGCTTTTCGATACACTGATATTCTGGAAACGCTGGGGTTTTTTTGTTTATTTGTGGTTGCTTTTTTTTAAATTAAGACATCTTCAGCCTGGGCTGTTGGGTGCAGAGAAGGTGGGGAAGTGACGTGAAGAGGTATATTTTAAAATGCAGTCTTCCCACAGGCCAAAATCAACTTGATTAAGGATCAAAAATGTGTTTGTCTGTTATCTAATAAAAGCCTTCCTTATCTGCATAAAGGGTTGGTGCTCTCAGACCAGACTGTTACTCCCGGTGCTGTATCTTCCTACAGCCATTATTTTTTTCTCAAAAATGCCCACAAGGCCAAGAGGCACAGGGGTGAGGATGCTCTTGCTTCCAAGAAACTGCTCCAGAGCTCCCAAGTCACTTTTACCCATTTCTATGCAGTCCCTCCAGTCACTGACAACTTCCTTTCCCGTGGTTTTCCTCATAAGTAACCTGTACTTTGAAAACACAGAAGAGTTCCTTTCCCGTGCATTTTCCTCTTAAGTAACCTGTACTTTGAAAACACAGAAGACATAAAAATCTCTAATAAACATTTTTACTAAATTGAGGTCTTGCAAAGTGTATTTCTCACCCTAAAAAAGCGGATATTGTGTGAGCATTCCTCAGCCTACCAGCCGTGCTGATTTTTGAAGAAGTATCACTGTGTTTGGGTAGAGTACAATATATTTTGGCCTGGAGACTGGTTTTGTAGTGGTAAGCTCCACCAGTGTAGCAGGCATTAGGACTGGTTTCTCACAAGAGTAGCTCTTCTGAAACGCCATTTCACACCAGCTGGGGATCTGCTCCTTGAGAACAAAGGAAACAAATTGCAGCAAGTCCCCAAAGACAGATAGCTGGCATTTCCTCCCACTTGTGCCTCCACCAAGTCAAAAATAGCTTCTATTTAGGAGACATCACACACAGATGAGGATTCAAACCATTCTCAAATTGAGGATGCTGCTTTGCCACTGTTTCTACAAGAACACCGGTATGCAGCACTTCTGGTTCCAATAGGCCGGATGCAATAATATATGGATCTCCAACTACTTTTGATTTTATAGGACACCTCCCAGTGGAACGTCTCCAGTTGTTAGCTCAAGGGATGAAAATCTTGTGAAGTTGTATTCCCACAGCCACATGGGATATAGGACTTTCTCCCTCAGCTGAGAACATTGAATTTCAAATCCTGTCTAGGTAAATTACCTTTCCAGGGCTGGGTATTTCCTTTTTGGATATTCCTTGGAAGTAACCTTCAGGGAATTGACTAACTTCTTAATGTCTTGGTCAGACAAGAAGGAAGGAAACTTGCACTGGTCCAGTGGGAGGCACCACTTCAGGCAGTCAGCATCCTGCAATTCTTCCAAGTCGGTGAATCACAGCAGTTTAACTCTCTTTCAAGGGCAAACTTCTTCCTTTCAGATAGGGCCAAGGTAGCAAAGGCAAGGCCTAAAATAGTTCCAGCCAACATTTGGCTTTGAAAACAATTTCAAAGACTCACTGCTGACTGCTAGGAAGAAATCTAGCCTTGATCTAGAAGAACTGGACAAAGAATATCTCTTTGAGTCTAAAGTATGGAAAACAAGGACCTATTCAAAAAACAAAAATCATTCATAAAATTTACTTAATATCTCCATTGGGCATTCCAAAGAGAGGCACAAGCAGCAGGGCTTGCCATTTCTTATGCTTGCTGGAGATTAGAAATAGTCTGATACCCGCCTAATTTCCTGGTATTATATTGTATTATGTTCTACTGGAATTAAAAGCATCTACATACCTTGCTACAAAAGAAGTACATGGTAGCATCTTCATCTTTCTACTATAAACAACGCAGTGGCTCTAGGGGCTGTTATGTGCTTTTCTTTACAAAACATTGCTTCACCTCCTCAATTAGCTGTGTTTGCATTTACATTTTGCTGTAGGTTCTATTTCCAGTTCAGAGTTATGCTTTTCCAGGTTAACTATAGCCTCCAGACCCTGTGTGAAGCTAATGTCTAGTGGCTAGACATTCACAATAAGTTAGGGCATTGTATCCATCAGGAGCTGAGTCTTGTATAGTAAGTGAAGAAAATAGCTGGGTAAGTGCTTCAGTGCTTTTTCAAGCTCCTCAAAGGGGGTTTGAATATGATACTGTTTCAAAAAGATTTCTAGAAATAATAACTCATATCTAATGGAGGGAACTTAAAAAAAAAAAGGTCAGGTGGTAGCTTTGGGTTGCAATTCAGATGCCAGAACTAGAAAAAGGTGTCAATTTAGTTTGACCTCCTCATAAGGAGTCTACTCTAGCATCTCTTGGTATGATGATGACAAGTAGGAGACAAGGAAAGAAATGGGAAGAGTCTTGTGCACAGTCCTTAGACAGAATTTTTGGTTTTTCATCAGAATCATATCAACATTTCATCTTACGATGGAATCAAGATTCATCTCTTCTTGACTAGTTACATCCTCTGGTAAAGTTCTCTAAAAGGTTTTTCTTCCTTCCCTAGACTTCAGTAATAGTGACAATTGATTAATTGATTCAAGACAAAAAAACTGGGTTGTGTTCCTGGCAGAAGTCACTGTGAACAAAGAGATTTTTATACAAAAAGATGTTTGAAAATGAATTATAGGAGAAGATCAGGAATAAATGTTCTCTTTCTTAAAAAAAAAAAAAAAAAGAAAAAAAAAGAATATTAGTTAAAACTCAGATGTCTGAACCAATTTCCTTGAATAAGTTACAGGTAATATCAGTTAATAAAATCAAAAGGTTTTTAAGAGTCAAATATAATTCCCTACATTTATGTGGTTTGTATAACCTTATGCAGCTTAGCCCATCTTAGCAGTAAAAACAAAGAAGTTTTGCTACAAAACTGAACTGTCCAGTATTCAAACATTGCCCCACTGTCTAACAGGATGCAATAGTAAAAGGCAAGCTATGCATTAAAAGGAAATACAAAAATGGTTGCCATCAGAAACATTTTTCTATAGCAATGTTCAAATTAAATTGAAATAACAATTCAAGTTAAATGGCTAACCTTGATACATATGGCCCGTGCAAGAATAAAATTTATTCTATATGAGCAGAAAGAGATTTTTCATTCTTTTTAAATAATTGTTTAAAAAATATTCCAGTCCAAATTATGAACGTCAAGCCTACAAAATGTTATTTTTAAACATCAAGCTGTTTTCTTTTACTTAGAGAGAAGCCAAGGAATAAATTGCTAAATATAGTTTATATGTTGGAAACAGTGACACAACCTTCATTCTCTTGGTGCTGTAAAATATGTAACTTTAAATATAAATTTTACAGAACAGTATTTTGCTCAACAGAGATTTCATTTCACTGAGTGAATCACATTAATAACACTTAGCTTATATAGTGCTTTTCATCTGTGGATCTCCCAGCACTTTACAAAACGTAAATTCATTACCAATATTTTACAGAGATGCAATAAAGGGATTTGCTGAAGGTTACACAGTGAGTTAGTAACACAGCTGCTGAAGGAGTGAAGTCCCAAAATCTTGTTCCTTGCCTATTAGAAGACAATGACCTGTACACTAATTGGGTTTTTGCTCTTCTTTCAGCATATGTCACTGGAAAAACACCCTGAGAATTTATTACAGTGAAGCAAACCAAGTCAGGTATCATGCAACACTTTGTGATCCAGCCACCTCATACTTGTTTGCCCTATTTACCATTGTGATGTCTACACGGACAACCAAGAATGCCAGGTGTGAAATACCCATGCACAGAACAGCCCCTGATGAAGGAACTTAACACTGGAACAAGACTGGGGAGGTGGGGAAAGAGAGAGGGAGATGTGGCACTGAGCATTTGACAAGTGTCCAACTGAGTTTAACACACCTCAAACTTTTTCTGAGGGTTACCTTAGGAATGAACAGCTTGGTGGAATGACAAAAGGAAGAAGAAGAAGAGATGAAATAAGAGGATGGATTGGAGGGGTCTGAATAAAAACAACAATAGATAAATAGTCCGGAGTGTTCATTCAGTCATGGTCATGGCTTTCTTCAGGGATTGCTCCAGGATCAGTCACGACATGACTTTTCCTCCTACCTTTCTAACATGGGAGCTATCCCATACTAAAGCGTAGGAAGAAAATGGGAGATGTTAGAAATGAAGACAAAAGAAATTCATGAGTAGAAACACCCTTAGCCACTATTTTCAATCCTTCCCCAAGTAGTAATATCTGTGTTCTTTACTTCTTGTTGGCTACTTAGTGGGCTCAGGAAGACAGTCTAGGGGACTCCCACCACTTCCAAAAGATAGTTATCATCTTCCTCATAAAAATTTTCTGAAATTAATAGGAACTTCAATGGAGACAACAAACGGCATCACCCCCAAGTTATCTGTATTCTGCAAAGCAACACTGTCTCCAGAACTAGTGGACCGCTATTTTCCATAAGAAACTAGACGCAAAAGAGACAAGTATTTGGGAAAAAAAAAAAAAAAAGTGAATACAGCATAGTGGATAACAAAGAATCCATGATCTTGATCTCAGACTCTTTGGTAGAAAACAAATAATCTATTCTTCAGGTAGCTTTCTAAGTTCCTAACTTTAATGATTAAAGGAAGGGATTCTGGCCTCTCCAAACTCAAATATCAGAGATATACATTTGAAGGACGTATTTCATTCCAGACAGTCACACGGGATTTGTGTGGATGCAGTTGGGAGCAGAATGTGTTTAAGGAAGCAGTGTGTCAGTGCACACTTGCATCAGCTCCCAGAATTCCTGAAGAGAAAAAGAGTTTTCTGATACTTCATTTACAGTCTTGCTTTTAGCAGTACAATAAAATCCTACATATCATACCCTTGACAGATGTGGAGTGGTGTGTCCCTACATAAATAGAATTAATTAGATCATTGATTCACAGCAGCTGAAAAACTGGCCCTCTATTCTACAGCACATGTCAATGTTATTACACAAACAATAAGATTTACTTAACAAAAATATAACTCTGGTCTTTTCAGGTATCACTGATACTTGATTGTTTCGAGTATTGGCTTTCTGACAGGGTTTGGAATGAAGCCATTTTTATTAATTTAGTTATTTTTGCTGATATAAAAGGTCGTCTATCATGTTAATGATGTATCGGTCTGTGGTACCACCGAACAATAATTACAGAATGTTCCTAATAGTAAATCATTTGTCACAATCAGAGCTCACTACAACAACCTTTTGTTGAGCAATAGAATACATTAGGTGAATAGCAATACACCTTTATGCTTACCAATTAAAGGATCCCACACATACAGAATTTACATGAACTTTAGAGTGAAGTATCATGAATTATGAACTGCTGCTTAGAATATCTTGCTAGGTATAGAACTTGTGGCTAATTTTTAAGTTGTCAAATCATTTATATGTATCTTTTCAAGTATAATTGGAGCTGCAGACAGATTTCCCAGTCTGTCAAATCAGAAGTGTTTGGAAAATTTCAGAGGATCAGAGACTTTGAAAATAGACACAAATAAATATTTAAAAGACCAGCTAATCTATTCAGAATGCAAATCTGTCCTGTCACTCTATTACTCCATTTAGATAGTGATAAAATTTCTTCTTGTTTTATCCATTTGGTGAAAACTGTAGAAAGATTTTACTTTAGGAAAGAGTTTTCCAAGCTCAAATGACAGGTAGTACATGAATTACTGTCTGGTCAACTATGGAGAAAAATTTGATCACACCCTGCTGGAAGGTAGATTTTACTTCCAGCTGCTGAATGTCATTAACATATAGTAATAAACCAGAGGAGAAACTTTTAGTACTTTCTTATACTCATGGAGTTGCCACATGAAGTTATGCGATGAAGGTGGTTCATGAATTAGTCTGTTTTAAAATGGACACTGAATCATAAATAAATTCAAGAATTCCTGGGTTTGAATAGTCCCTGCATGTGGTTTTAAGGGTCCAGGTTTGGTTCAGGTTCAGTAATCATGTCCTTTTCTTTACCCTGTAATAACATGCAAAAAGGAAAGACCATAGCATTCACTGGTGTTACGCCCATTATGAGCCATTAAATCCTTGGCCACATGAGCCCAGTAATGCCTAGATTAGATAGATTAAACCAAACCTGAAAATAGATCTTTTTTTTGGAGGTTCAGAGGTTTCATTCTCACACAGCCTCTTGCAGATGCTGGATTGACTCAGCGTGGATTTGCCAGACCACCATGAGATGGCCTCTTCCTTTGCAAGGCCCTTACATGCTTCAGATCAGGGTCATCTACTGAGTAGTTCTCCATGCCGAATTGCTGAGCCTTCCACCCCTTAGGAGAAATGAGACAAAAATAAGAGGGGAAAAAAAAAAAATAGATGAGCTGCCACAACAGCGCTGTACTCCACCCATATGCCTCAATTATCTCTCCCAGGCCTCTGCAACACCACACGCCACATCAGTAGCAGCAGAGGGACTACCAATGAGTAATTAAACCTCTTATTGCTTTGCATGGCTGAGTAGTTTTCATAACAGCACTGCACAAAACTTGAGATTCGCAGATTTTTATATAAGCTCCTCAACATTTCTGCTTGCCTCTCTCTCCTTTTTTAATTTCAACCGTTAGAATAAACTTTACTGTGAACTGCTGGGAATAAGAGGATTTGAGCAGGCAAATGCTAAGATGATTGTTCATTAAACCCAATGACTTTGAAACTGCCTCTGTGTCAATTAAAATAAAAACTGTCAAATGCTTTAAAAGAGCAGCTTTGTATAATAGGAACTTTGTTGAGTTTATTGGCAAAGAAAAAGAGCTGTTCTGGGAGGTTATGCAGAGGAAAATAATACGTTTTGGTTAGGAATGGTGTCCTGGTCTCTCCTAATTCATCTTCAGTAAAGAAAACTGTACACAACGTATGTATCAACATAAATATACACACAAACACGGTTGCTGGACAGCTAGAGAAAGAAGGGGTTTGGCCTGTTACTTTTGTTTTTCCAGTGTTTTTTTCCTCCCAAGCTAACAATTAGGATTAATTGTCAACTTATAAACCACCGGGTTTTGTTTTGTTTTGTTTCTAACTGGATGCAGATTTAACACTTCGTATAACTTAAAAATGCCGTTTTGTTACAGTAGCCAACCAATCCGACAGGGGATCTTCACGCCTGCGTGTCAAGTGTCAAACATAAAATAGCTGTAAAATGGGACAATAAAAAGCGTGTTACTGTAGGATTCTGACAGCCCCCGCGCTTGGCAATTAGAGAGCCTTCATAACAATTAACAAAATTGAAATCAGATTGAAGAAGTAAGTGTGGGTGGGTAGGAGGAACATGATGGACGTGCCTTCCTTCTGCAAATGCCCTTCTTCTCCTCTGTGTTGTGGCAATATGTGCGTGCAGTGGCCACTTCTGGACAAGGAGAAAACAAACACAAAGAGAACTAACAGGGTCCCTTTGGAAGAAATGATGTCAGGTCCACAAGAGGGTAGAGAGGAGAAAGGAGAGGAGGAAAATCTTACCCTCAAAAAATTAGAAAATTCAAATGTCTCTTCCCCCATCCCCATGCCCACCACCCACCCCTCACCGTGTTCTGTCCAGAAGAAAAATCCCTCAGCCGCAATGGTTGTTTTTATTAAATTCTCCTCAATAAAAAGCTCAGGCAGGATTTATTAGGTACTCAGGGCGGACGTTTAGTATTTCGCCAGTTATTAAGTGAAAATCAATAGAAAGCAAAGAAAATGGAAGTCACTGCACTGTTAGCACGCTGTTGTCGCCCAGATATTATGTCGGCTGTCTTGTAGATTCATGACAGACGAAAGCGGCCGGGAGAGAACTCTTTCTGCTTACATTGCAGGAGCCAAAGTGGGGTTATTCATTAGATCAGGCAGCTGGCCAGATGGATTTCCAGTTCAGTTTTACCATTTATCTTAAAAACGCCTGTATCGAGTGAGAAAGAACACTGATATTATGTGATATCGATGGCAGCTTTATGTATCTAAATCAGGATTTATTGTTATTTTGTTCTGAAGACCTTTTTTTCTCAAGAAATACCATTTCACTGGAAGAAAATAATAGCTAAAACCTTGTCAAAGATAACCTTTCATGTTGTTCGTGCACCGCTGGCTGTAAAACAAATAGAACCCAGGGTATAAATAGGTTTAACCACATCCTTACAAATCATTCCCTTTAGGATTTTCTTTCTTTTTCATTTTTTTTTTAATGGTACAAATGTGGGTTTTGGTCATTAGTTGTTTTTCTTGCCAGTAATTTAGCTATAAATAACGTCAGCATTTGTTTTAATTGCATTAAAAAGCACTAGAAGTTTTATGTCTCTGGAAGGCCAGAGCAGAAGGGGTTTTTTTCAGTGGGTGGGTTTGGGGAGGAATTTTTTTGGAGTTTTTTTGCCTTTTGCTTTTTTTAAAGCCTCCCTCTCTGTTACCAAACTTTTCACCCAGATCATCACAACAGAAGCAACAACAGCTGTTCTACCATAAAAAAATGTGTTTTTAAGAGACAGGACCAGATCTCTGAAAGAGATTAGCTCCTGCTCAGACATCTAAAGGAAAAGTGCAGCTTTTCAAAAGTTTTCAACATTCAGCAAGTTCCATTTTCTCCAGATCGTAGAGCCCTTTCGCGGGACTGATTTATTTTTGCCCTAATCAGGAACAGAGTGCTGCTTGTCCTGAACCTCATCTCCCTTCCAAATGTGTGATCGAAATAGCTACAGCATGAAACTCCGTACCTTCCGAAAACACCAGGTGCTCGATTGGAACCCCATGTAAATAGACACGAGATTCAGCACTCTCTGAGACAGCAGCTGTTGATCGCATCAGATCTGATGAACAGTGCAGACACACCATGGCTCGGTGGTGGCAATCCTAGCATGTTTCCCCTGCATGTTTTGCTTGCCGGCCCACAAATAAAGCTCCACACTCAAAAAACCTCATACCTCAAAAGTCAAAAATAGACTGGAATTAAATAAAATCAAACACACATTGCCAATCTTTAAATTATTTGAAAATTAGTTGTGAGAGGTGGGGATGGGATCAATGGCCTTTAAGGTAAGAACAACGGAGCTGTGGTTTTGTGGGCTCCTGTGTTTGCCCACAGATTAAGCTGGAAAAGGTCAAATGGGAACACACAAAGTAGACTGAGAGATCAGCCACCTCCATGGCTCAGGCCATCTTTATGCACCGAGGCTTTTCAGTTCCTTTCCTTCCTCTTAACCGTGCTGTTATTAAACATCTTGACTCCTGAATGAACAGCAAGGTCAATCCATCCAAGTCCATCCTGGACCATGGCAGCACCATCCACACTATCCCAACCAGGCTTTGAGTCTCTCTTTGAGAGACTGCAACATGTTTGTCGTGACTCAAACAGCAACTTCAAAACACAACCTTTAGTCAGTCATCCTTCAAAGGGTGTGAAGCCGGTGGAGCACAGGAAAAAATAAAAAAGGCACTTTGAATCAGGCAGATACATACAAGAGAACTTACAAAGTTGTAAATAACATCACAGCCCTGGCAGGAAGAAGCAGAGTGCATTGCTTTTACAGTTTTTTCCTCTTTTCCTTCTGAAAGTGTCAGCCCGTCACCATTTCATTGACGTGCTGGACCGTTTCCCCTAGCTCAGATATTTTTCTAGGACCTTTGAGTTTTTAGATTGCCTTTGAATCCACTGTAACACGGGAAGAGGAAACTATTGTGTCTAGGATGGAGTTGCACATGTATGCTCTTCCCCTACCAATAGCTCAGCTATTGTTATCCTGCAAAATCCTTTGATTTAGCAGCAAATCCCAGCCACCCCCACTGTAGATGCTTAGAGAAGTAGTGGCAAAAGCAAAGGTTTTTTCTCAGCCACAAAGTTTTTCTTTCTTCTTTTCAGAAAAGTCTTTAAATAGAGGGTGGAGAAAACTTACAATCACCGTGCATGTTAATTTTTCAATATAGTGAGACTTGTTCCTGCTGGAAAACCTCTCAGAGTCACTTACAGGCAAACTGGACATGTTGAAAATCCATTGCTAGTGAAGGACACTGAAACTCTCTGTAGTGGTGAACATTCACACTTAAATTCTTTGTAAAATGATCTTTCACCTAGAAAATTAGAAGCTGTTCCTCATATCCACCCAGAGCATTTACAAGATACAGGACTACATGAATGCAAAGCAAGGAAACATCACCCAACTTTTTTTAGATGCTTTCTGTGTATATTTTGCTAAAAAACTTGGTTGAAGTTCCTACTGATAAATAGGCACAGCAGAAACCTGAATCTGGGACTCTTATATCCCAGGTGAAAGCTGTACAGCAGTTACGGTAGCTTTAGTTTTTATATAGCTATAGGCACTGCTTCAATGCAAGGCTGGAAAATGTTTCTGTTTATTCGTATTCAGCATCACTCAAAATGCATTTCTATCTAACAAAGTTTCGCATGAAATAAAACCAGTCAAGCAACCTCTCTCTAGGTAAGGAAGAAAGAAAGTGATATTTAAATGTCTGTTTTGCTTAGCTTCTTTCAGGGACTTGAATTTGTGTCCCCCATGGAGGGTCAGCTGAGTTATTAGTTAGTCTATGACGGAAACAACTTTCATTTTGACCAAAGTAGCATGTAATGGTCAACTAACTCCCAAAGTAATCGTTTTTAATGCAATTATGTATCTTTCACCAAAACATTTCAAAATGATAGTTTAGTTTAGCTTAGTTTTGTTTTGTTAGAAAAAAATATTCCATAGGCTTTTCTGGTGTCCTCTAGTACTTGCACTGATAATTCTATGACTCTGTGTAACAAACTGAGCCATCTTTGTCACAGAAAGATGGTTTGCCTGGATGCGCTTTGTTTCTAGTGAATTTCCAATGTCTTTTTCTCAAATCTGCTTTTGAAATGTGACATTTATAATGAAGCTAAGGAAAATAGAATATATTCCCTTTAGTTCAAGGTGGAAAAGTTGTCTCCCCCCCTAGAAGACTATTACAGAAATATTTTCCAAAAATTAAAACTTTCTAGTAGTAAAATATGCAAAACATTTTTAGCAGTTTACAGCTTGCTGTCCCCTGGTGCTGAGCCCTGTTCACACCCATGGGATGGGCAGCCTCCGCATCTATCCCTTGTGTCTTCCATCTCATCCTGTCTCCACTCTCTCCCCCTCATATGTGCACCTCAACAGTTTGTGAGGAAAGCCAGACTTATGCTACGAGCTCTACCCTGCAGTCTGTACAGTGTTGTTCAGAGTTTTCCACATCAGTCCCGGGGCAGGAACTCAAAACAGAGATGAAGTTTTCTTTCCCCCCTCTCCCCACCTTCTCCAAGCCAGTATACTCAGTAGATTTCTCAGTGAGAACATTAAAAAAATACTAACACCTGATTTGATTAGATCAAGGCTTGCTTTTCTTTTTTTGAGAATTGTTAATAAAATCACACTTCTAAAAAAAAAAAAAGGGATGGAATGTAAATGCTGCACTAATTTAATTACACTTTGGCGCTGGGAGACACTAATGTAAATATTCTGGTGAGTAGGCCTAAGACACTTGAAGTAATTACTTAAAGGCTTCCTTTCAAAGAATCTCCCCCTTTTTATTAAATGCCTTTTAACATTAGCACTTTCTTCCTGACAAATTAAATGAAATTTCATTACTCTCCCTGACTTAATGGCATGAGGCTGCCTGCTGCAAGTGCAAGTTAACCCTCTCTGGACAGAAGACGCAGAGTTTGTGTGCTCTGGTTTGCTCCAGGTGTCACCACACCACCCGGGCATCATCCCGGCTCCCCATCATCATCCTCAAACACAACTGCAAGCTTTTCCTTGCACCCCATGTCCCAGAATATGCCAGCTATCGGTCCGTGGATGCTTGCAGCCCAGATCAACTGCTAGGCATGGGATGGTATCCGGCTCTTCACTTTCTCCAGGTTTAGGGAAGCACAGGTTGATGCTGGGAGTTGAGTCTAAAGGATCTTTAAGAGACACGTCCATAACATTAAAATCTTTATCAGGCTTTTTGTAGAATTAGTGAAACCTAATATTAGATTCATATTTATATTGATCATCAGACTGGGTAGATTAGAATTCCAGTATTTCATGACACTACAAAACTTCTAAAATATCACAAATCCAGGACCACAGGCACCTTTAACACTGTATTCATGTACTCACAAAGAGAATTGAGAGAGAAGCGATGTTGCTAATCAATACCTGTGTGAGCAGATTTACTTTTTGATCAAAGTCCACTTGACCAGTCCATTTTGTAACTTCCCCCCCCTCATTGATTTCTCTTTAAATTAAATAAAAGTGGGGTCAGGTTATCTCCTGTTTTATTTACATACCTACATAGCATCCACAGACCCCACCAGGCCAGCTTCCAGGCAAGGGAGCTGGTGACAAACGGTCTGCCATGCTGTTTATATCCTGTCCCCACAGCAACAGGAGCTGAGCAAAGCTTTTAAAACACCTGTGAGAGCCAAGACTCATTAGCCGGCAAAGAAAGTGAAGAGGCAGCAAAACAATAGGCCTCTGTGTGGGGCAGTTCCCTGAAGGGAATCATAACCTTCCTAAAAGGTGAATCTCAGAGGTGGGCAGAGCCTGGCAAGTCAGGACTCACTCAGCCCTCTGGAGGGTTTGCTGTTGGGGGCTGCAGTAATTTCACCCCTCAGACAAATTCCAACCCTGCAAGGCTGCTGGTGTGGTAGCTGGTGTCCACAGGACTTTGCCTCTCTCTTTGTGTTTCTTCTTCCACTCCCCTATAATTTTAAGATTACCAAAGGATGGCTTTAGAGTCAGCCAGCCACCAGATGTGCTTCACGTTGATGTTTTCTACAGCCTACTTTCCTGCTACTGCCTTATCCCTTGCATTATTTTCCCACCAGGGTATTGCTATGTGAGGACAGGGGCTGTGAGGCCTAATTGTTGCCTCAAAATGGAGCTGATGGAGAGTAGATGGCTTCAGTTGAACATCACTTGCAGTTCTCGCCAACATGTCTCAGGCAAGGTTCAAACAAGTCAGCAAACTCTCACTATTTTACCCCAGCTGAGAATCTGGCCTTACA
Source organism: Calidris pugnax (assembly GCF_001431845.1). Taxonomy (NCBI): domain Eukaryota; kingdom Metazoa; phylum Chordata; class Aves; order Charadriiformes; family Scolopacidae; genus Calidris; species Calidris pugnax. The sequence continues at coordinate 15,339,249 of NW_015090862.1, forward strand.
TATAAATAGAAAGAAAAAAAAATGAGCTGCCATATCCAAATCAATTCTGTCCTGCCTGTTGGAGCTGCCAGCAATGGAGGAAATTTATGCTAGTTTTAATAATGGCTTTAAAAAGTTCTTTGATGAAAAATTACCTCTGGGTCTGCCTCTTTTGAGCAAGCTTCACCCATAGCACATGAGCTACCAGCGCCAATTTCCATCTTATCACAGATGTCCTTTCTCAGAGCGCAGAGTATTTGGGACTGAAAACAAGGACCTTGCAAACTCAAGTTCACATGGAACATTTTTTTTGGCATAGGTCAGCCTATAAAGAAAGAAAATATCTCTGTTTTCTTCTGCAGAGTTATCAGATTTTGAAAAGAGAGCTTTCTCCTCTTGTGAGGTCCAGGTAAAAGTTCACCCATTCCCTGGCTGCTTGCTTCTGACAAACAAAAATTAAGGACCTGAAAATAACTATTTTATCTGAAAAAATGCTAAACATCCCAAAACAAACATTCAGCTGTGCTGCTGCCAAATTCCACAAGTAAGAGAGCTGCAGGCCGAGACAGCTCATGTCTCACTGGGGAATAACGGGTAAAGTTTGGCCAGCTGCCCCTTCCAGCCCTTCGGGGACCCACAATCCAATTGCAGTGTCTTAGCGGATGTGAATTTCAAGGTTACACCTGGGTGTTCAAGGGCAGGGCCAAGTGTAATCGGCACTTAGATCATAGATTAATCTTATTTGCCATCTATTAGGTTTGATTCCTGCTTCCCGCTCTCCCTCCCTAAAGCCAGGATTATTGTGATAGTTTAAGATAATGGATTCTAACGGAAGAAAGGTCACGCAGGCATTGAGATTTGGAACCTTAAGATAATATGATTAATCTAAAAGCTTCTTTCTAAAAGGGGAGGGGATACTCTCATACGTTTAATTGAGGGGAGAAAGCGAGAGAGAGGGAGGGAGGGATGGAATTAGCAACATGAAAGGAGGAGTGAAGGATCCTACTTTTTGTCAACTGCAATTAATTAACATAGTAAGGAAACGCTCTTCATTCATTTTCAAGCTGATAAATGAGATTCCTTCTTTTTTAATCCCTAAAATGATGATTATTCTATTTTTAGATTTTTATTGAAAATCGTTAATTGCTAATAAACATGCACATTGATTTTCACAGATACAAAAGTGTAAACTATCTGGAGCACACGCTGGCATACACGTAAAAATTCATACACTGAGGGATGGAAATTGCTGTATAAATGAGATATTTTAGTATCAGGTGCTTGTCTTTTATGTGTACTGTAAGAAAACTCTACAATAGAGAAATAGATTGTAATAAGTTTATAGTAGTAGCCAAAATGTTCTGGGGACTGTGGAGAGAGACTCACTGTCCCAAAGAACCAGCAATACTATATTGCTGTGCAGTATTACATAATAAAACCTTTCCTTAGTTATTTATACTGCCCAAGATTATCAGATAAAGGAATTTGAGAACAAAGAAATAGTCCCTTTGTTATTTATGCTGTTTATTTACTTGGGCATTTGGATAACCAAACATAAAAAACATCAAATCATGTCCTTATGTTCTGCACATGTCGCTGCAATACCACAGGAATTTTTTCAAATATTTTTTGAAAAATGTGTGTCGTATTTCTATTTCATTTTTAAATCATAAAAATATTTCTCTTAAGGTTGATACACAACCACCAAACACCAATAAATATGTTACAGACCCAAATCAGAATTGTTATAAACAGCCATTTAAGTATGATGACCCTGGCCACCCACTGACTAAAAATAATAAAATGCAAATACTTTTTAACTGACTCCTGGCTTTCAGATCTTTTGGTTTAAATGACATCCTTTCTTCACTGATCAGGGTGGCTAGAACTTCTTTCCCCTGACAAAAAAAATTAAAATAAGGTATACATTGATCCCACTTTCTAGGACTAAAAAACATATGGTTTATGGAAAAAAACCACTGGAGTTGGGAATGCTGCAGGAACCAGAGTGTGTTCTGTACTTCTGGTTTCTGCTGTGTAGATTTAGAAATTTTTAGTCATATGTTAATTGAGGTTCTGCAGGGCAGCCCCTTAACTGGAGCACCCTAAAATGTCCCCCCATGCTCTTAGCCCATGTGCACAACCCCAGCGCTCCCTCTCCACAGACTGCCTGGAGCTGGGTCATGCTGCTGCTGCTGTCCCTGTGCCCATGCAGCACATGGAGCCTCTCGTTCTAATCTGCTCTCTTTATGGCCAGTTTTGTCCCTTTTCACAATATATCCTCTCAGATCCTACAAGAGACGAAGGGCGGGAGAATTTCTTTTCTCCCTGACCTTGCAGTCTGACTAAGAACTACGGGCGAGATTATTCCTAGAAACTCAAGAACCAAACCAAGTGTTACTGCTGCCATGGCTGAAGGGTAATGTAATTAGAACTTGAGCTACGACTGCTTAATACAACCTGTAATAATAATATATGTCTATCATCATTCAGAGCTATTCTAAGACTCGGAGCAGTATTAAAAGCCATAGGAAATAATTAGTAGTGAAGAGGAATCATGAGTTGCAGCGTGCTGCATTCACACAAGAACCAGCTGTAGATGGCTTTAAAAATGACTGTCTCCAACATATGCCATCCCTGCAAGATCATCTATAGATAAGTTAATATAAGGAAAGATAAAATCTCCGGAATGGATTAAGCTATATATAAAGCTATATAATTCTGCAGATAGCTGAGGTTAGGACATTAAACTGAGGGTGGAGTGAGAGAGGACGGAGCACTTAAGAGCTAAAAGTGGGTATGCAAAAGTCAATTGGTCGCTGCAGTTTTCGCACTCAGTTTGTGAAAACGTGAGATTTTCCCAGGTTATGTTGCTCTGTGAAGTGTTTCAGGATGTCATGGAGAAGAGCAAAGAGAGCAGGTGAACAGACCTGCAACTACAAGATACACCTTTGGGAGGGGGTGAGCAGGAATATGTGGAGATATGGGTTGGTCACAACTAGTGATGGACGGACACACAGATCAGTCAGGAACTCAATGTCCTTATGATGTACTTTGCAAGGAGGCATATTAACACACAGTTAATTGTGCATGAAAAATTTGAGAGCGTCTGTGTTCTTGATTACAGTTCTAACTTCCCTCCACGAAGTGTCATATTTTTGATGGTATTTTAGCCACGTTGCCAGTACATTCCTCCCAGAGACTGCATTTACCAAATGAATGCTGATAGTAGAAAAATAAATATGTAGGCCAATCCTCATTTTTAGAACATACTCTATGAAGGTGCAGAAAGGGAGACTTAAAAAACTGCCTGAAAATCATTATTTCAGACTGAAGGGCCCAATCCTCCTAAACTCCTTAGGCAGGGACGTCAGGCATCTAAACACACACACATCAGGAGCACAGGCAGTTCTACCAGCCTCAGTAAAAAGTAAAGGTATTTCTGTTTATTTTGCTGTGTCAGTATCTAAATTTGGTAGCTTCAGGGAAAGTGGCTTTCACCCATCTCTCTCAGCATCAGGTGGTGTATTTTTAGAGGAGAGTATTTTGCAACTGGCTTGGAGCTTCAAGTTCAAACAACCTCAAAGGTTCAAAATCAAAATGCCAAAATGTCTTTTATTTTGCCTTTTCTCCCCCAGTTTTTTCAGGATCTGTGACCCATAGATCTGCACTGAGGGATCACTTGATTAAAGAGCCATACAGGGGACTTTGGCATTCAGTAAAAGTCCTCCCCCAGTGAAGCACCACCAGCAAATCTCCAGGTTGCTGTTTCACCTGTTGGTAGAGAAGGCGCAAATACTTCCCATGCCAGGGGTACTCTGATGTTACCCAGAAACACAACAAACAACGGGGTATTTCTTACCCTCATGGAAAAACCACCACTTTTTCCCCCTAAAGGCTCAACATGCAGGTAGCTTCAAAACCGATATCAAAACCAGAAAATATTTCAAGACAGGAATTAGTGGAATAAGTGACAACAGGTGTTTTTCACTCCAGAAAGAATGAACTAGAAAAGGAAAATAGCCTTGTTTAAGAGAGGTTGTTCCCTCCCCTTTAAATCCATCGGGTGCCCTATAGTCTGGGACACAGGGGCTTGCACAGACATGTACGAGCTCCCAGTGAAGATTTCTTTCCTGACCCCTCAAGACCAGAGGTAGATGTGGAAATGTTGGTCCCCATTTCCTCTCATTCCCACAGATCTGAGTCTCAAAAACTGCCATCACAGAACAACTGCCTGGTCGCTTTCAATCACCTCAGCAGATAAAGTCTCTGCCGAATATTTCCCCGCTCCTCCCTCATGCAGCCACGGGGCTTGTGTATGTTTTTCACCTTCCTTGGAAGTAGTTGTCAGTTCTCTTGAGCCTCTCCAGAGGAAAAGCCTCTGCCTAATATATGATGTGCTTATTCATCCCAGACGTAGGGCATATCATTCTCGAATGACTGACAAGCGTTCTAAAATGAAGAGAGCTCGAAGTGTGCTCTAATAGTGATGGGAAGCATTTCTAGTCAAACATAAAGCAAATTAATGTGAGCCCCCACTGCACCTTTAATCTGGAAATGTCATAAAGTAATAAGCAGAGTGACCCTGGCAATGTCTAAGGTTGGATTTCAATAGATTTACATCTTAAAGGGCAACTACATATTTTTAAGTAGTAGGGGGCCAAATTCAGAACTCTTCCACCACTGCAAATCTGGAGGGACTCCACCGATTTCAGGTAAAACAGAGAACAGAGGATGATTTTATTTTATAAGTCTTCATTACAGTAATGCTCCTCTCTATGTCAGTGGCCAGCTCCCCCATTAAAAAAAAAAAAAAATCCCCTCAATATCTCTCCTTAACTTCAGAAGGGGCAAACTCTGCGTGGCCTGCTTGTCTCATTTCAAACTAGTTTCATTAGAAGTATATTTAATTAACACATTCTTTTGATTAACATTCAGAATAAAAAGCTGTTGTGCACAACTCCCAAATCAGAAGATTCAATAATACAGATAAAAAGCAATAGGCTATAGGTCACATCCCAGCACAGAAGAAGTAGTTTTCTTACAGAAACAGAGTATCAATCCAGACTGGAGCCTCCTCTTACTGCAGTAACACTATGTTTTCCAGGTAAACAAATAATGAATAAATATACAGAATACCCAAAGCAATGACATTTGAGAAAATTCTTAAAATAATGTAATCCCTCTTCTCCATCAGTCTTACCTAGGACCCTTTTTCTTCCTTCTCAAGACCTATTTTAGGTGGAGGAGACCAAGAAACCCATTTCCTAACTAAGTTCAATGTTCTTTGAGCTAATTCAGAGGCCCAAAGGGGTGAATATTAATGATGAAGAGCAAGTGGCAATGACTCTTATGAGCTCTGCAGTATCTGATACAATAACCTGAAGGAGAAAGGTGCACTTGGTGGGAGGAAGGTTATGTGCATTGGCATAACCAGCTTCTATCTTCACAGCATTTGTTATCTTTATTTGCATTCTCTGCATGACCCAGGCCAGGGTCAGCCCACACCAGCTGGTACAGAAACCTGAGGTCCTCTCTAAAGTGTTCTCCCACTATGGTCATGTTCCTGCTGCGTGTTATATGGAGCCATCCCTGCCTATAGGACATGACTTCAGAGAAAAATTTGTTTTATCCACAATTGGGCATCCTCTCTGAATGAATGCATTGTTTTTCTCCTGATGGGAACCCAAGGTGAATTAATATGAAAGCACTTGTGGCTCAGGAGACCAAAGGCTAGGAGCAAAACAGGGAGTAAAGCAAAATGACAGCGTTGCCACATAGTTCCATCTCCTGCAAAAGCAGAGCTCTGCTTTAAAAGGTAATCCATGCTCAGGGGATGGAAACTCAGGAAGCATTAAGAAGTTAATACAATTCAACACTTTACACCAAGATTTCATGTTAAAGACATCTATTTATTTCTACACTAGGAAAAAAAAAAAAAGAAAAGAAAGATGCATTTTTGCATTAATCCGCTACTCTACCTGCCATTTTCTCTAAAACACAGAAAATTATCAGGAAAAGATTGAAAAAGAAAGGGAAAAAAAGGCATCAAGTAGCACATATATCATTGTATTTGTGTGCTTTCACTCAATACAGGATTACATTTCATTTAAAATCATTCCAGGGTTTGGAAAAGAAAAAAAAGAGAAAAAAAAAAAAAGGAAAAGAAAAGACATTGGGATAATAGGCTTTTCCCTAGGGGTTCCAAATAAAGACAATTTTACAATATTCAAGTAGGCACGTCACCCAGGTATAGTTTTCCTTCTTGAAATTCCGGTCACTGGTCCCACTCCACCAAGGAAATGGAAAGACAAAGCTGTGCAAAAGCGTGGACTGTCCAACGGTCAGGGCAGGGGAAGGGAAGACAGACCCTTTGGAGCATCAGCCACGGACTGGCAATGTAGCCCTGAGGCTGTCACGAAGCTCCTGGTGTTCAGAAGTGTCAGGGATAACTCCTGTCTCAGTCAGAGGGATCGTGCACCTCCGGAGGGGTGGGGGAATTCAGGCTCTGAAATGTTATGGTTTCCCCCAATGTAAAATGGGGTTAATCATACATTCCTAACTCACAGGGGTGTTGTGAAGATTGATCAGTTAATGTTTGTACAGAGCTTTGGAAATGTAAAGTGCTATATAAATGCTAAGGATTATTATGTTCCACTCTTTCTCTGCAGCTGAACCCTTTGGGGAAAAGGAAGAAAAATCTATTAAAAAGTGCTACTTGCATTTTATATCTCTGCCTCTTTTTCTCTTCCTTTATGCTTTTAGTAATTGGGGTGGGGGGTAGGGGGGAGGGAATCTTCAAGAAGGATTTGTGGGCTCATGTTCTGATTACTCTGTCAGCCTCCCTCACCAGTAGCCAACCTCGTTTTCATTCACACATATTTAAGATGAGATATGACATCCTTTAAAATACATATATATACCTGCAGTTAGTGCTTGAGTTCACATCACAGCTTCTAGTGCAGCAATTGTCCCTAACCCATCCTCGGTTAGAGCATGGTGGCATCAGCTGTAGGGCTTGTGGACCAGGTCTTCTGCTTGGGCTTTGGCTTCCCCCAGGAACTGGCTACCAGACAATTAGCCTGGTGGTCTACTCCATCCCTAGCTGAAGTTTAAGGTACATGTTTAGCCCTGTGAGAAGAAGCATCTAGCTCATGTTGACTCATGTCTGCGAGCCCAAAGTATAGGTTTCATGGTCAGAAGATACCATTGGAAGATACCTTTAAATTGTAAGGTGTGGAAAGAAATACAGCGCACAAAGAGAATTCATTCTGTAAAGCCCAAGAATATCTGTAGAGTTACTGGGCCAAATACCTCCTAACCTCTCAGGCAAAATAATGCAACTGTACCTGAACAAAGTTTGTTCTAGAGCTAAATCTCCTGCCTTCTATATAAAACCTTAAAACATGCAAACACAAGGTGGCTATAAGTGTGTATGAAGGATGGAGTCACTCTGGGCATAGCCTACAAGAGAGATGACTTCTTCCTAGAGATTACCCCCCTTCCCCGCAAAGCTTCAGCATCTCCCTCACCCTTGATGCACAGTGGACATTATCCTGCACACCACACATGCACAGAGCCCCTCGACCTCTCCCAGCCATCTCTCCCACTTTGGATTAGACCAGTAATACACTGAAATCAGTGGGAAGATTCCCGTTGGTCATCAGTCACAGTAACCCCCTTTGGATGGAAAGCTGATTAAGTTGCTTTATGATCATACATGGACTCAATGGCTAAACACTGGCAGCTGGCACTCACACGCACCCTCCAGCCCCGCTGCAATTCACAGCAAGCACACTACCCCTCCTGGAAAGGCAGGGAAGAAAAAAGTAAGACCCAGGATAAACATCTGCAAATCAGAAAAGTATCAGAGTGGGGAATTAAACTCTCATTTGCAACAGTAATTGAATCAGAGGATTTAGAAGAATAAATAAATTAAAAGAAACACTAAAGCACAACACAAATAGTCTCAATAACACACTTTGGCCAACACTGATGTTGCTGCAACAAGGTTTTAATAAAGGAATGGACCTTTTTTTTTTTAAGCAATACCCCCTCTCAACTAAAATCCTCTGTAAGTAAGAGCTTTATTATCTCCAATTTCTTGGCAGCCACTAGAGGAAAGGTCACTTAATAAAGTGCATTTATTCCTCATTGCAGGAAAACAATATGTCATCCCTGTGTTCATTATTTACCAAATTGTCTTCATTTTTTTCTTCACCTGCTGGGCTTTTGGCTATAAAAATAAATAATATTATAAAACTAAGCCAGGTATTTTCAGGAAGGATCAGAGTTTGTCAAACAAACTCAGTTCATAGAGAGTGAAGGAGAGTGAAAATGAGAGTGCTAGTGCTAAATGATTCATCCTCAGGAAAAAACATACAGTTAGAAATGCAGACTGGGAGAGGGCTGGGTTTAAATAAGCTGAGAAAGAGTCATAAACTGTAAGTGTAATCACTGCTAATAGCTCAAAATGCATGACAGATAAAAGCTGAAAAGAGAGTTTAAAAAGTTAAAGAAAAATAACCGAAGTCATTGCATCATTTCAGGATTTTCTGATCCTGTGATAACACTTGACCAAAGCAAAATTCAGATCTGAATTTTCTTGTTCAGGACCAGACTCTAAATCAGTTAGCTTAATGAATCCCTGAAGATAATAAAGATAAAGATAAAGATAAAGATAAAGATAAAGATAAAGATAAAAATCTCCAATCTGATTACAGATTTCAGGCCCTTTGAAGACATTACCGTACAGCACAAATACTCAACAAGTTGTAGGGTGTAAACACCCCTGACACTTCTTTAAAAATCTCACATATTGGAGATTCGTATATTTGAACACTGTAGTTCTTTTAACAGTGTATTTTTCCCCCAGTCTCTCATTTTCACCCGCATACATCCTCAGTCTTGAGGGGAATGAAATGACACAAGGTAAAGCTAGAAGGAGGTTAAAAGGATTACACATCTCAACACTATTTTTTTCAGCAATGATTTGAATTTTTGTCCCTTGCATTTTTCAACCAACTCTAGACAGAACTAATAGGATATGCGTCTACCACATCTGCGACTTTTTAATTTGTATATGTTGCATCCTACTTCCCTGCTCTCCATCTGCTTGTTGTCTTTTTAAGCTACGATGGTGCAGCAAGTCTTACACAGGCAGAGGCTGAGGGGATGGAGTCCGTCTGCCCATATGCCCTTTCCAAATCACAGCTTGCTCCCCAGAAAAGGGATATGTCTCTCCATCCTTCTCACAGTGCTGACTCCATGGGACTAAGATCTAGGGCTGGGGGGAGATTTCATGATGATGAGGCATTATTTAAGATCCACCAGCATCCCGTTGTTGCAGATCTAAATGTAATAAAATCATCCTATCTGGAGTCTCCAATAATTTCTTTCTTGATTTTAAACAGTTTGACTGGCAAAACCCAGCTTGTGCACACAGTGCATCCAGCTCCAGGCTACGCAGTGCAGGTGGAAGTTAGGGGTGCACCTACAATGTAAAACCAAGCCTTTAGGGGGTTAATATGCCAGCTTGAATAACTCCTTTGGTTGAAGTTTATTAAATCCAGCCAGCAGACTGTCTGATTGCTAATAGGATTTCCAGTGTAATATCTCCTTGTAAACAAAATATAGCAGTTATCTGCTGGACATCTAACTTGCATGCATGTGTGTGCGTGTGTGCATGCGTGGCACTTTGAATCTCTTTTCTGCATTTATTAAGCATCAGGAAGTAATCCCCTCATGGTGAAGCCAAATACAAAACTCTTTAAAGCAGCCTGTAGGACTCAAAGCAAATCCCTGTAAAAACCAGGTCCTTGCTATAAAATTTAGTAAGTTCTTCAGAAAACATATAAAGATATTTAACCTTTTATTCACATCAGGAGCAGATGTCTTTTTTTTCCTTCCATCCACCCTTTCCTTTTCTCCCTGCAGCCTACAAATACACACTAACTTGTTTCACTATTTGATCTTATGCTTTACACCCCTATAACTGGCCAGTGTCCCTCTCAACTGTCAGGATTATCAAAAATTTTTGTTATTAAGATGGTTCATCACGATGATCATCAATTCTGACCATCACAGTACACACAAGGAGTCCTGTGTTACATTGTGGAGTGCAGGATTTATTTAAGCTGCCATGGAAACTAGTCATAACGTTTTGTTGTAATACAGAGGTAGGAGACAACTAGATTGCTTGCTTTCTCCTATTTACTTTCCCCTCACTTCACTAGGCATCCACACAAGCCCATTTTCTGTACTTAGACTTGCTCACTGCTTTCCAGTGGCACAAACTATCTACATGGGTTGTTCTGATCAAGGTATTTTATATTATCAGATAATAATCTTTGTTATGTCACTGCCATTTTAAGTTTATGTATTTGAAATAGAAATCAATAGCGTGAAGTCTCTGTCCCAAGCTTGTTGTAAGATTTACCACATGTACAGCTATCATAAAAACAGAAAACTCATGTGATATTAATATCACATGACAGTAGTGATACCACATGACAGTAGTGATATCACATGACCGGTTGCTCACTTAGCCCTCATAGCTAACCTCATGCAACTTTCCTCTGTTTCTTCCCAAATGAACTTTTTAAGTTTATGTATTTGAAATAGAAATCAATAGCGTGAAGTCTCTGTCCCAAGCTTGTTGTAAGATTTACCACATGTACAGCTATCATAAAAACAGAAAACTCATGTGATATTAATATCACATGACAGTAGTGATACCACATGACAGTAGTGATATCACATGACCGGTTGCTCACTTAGCCCTCATAGCTAACCTCATGCAACTTTCCTCTGTTTCTTCCCAAATGAAAATTTTAAGTTTATGTATTTGAAATAGAAATCAATAGCATGAAGCCTCTGTCCCAAGCTTTTTGTAAGACTTACCACATGTACAGCTATCATAAAAACAGAAAACTCATGTGATATTAATGTCACATGACAGTAGTGATATCACATGACAGGCTGCTCACTTAGCCCCCATAGCTAACCTCATGCAACTTTCCTCTGTTTCTTCCCAAATGAAAGTAAGAGTGAGGCTAGAACATGAACAAGTACCAGAAACAGCTCATAGTGATAGTGGTACCGTGAAAGAGAAATTCAGGGGGGTAGCTGGTGCTTTTAATCTAGAAATTTCTCTCTCCATACCTCAAGGCTCTGTGTTGCCAGCAGAGAGAACTTTCCTCTCTCAACTTTCAAATAAAGCATTTGAGATTCAAGCACCAGTATAAAGTCCCCTGAATTCTGCCCAGCACTGAAAGGCAGCCAGGATGGAGTAAATGCCACCAAAAAATGCTGCTGTTATAAGTTCGGCTTTTTTTCTTTTTAGCCAGGAAAAGTTGTCCCGCAAAGAGCATTTCAGGAATTTAAACTCTCAATGGTGAAGGCACAGAGAGGCAAGAACATTGAATTCCCCTTGCCCAAAAAGAGACACTTTGTAGGTTTTCTGGCAACCACATACATCATGCTGGCACTTTTTCTTCCTCACAGGTAGTCACTGCAGGGGCTCTCCCTTGCATGTATGAGCGAGGGAACCCAAATTTTGACACCTGAATAGAGGTATAGACTGGATAGACGACACTCAATTATCTGGCAAATTTCCTGGTTGCCAATTCATACTGCTTGAGATAGCTATTATACAGACAGAGAGTAGTAGCTCCCAGTCTTAGCCTAGAAATCCACAGACATTATTTTTTTTAAATTAAAAGCAAATAAGACTCCTAAATTGCAAGCCTCACTTATCAAATGGCTAATGTTATCTCATTCTGCAGTTTTAGCCAGCTCTCCCCAGTGGTCTGCCAAATAAATACCATTCTTTGTTTCATCCAGATTGATCTTCAAATCAGCCTGCCCTCCACCCAGCTTCTATCTTCTGAAGACACTAAATGTATCATTCCAGCACATTAGTGTAATTGCCTATAATAGAGATGTGCAGTTAGAGGTAATTTACATGCACATATGCCTAACAGTGCCCTCACATACTCATTGAGCATAAGGGATGGCAGGTAGAACCTTGTGAATGAGTTAGATGAACACTTTCTCATTATTATTCTCTCTATATTTCTTTTTTATAAAAAAAAAAAAAAGGGAACAAAAGGACAAAAGTGATATCAACAGCATCTCCATATACTTCTGCAAGGGGACACATTTTCAAAACAACTCTCATAATAACAGCGGAAGCTTTGCTGACAAATCAGCATAGTTGCCTATATTTAGTCCATAGGTAGGAGAGCGTAAGTGGATAATCCTACTAGTACAGACCCTGACCTTCATAAAAGTCTAAAGTTATCAAAGTGAAAGAAACTTGAAGACTCCAACAATCACTAGACCTGATTATAATGTACTTGCTCCACAACCCCTTACCAAACACATAAGATTCAATACAATAAACAACTTCATATCATTTTTCATGCCAACATTTTCATAAAATATTCACCAATATTGCCCTTGAGGTCTCCAAGGATAACCGAACCTCAAAGACCTGTCATGAATTGAAACTAAAGAAAATGTTTTGAGAATTCCTCTTTTACTGGAGAATAGAAAAAAAAAAGAAAAACCCCTCTCCCACCAATTTCCCATATGGTTTTACCCCTATTTTTCCAAGAAATAGCTAGGGATGCTGTCCCCTCTAAAAGAAATAGCTTTTGCAAGAGGTTGAAAAAGTGTTCCCTCTTGAAAACAGGAATGCAGACCCACTCTTACATGGGTTTATGTGAGCCATATATTCTCATGCAAGCAAAGATTTTGTTCCTGAAAGGGTGTTGTGGTTTTTTTTTTGGAAAGGACTAGGAACTGAACTTTAAAAAAAAAAACATTTTAGGATTCAAGTTTTATGTTTAGTCCATAGTTCCACTGTCTCTTAATATGCTTTATCACTTTTATATTTTCCACATGCAGAGCAATTTCCCTTCCCACTTTGCCTTGTAAATTTGTGTGGCACAGACTCAGCTTCAGCATACACATGGTACTTTGAGATGAAGAAAAAGAATACTTAAGAATGAGTTAAAATCCCTCAATCTGATTTTAAACTTGACCAGATTTTACTTTCAATGCCATATAGAGGATCTACTCCATTGAGTCATGAAGCTGAAAATAAACCAAACCTAACATTTAAATTATGATTTTGTGCAGCTTAGATGTCTCTTTCATACCTCATTGAGTAATTTGCAATGTAAAACTGCTGCCATAGAAGATCCTCATTCAGTGATTTTTATATGGATCTTGCTATTTAGGGAGAAGCAGAAGAAACCAAGAGCCTGTTCTAGAGGAGGTGTAAATCAGACTATTTCTGCTGAGGACCCAGTCTGGAGTGTCAGATGCTTTTCTAGTCAAGCTTCTGAAAGTATAGTGTTTTCTTACATGTCCAAAATGATATAAAAATTTCCCTTACATCTAATTTTTAAACCACCTTCCTAGCAACAGGACTTTTGTAGCTGGAACTCCTCTCCCTCACACTGTAGAGAGTCCTTTATGCAGGGCTGCATTAGTGGGGAGGAAATTGCAAACCATCCTTCAGGGAATTTCATCGAGTCTAGAATTCCAGAGGGAATGGGATTTGAGTGTCCCTCCTCACCAGCACATGAACCCAGGCCCCGCAGAGGGGGCTACCAGAGACTTTGCACTCCCATGTGAGCACCGTGCCAGGCAGAGACCTCCTTGTCACCGTTGTTCCAAGTCTCTCATTTTTCATGTTCTCCATACTGATGAGACTCAGTGGGAGGCTTCAGGCTCAGTGTTGATGACTTTGGTGCCAACACACATCCTAAGCTTATTTCTTCACCCTGTTCCTTCAGGGGACTCTGTGGAAGAGACACTTTGGGTGGGAGAATTATGGCAGGAACGTAGACTGTGACTTGTCATCACAGGAAGACACAAATTCATATTCTGATCAAGCGATACATTGCAGAACAATAGATTATTTTTTTATGACACAGGTTTCTTTTCATAAACTGAAATGCTTATGTAAGTAATCATTGACTTTTAATCTGTATTAGTGGTACAAATGGATTGGGCAGAGGCAAGCAAATTTACACACACTTAAACAAGAAGCTTCCTCAGGGACTTCTCTCTTCTTTGTTCTCCAGCGACAGGTACATTTTCTCTCCCTTTCTCTTGTAACTTTATCTTTATTGATTTTATAATAAACTACATGTTTCAATGATCAGCAATTTTTCAGATACAATGATAATACTTTGCTCTTATAGAATAATATTTTGCACTCCTGGCATCTTCCATCCAAGTATCTCAAGCACTTTGCAAGCTTCACTTACTTAATGCAGATCAATTACAGGCAGCACCTCTTTTAATAACTCTGCTTTTCCTTCAAGGGAATCGCATTTGGCAAACCTGAATCATGGCTCAGTGTTAACATAAACACACAAATAATCCAATGCAAACACAAATAACTTCCCCCCATTTACAAAAGACGGCATAGCACATGGTATTAACCACTAATCCCAGCTTCTTTAGATTACTTCTCTTTTGGATTTCCCAGAAATGAAAGTGTGCTCTGGTTTTCCTCTCACCATTTGTCGGGGTGGAGAAGTTGTCACTAGGAAGCCTGACGTTATTCCCACCTCTTCCCGTGTCAGCTGTCATCGAGTCCCTGGCAGACTACATGGCTGGAGCAGGATACCTCAGTCTCTTCTTCCTCACACTTATGGTTTCTAGATTAGGGAAAGCCACCACTGTTCCACACATTATAAAACTTTTAGCAAGAGGCTAATGAAATGCAAAGCTTTCTATAAGACCAGCACTAGCCTTCCTATCAAATCATCTGAAATATTTATTTGCCCTCTTGAATAATTGATAGGGGCATCAGCTCTCCCGGTCAATTGATTTATTAAGGGACTGTTTGGAATTAAACAGCTTAAAGATATTAGATTTAGCAGCGACCTTGCTTGTTAGCATATTCATTTACCTACGGGAGCTCCCATTAGATATTGTTAATACATGACGTTCCCAGTCACGGCCTGGATCTCCTCAAATTGCATTAACACTGGGCTGTTTAGCCACAGAATAACAGGTTTGATTGAGTGCTTGGGCTTGGTGTAATTAGATTTTCCTAGAAAAGGGGGGACTATTTTAATGCTGTGTGCGTTAAACTAGATATGTCATCAGCATTACTGTAATTGGCAAACAGGAGCTTTGGAGACCTGGCTGTGTGCGAATGTTTGTGTTTATGACTTGTCCTGCCATCGTCATAGACGGCATATAATAGTCCTGCTTACTTACATATGCATGACACTGATAGAAAGTAGCTGGCCTCTTTAATAAGCGTCCCTTTTGAAATCAGTGGAATATTCTATACTGAATAACGGGATCAATTTATTGTTAGTTAAAACTGCCAATTATTTCTCTCTCTGAAAAGGTCACGAGACTGGTTAATCGATGATGAAAACGTAGCATGTGTTTGCGTGTGTGCTCATTCTATGGATTTCTGTTAGATGTATGGAAAGATAACCTCCCTGCAAGGTGTGAGTCTTTGAATCACCAACTCTACCAAAACTTACTGGAGAACACCTTTATGCCCCTCTCACTGCAGTTTTACACCCCTTCCACCAGGGCACAATCCTGCTCTTTTCAATTATTCCAGCATGAAACGGAGTAACGTAGCAGTGAATCAGGCACTTCATTTTTAATTACATGCACCTTGATATAATTAAAGGTGCACACAGGTAATCAAATGCTTGCTATCCATGTCTAACTGCAGGCTTCCTTGGGGTCAAATTATGCCTTTGGATGTGCGTGCATGAAATTGCCATTGGCTTCAAAGAGGTCTGTCTGCCAAAACTCTGCTATAAGTGTACCTACAATGCTGTGATGCGCACAGGACACCACATTATCAGGGACACATGGAAGCACTGGCTGGAGCCCAGGGAAGTGCAAAAAGAAGATCATAGGACATGGGGGAATTGTCATAAAACTCAAGAAAGCATAAGCGTTCACTGTGACTTAAAAAGGCAAGAAACAGAGGAGCGTGGCTGGAAGAAGTACTTAAATGGTCTGTAAAGTTCAGAGAGTGCTCAGTGTGGTCAATGGCTGCATTGTCTCCGTCACCACTTTGATTATAAAGATTTAGGATGGCTCATGAAAACACAGTTGTTCACAGTCAGTTCAGGGAGCTAACAACGAGCCTGTGTTTCAACAAGTTTGGAAAGTACTAATGCAATTAGGAAGGGTAGGGATTTATTTATATGAGCCTGCACACACATACATATATTAGAACAGCTTGTTAGGTACAAATGCAACTGAAGTTACTACACAAGACAATAGCTGTGGAAGTAAGGAACATGCTTGTGGTCAGAAGCCTGGATGTAAAACAGTGTTCTCAAATGGGAACTCTCATCACTAAGCAGAAAAAAAAAGAGCAAAAGGAGGAAGAAAAAAAAAAAAAGAATTTCTTCTTTTGCCCCCTTCTCTCAAAGAGTACCGGGGAAGGTCCTGAAGGATATACCCCAATACGAAAATGAGTCTGAAATATCACTTTTCCCCCAACTTTGTGTTGTCTTTAATGAACAGATTTATTCTGCCAGTTCTTCAACAAGTGAGGAATCTTCCCTTGTTTTTTTGTTGTTTTTTTTTTTTACTTCCAGTGGGACAGAAATACTGGAAATGTTGTGAGGTTGTTGTCTTTTTAAAAGCCAAATTATTTCGTGTGCCAAAGTACCATACTTGGGAAAGAAGACACTTCCAAGAAGGGTTCTGTGTGCAGCCAAAGCAGTAAACAAAAAGGAACAACAAAAGTCATTTGTTCCTGAGCAAGGGCTAAGAGGATTTTAAGTTAGAGGAAAGGACTTGAAGCAATAAACTGGCAGGTGACTGGCAGAGACAGCTGCCTGAATATTTGAAACTGGCCTGAGTTTTGTAAAATGTATTTATTTTATTTGCGCTGAAACACGCACTCATTAGTAATGTGATCCTGCTGCTAAACGCCAGGTCAGGACAAGGGTGTTTTAGAGCCAGGGCTTCAAACTCCTGCCCCACGTGGGCAAATGAAGACTGGAGAAAGATGACTCTCCATTACACAAACAAAATAATAAAACAGCTCTGATTTTCCCAAACAAGACAGGCACAAAACCAGAATAGAATGACCCACCCCTATATTTCGACTCAGGCCTGGGGATGTCAATACACCCATTTACATTTGTGGGACTCATGCAAATTGTTTTTCTTGTGACACTGCATTTCCCGGCTCCAGCTGACCCTGGAGCTGCTCAGCCCACGTATTCCCTTCACTTGGCAAGTTTCTTGGCTCCCAGGCACACTGGTCATCAGCTAAAGTTCACTGGAGTTTGTGATGCAAATTTCTAACTGGTAACAAAAAATAATCTGGCAAATATTTTCAGTGTAAAATTTTGGATTTTTTAAAATAGTAGTGTTAAAAAAAATACCACACAAACAAAAGTAAAAAAAAAATCCTTCCTATTTCAGTACTGGAAATCCCAGGTGGATCAGTAAGAGAATTTAATAATAAATGCAAAGTGCAACTGGCAACCTGATTCCCTCTCTCACTGAAAGAGAAACAGAATAAAAAATACCACTATGATTAACAAGTAACTACATAAATTTTTTTTTTTGCAAGTAACTAATAATCCAACAAAGCTTTTAAAATGGACAAAGTCTCTGATAATTCATATTAAAAATATTAGTGGAAAAGAAGAGGTAAAAGGGTTTGCTTAATCTGGAGCTACCTGCAGAATAACCCCTAGGAAGTCTCAGACGTTCCCACGCCACCCATCAGGCCTTTACACAACCCCCCTGCACCCAAAACACCACCTTCCCTCCCAGAGCACAGCGGTGCCCAAATAGTCCCACGCTAATAATTGAAGAATCCCATGCCAGCAATCAATTCAGTTCAGTAGCAAAGAAACCCTCACTGTAAATAAAAAGTAGAATAAACTGGAACTAATGATTTATCCCATGTTTTCTGTGAATTGCTATTCCACTAGGCATGACATTGAACCAGGTAAAAAAAAAAAAAGGCATAGTAGAGGTTGAATATAAACAGAGTAGAGTTTGCATTCCTGGGCTGATGTTTTATTTAAAAAGGCAATTTTGGTTGCCATTCCTTTTTTTTTTACAAAAAAGAAAATGCATATTTTCCAACTATTGCTTTTCTCATTTGTTCACCTCATCTGCAAGAAACTACTCCCTAAAATAACTCGGGGCTTTTTTTTTCTTCTTTTTTTTTTTTTTAAATGCCTGAGAGAAAAGCGTGTGTTCAAGTAACAGCAGCAAAAAGCGCTGCCCAATCCTTAATCACTGCTTACTGATTTAGGTCCATTTTATTAGCAGGCAGTCCTTTACCAGAAAGCCATTTTCCTGGCAGGGAGCAGAGAGTATTTGCAGGGGCCGAGGGCCACGTCCCCCCACGGCTGCGCCCTCTGCGTCTGGCCAGGCTGGGAAGGCAGCGGGAGTTTTAGTGCCAGAGTTTTGTCTGACAATACTCATCCCTGGTAAGTGTGAATGAGTGTTAGATATAAAGCGGGAGGCTGGATACAAAGGACCCAACAGGGCATAAAAACAATACATATTGCACACTGTGACTCCTCTCACGGGCAAGGCAGGAGTTGAAGGAGAGAGAAATTGAGAATTTCACTCTTTGCATGGGGAGATTTTCCTGGTTCTGGGTTTGTTTGCAATTGTTTACGTGTCAGCATAAAAATAATGGATTTGGGGAGAAGGACCTGTTAAAAACCTTCCTTGTTTTAGAACAGTTTTTCGCTCCCTCCCTTCCCTAGTCACTATTTGTCACAGTCAACTACTGAAATCCTCTATTAATCGCTAAATCCAGATAATAGCGGAGGTGGGTTGGCTGACCTGTGAAATTAGGTCTGCATGTAAAAAGGAATTGAGCTGTGCGAGCTTTGGAAATAACTCTGTCGGTATTTACATTAGCATTTGAACATCAAAGATCTCCCCTGGGCTCCTCTAGGTGCCTCTAATCCAAGTACCAATCAAGCAACTCAGCTTTTCCACCCAGCCAGCCCGGTTTGGAGACCCTCGGAGATGTGTCCCAGCCAACCAAGAGGCAGGTGAGAAGCTTCTCGCCGGTTGTCAGTCCCCAGGTTTTCGTGAGAGCAGGGCCCCAGGAAACGTGCTAACAGAAGAGGTGGTGGCGGTGGGGAAAATCAGCATTTTTATTTCACAGGAGAAACAGCCTGTCCACCTCATGGGCAAGTGTGTGCACAAACTGTAATTGCCATCTTAAAAAGAGGCCTTTAAATTCACCAGGCTCAGCAGCCTATGGGAAAGCTGAAATTAAAAGGGAGACTAGAAATTATTTTCTTCTGTTATTACCAGTAATACTGGTATTTTTTTTAAGGAAGCAGTCACCTTAGAGTCCTGAAGGGCACTGCCTCGAAAACCATAAGTTCACCTGCTGCTTGTGCCATCACAGCCATGCCCATGGATCTGAAAGCACTTCAGCAGAAGTCCCATAGTGACCTGGATACATGGTGTTCTTCCCGTTCTACACATGGGTTAAAAGAGGGCTCCAGCAAGCACCTACCACCACCACTTCTAGCTCAATCCTCTTGTTCCCTGCAGGAGAAGACTCTTCTGAAGTTCCAATAGTTTGGAGGCACTCGCTTTCACCTGTCCCAGTTCATTACCAAATTGTCTTTTCTATTTGACAACAGGTTAAAATTTACACGGCATGTTTTCAAGAGGAACAGAAAGGCTGTATTACCTCCCCATTAGCTCCAGCCTCTAAGGGTGTGGGAGAAGGCTGGGAGAAGAGGGGGGGGATCATTTACCACCATTTGCTAATAGGGTAGGTGAACTGCACAGCATCAAGTGTGCTTCCTCCCGAGGCCCATTCCCAGACACATTAGCTATTTAGCTCAAGAAACCCAAGGTGAAGGTTGATCTAACATCTACCTTAGGATATTTTAAAGAAAACTTCAACAAAAATAAATTGAAGAACAATCTAGGAAAAAAACCTCCACAATGGCCATGTAAAAAAAGTTGGTATTAATTTACTGGTGTATTTAAAAAGTCATCATCACGTAAGGTTGCAACAGAAATCTCCTGCTGCCCAACCACCTCTTATTTTTTATGGACCTTTACTGAATTTATCCAGAGAGAAAGAAGAGGGAGAGAAGAGATCACCTTTAAGGCTTTTCCTTTCTTTTCTTGTCTTTTTTTTTTTTTTTAAATGACAATAGGATTTTTTTTTCCTAAAGTTGTATTAGGGATTCACTTAAGCAGAAATGAACTGTAATATGCAAATAGTTCTAATTGGACTGCTAATAGAGCGTGTCTCTGTTGTTTTTTTGTAGGGAGTTTTATGCCTATGTAATCAGTGCAGACAGCCGTTAAGTAAATGAAGAGGCAACTAACAATGTCAGAAAAGAGACCGGGCGGTTCCAGCTGACACTACCCTAATCTTCCAGGACCCATTAAATGGCAGTTTCAACGCATTACCTACCATAACATCCTTGAATATCACTGATTTTATTTGCAGTATCAAACATTCCATTTCATGCCCCATTAACAGTAGGAGCCTGGGCTTTTTGACGCAGCTAAACATTTTACTAACTACCTGGACTAAGTAACCAATTAACTTTTGGAGACAATACGGCCAATTAAGCGCGAAAAGGTAAGGCTGTCATCCCCCACTAAAATTGAATTTCCTTTTCCTGATGGCACTTATTGTCGGTGTTCAATTGTTAATGGAGATTTGGTCCCTATTAAAAGGATGAAGCCGAAGGATAATGGGAAAGTTCAGAGGACTTGGTTCCTAAAGAGTAGGTCAGAAAATGTCCCAATTGGCCACTAATTCAGTCATCTTTTCTTCATGCCAGCTCTCTTACTGGAATAGTATTGGCAGTGTAGCTCTAATCTGACCTACCATGATAATACATTGTGCAATATGGCAGCTTCAGAGACATGTGCACGCACTCAGGGGTAGTTAGGGATCTTACATGGAAAAAAAAAAAATTCAAAAATATAAACAAAAAACTCTATTGGTTTTTGACAGTTGAAATATCATCCTTGGTGGTGAACATTTGAGAGCGCTTAAGCCAAGGGAGAAGGCGCTGTCCTGGTTTGCATGTGAGCTTATTTGGCTGCTATTAGGCAAGTCACAATGGATACACAATTGTGTAAGCTTTAAATGTTTGTCTTCATAACTTACATGGAATTTTTAGTTGTTGCCATCAGGCTGAAACCTTCTGCCTTCTCTTGGTGTGGCCAAATTATTAAGAAGGTGACGCCTTCAGTGCTCCAATAAACACATTTCTTCCTCCTCAGAGGTAACGGTGTGCCCATATACACTCTATTGAGAAAGAAAAAGAAAAGCTTAGCATCGATGTCTTCTATTTTTTGATCCAAATAATTTTGTTTTTTTTTTTTATTTATTTTATGCATCTACTCTGACTTCTCTGAGTGTCATCACCACAGAGAAATGCTACCACCAACAAAACATCCAGTAGCGAGCTAAACATCTCCTCAAAGCATACACACTTCATGAGGTCTTTCAATAAATGATCTCACAGCTCTTTTCACAAAATACCTTATTAAAATGACTTTTCAATTTGATTTTAGAGAGTTGTTCCCCCCCCCCCCCCCCCCCCC
>NW_015090862.1:15360834-15452345 GCF_001431845.1 Calidris pugnax
TGAATGAAGAGGTAAAAGGCACAAGTCAGTGTGTAGACACAAGAAATGGCAGAAGTACGGAGGCAGGTGTTTTATGCAAGAAATTTATAAACAGAAATGTATGAGAAATGTAAAGAATAGGCTGCAGTGCTTGCCATGGGTCTACCCTAAAGCTGCTTTTGGGTCACCAGCCAGACGAGTATGTGTGCTTGGCTCTTCAGAGTGTCAGACCAAAGGTGTGCACAGATAATCCCCCCTCGCAAAGAAAGCATCCTCTTTGATAAAGACAGCACACATCCTCCAAGGGCACCTAGTGCCTGAAAGAGTGCCAAGCCAAGCACGGCCGAGGCACAACATTTGAGGATTACAATTTTGTGAAACTATGTAATGTGGAGTCCCTTTATCTACAGCAACAGTACCTGTTGAAAAGTAGTATCATAGAAATACAAGTGTGCTACAGGAGGGTGGAAAGCATATTATTGAGACTGAATAAATCCCAATGCTAGTTTTTGTGGCTTTCTAGACTTCGTGAATATTTCCATTACGTAAGACAAAGCTGAAACCCACATTAAGATGCAGGCCTACTTTGCCATAGCATATTTAAAGATTAGCCTAGCCACAACATATTCGGTTTAGATTGTTATTAATCTAATCTCTTAAATGCATAGAATATCCAAACAAGAAAGCAAGTGAACTGATTTCTGTCTGCTCCAATAGCAAAAAATATTACTTTGGCTTTTCTCTGCAATGCTTTACACCATTAAGCAATTACTTGTGGGCAGAACCCCAGCCTCCATATTGCTACTTATGGTTAAGGGATTTTATTTGTTCACCAACTAAGTCTTCAAATTAAATCTGGTGTCATTAGGCTTTTGTGGGACCATGGTTCACATTGCCTCTACGGAGGTCCCATTACCTTGAACAACCTACTACCCCAGTTCCAAGTACATAATAATACCCAGGTTACCCTACAAAGCAAGCTTTTAAACAGTTATTGAAGTACCCTTGCAATCAGAAAAGTGACTAAGAGTAGCTTCCACCTCCTTCTTGATGATAATAATACATCTTCAAGGCTTTTTTTAGTTAACCTACTACTGCAACAAACCTGCAACAGAAACAACTGAAGTCTTTTTCTGCCTTGCACATCATCACCAACTACTGAAATCCCACAGCAAAATCACCCTTCGCTGGAGGGAAATGTCTCAAGCTCTTGATTTTCCTTCCTCTTTTCTCCCTGCACAGATCCCCAGCTTAATCAGACACAGTAATCATTACAACTTAGCCTGCAAGATGAATTTATGTTATGGTTCAAATATAGACTACCCCAACACATTTCTGGTTTTAACTTTGGTTTGTATTTTTTTAAGTAAATATGTTTTGGCACTTTCTCAGCTCCAAAAACATAAAGATTTGTGGCTTGGTTGTAAAAATGGAAACATATTAATTTTAATTTGAAGAAGAAAGTTTCATGAAACTATTTAGCTTAATATCAAGTTGTAATGAGAAAAGGGAAGAAAAAGGTTTTCTAAACGGGTTGTTTAAAAATATTTAAAACCCTCCCTCTCCACACTTTTGAAGATATATGGAGCTAAGTTAATGGCAGTACATAGTGGAATCCTGCTCAATGGGAATTTTCTATTATTCTTGACAAAAAGCCCCTAATGCTCATGGGTTCTGACAAAAAATTCATGGTTATGAGAAACATATGGCCTTAATAATAAATTAAATCTTTGGTCAAAATCTAAATTGCAATTGTGTAAGTGAGGACAGGACTTGGCTGGGCATCAAGGCTGGAGGCAGCTCTTGCAGTGACTGGGGCTGCCCAGCCCCTCTGCTCCCCCAGCACACAGGGCACTAGACCTATACAGGAATACACCACAGTCCTCATCTCCAACAGCTCTCACCACCCCAGGAGCACCATGAACCATCTACTGAGCATATATAATGCTGGCTCAGCCAGCAAGAACCATAAATCTAATTTTCATGTTGCATTGGCATATGTGTTTCCATGGAGAGCACCAAGCCTCCTCCTTCCCAGGCTGGAGAGCCCTATTTAAGGCAACCCTATAACCCAGGCTGCCATGATGCTCAGAGACCCAGCTCCCACAGCTAGGTTCACCTTCTACAAGAACTGTTTGTTTCTGATTTCCTAGAGAAACCACTCTAACACAAACATTTTGAGGTAATCCTCATCCAGATTTAGTTTCACCATCCCAGAAACTTTTCCATTGTTCCTTTCACCCTAACCATCTTTGCTTCCAGCTCCCTAGCTAACAACATTATCACATCAAGAGAAGAAAAAAAAAAAAAAAGAAAACTCAACTGGTTGCTTCAGCACTCAATATATCTCACCTGGTGAAATCAGAAACACCACTCACCTACAAGCTGCATTTCCCACACCTGCAAACCCTCCCAGGTTGATGTAGTTTACATTAATTAGTAAAATACATGCATTTTTCACTTCTCCATTGTAAGGCTGCATCTTAGCAAGCACGAAGCGTGGGAAGAGATAGATTTTACAAGAAACGTGTCCTTTTGTTCCAGGCTTTTGGCATGAAGGCGTTTAGGGTCTCTGGAGGGCCTAGCTCCCTGAGCCAGAAAATCAGACTCCTGTGGACAGTGCTGCTTTCGCCATCAGTGCACTTTATAAATCCTAAGTTCCTTTCAGAGCCTCATTAATAGAGAAACCAACTCTGTTGCTGAAAGATTGTGTTGTGGAAGGGCAAGGGCACCCTTTATTCACCCTACATTTCTCTATGGGTTCCCAAAAGTGCCTGGTGCTTCACTGTGCAGCTTCTATGAAATGAATAAAGAAAATATGTAAAGCTTAGATATTGTAGCCTCACTAGATCTGTCTAAAACACCTTGCTCTTGTCTCTGGTGGCTGGATAATGTGTCCAACAGGTGTGAAATTCTATATCAGCTGCAAAAGTACCATGTAATGTGCTAAGAATTTTTTGTGGAGTTCTTCTGGTTTACACAGCAGATGATCACCATTCCTCCCGTTCACCCAAGCTGAGATCCTGACCCTGTGCAGCACAGACAGCTCTTTGCAGCCACACGGACCCCCCCTTTTGCAGGATCAGAGCTTTTCTTGCTTTTACCTGTATGCCCTCTTTTTGTCTCCCCACTTCCCCTGTGCTACACTCAAAGCAGGCATGGGTCTTACCACTCTGCACATCAGGGTAACCTGAAATCCCATCAGAGCTGGGTTTTTTCCATTTGAAAACTCTAGGTACAAAATAGACCTCCTTATGTGGGATCAGGGGGAAACTTGTTGCCTGGCTGGTAATTATCAGGGGTGTAGAGTTGCGTGTGTAATTATGGGGAGGTTGGAGCAGGCTGAGGCTGTAAATTCTCTGCTGTCTGCTTGAGGAGTTGAGCACTGAAGCTGCCTGGCTTCTTTGCCAGATTAAAGTTGTTCCTCCTCCTGACCTTGTTGCAGCGTGTTTGTCTCGGGTAGGGAACATATCTCAGGCCTTCAAAACTCACCACTGGAAAAATACTAGGGAAATTGGAGCTGGGACCCAATAAACACTGCTGGCTTGGGATCCCAGAGAGGAGATGTTTGCCTGCACTAGAAAGCACTCATCACTTCTGAATGTCCTATTCGTCCCTATTTCCTCTACTATTTCTGATACAGGTAATTTGCTGAATGGTCTTCTATGTGGTTTGCAGACTCACACCACTTGGAAGACTTGGATGAAGCAAACATTTCATCCCTGCTAGTTCTGAATTACCTTTCTTTTGCGTCTTTCCTTAAAAACAAAGGACTGGATTTTGACTGCAGCCTGTTAAATATGTGGTTGGTTTTAATGCATTGTCAAAATTAGTATTTTGATAGCTATAACACAAATGAAGGAGGAGAAAGCACACAAGGAATTTGCCATCTCTTAAGGTAATTTCATTCCACAACTTAAAATCGTTACTAACCTCTGCAACACTTAATTAATTGAAATGACTCCAGCTGTGGGAATCTGTGGTGAAGAGGTCTCTAATAGTTACATGCAATTCGACCTGGAATTCAGTTAGAGCAAAAAGATACTTGAACAACATTTTTCAAGGAACGAAAAATAAAGACCCTGTTGAATTTAATCAGTCATCCACTTTTTTTCATCCTGCTGCTTGTTTTCCCTCAGGGATTTGCTGGACATAATTCTTTGCCAGCTGATGTACACAAAGTACCTGCCTAAGCACAACTTTAGCTTCAGAAGACAGACACAATAACAGATACAAGACTAGTTGTTTTGTTATTCAAACTATGGAAAAGTCAGTATTGTTGAAAAGCCTGACTCCAAACCACTCTAAAATGTTTCTTAGCTCATGAGGATGACTCATGTAACAGTTATAAAGACGACAAGCTCTTTGCAAGAGACTCTCCCTGCTCATTCATGTTTATAATAGCAAATTGGGATACCCCAGCTGATTAATAAAGTTTGTGCTGCTCTGTGTCTCTCAGAAAGGATTCCAACAGATTTAGCAGGCTCTCCAGCAAATACACAAGAATTGTTTTATCCATAGCAGAGACGTAGCTAATCCAGAAACAAAACTCATCCTTACTTGCTGGAAACAAGAAGAAAGGACTTGGAGGTGCAGGGGGGAACACAAGTTATAGAGGAAAGTATAAGGTAATTGTGAAAACTATGTCTAATCAGAAGAACGGCTCTAATAAATCTTTGTAGTCTTTTAAAAGGAACACAGCAAATTTATGAACTACAAACAATCAGAGTGATTCTTTAGTCCAGATTGCAATTCTAGTCCTAAATCCTAAAACTTGGGTACTCAGGGAATCACAGGTTGCTAACACTGTATCTACAATTATTTGTTGGTGGTTTTGTTTTGTTTCTTCTATTTGCTAAAAATCTCTAGTTTTCTTCAATAAACAGCTGCTGCTGTGCTATGGCCATTCTATCCAGCACAACTTAAAAGTCACGTTGCGCCTCTGAGACTGTCCCAGTGAATAAGGGGGAAAGGAGAAAGCGAACAAGAGAAATACCCAACATACAATTATACAAGATTTTCAGACTTTCCTGGATTTTGTTACGAACCACGTGTGAAGCAAGGACCTGCAGACAGAGCTGCCTTATCAAAACTAACATTGCATCCCTCAGAAAAGATGTCACAGCTGTCCAGCCTAACCTAGGGGAAAACTAATGCAATTATGTCAAGGTATACTGAGGAACCCTCAGTGCTATAAATAATAATAAAGGATAAATAATAAAAAAATAAAACAGAAACCCCAGAAGTGAGATGTTTTAAATGAAAGGTGATGCACTGTGAACTTAACACACTGGCCCTTTAGCCTTTCTGTTAACAAGGTAATCTGATTGCCATTGATTTTTTTCACCTCTGTTACTAAGAAGGTGATGGAATGGTGTCCACGCAGATGTATTGAATCAGATACTAAACAAAGAGCAACATAAAGAACAATTATCAGCAGCCTTGCCTTCAGCTTGCTGATTATGACATTACTGAAAAGACAAGGTCTGGGTGACTTAAACCAAAAGGAAAAAAAGGCGAAAGAGGAGAGGGAGGAAACTGATACACGTTTACCATCCCTCTGGGTACATACACTTCTTTGCCTTTACCAAAATATGTATTTCCCCTTTGCAGCTCAATAGACATCAGAGTGTGATCTAGCTAATTAGTTTCATCATGTTACAGGAAAAAACTAGTACGGAGGGAAGGGCTGAATAATAGTTCATGTGTTTCATCCTATGCAGAGAATACCGAGAAAATTCTGTATGGAGAATTTTGCGTTTATGATTCTGTCTGCCTGAGTACTACTGGGCTTAATTAGTGCCTGCATGATGATTAGGCAGATTTTCCTAAGGGCTTGGGAATACAGAGGCTGTTGCAAGGTTTGGAGTGGCTCAATAGGCTATTAATAGGCGTGTATATATCCACGTTTGAATGACGTACAGAGGAATGGTTGGCCAGATTCTCACAGGGTATAAAATGAGAAAACACCACGCATCCATGTAGCTCTATTGATTTCGAAGCAGTTGGGCCAATTTGCACAGGCTGAGAATTAGGACTGATAATAGGAAGACTAATGCTGTAAACTCTAACCTTGTGGTATTAGATTTCAGTTTGTCCAAATGGCACAGGCTGTTCAACTTGCATTTCTAGCAGCGCGGTTTTACCTGACCCAGCCTGTGTACACAGTGCAGCCAAGTAGCTCTGGTGCTTGGCTGCCTTTATGTACTAGTGAAAGTAATGACGCCTAGTATGTAGTATTATTATTTTATGACATCAGCATAGTATGACATTTTCTCAAGGGCAGCCCATATCCCTTGCCCTCCTCCATATTGGCAGCCATCACTAATTGACTGTGAAAGTGGAGAATTCAATGGTTTAAGGTGATCTCTTCTCTGAACTCCAAAATAGTTTGTGGATGGAAATCAGCTGAAGCAAAACATTGGTTCAATTACACTGTCAAGGGATATAGCTCCTGTACGACAAAGAGGTAAACACTTAAAGGAGCCAATATTATCGTTCTATTTCAGATGTGAGAATCATGTGAATTAATGAAAGCCAGCGCTGACATGACCTAACTAAAATAAACCATGATGAGCTTCTATTGCTGTAAGGAATGAGTGTTACATGTTTGGTCTGGATAACACCCCAGCACCCTTGCTCATGAGGGTTAGCAACCTCCCCTGTCCAGCTGAGGGTACTGCTCAGACCATGTCATTTACTGAGAATAAGTCAGTCAATTTTCTCCTTGATGTTGAATCAAAGGGCTACACTGTGTTCCTCTCTCTTTGGTTGAACAAAACTTTCTCATCTCATTCCCTTCATTGGTTTATTCAGGACATCAAGAATTGCCTGATATGAATAAAGAAGAGAGCCTACTTATGTATTCCATGTCCATGCACCTCTGAGTGTGTTTTTTACTGTGTAATAATTGATGACATCTCCCAAAGACAGCCTAAAGGACAGGAACATAAACTGTAAGAATCCAAATGGACATACCTTAGAAAAGATCTCATGGTGCTTAGACTAGTCCCACTGAACCCCAACTATTGAAAATATTTGCTTTTATTTATAAGGGCAAGAGTGGCTGATCAGATATGGGTGAGAATATTTAGCAACAATTTACTATGGCTTAAGCACACTGTGGACTTATCTTCTTGACAGCTGAATAGTATCTAGTGGAAAATGAAACTGCATCACTGAGGAAAAGCTTCGGCATCTGTTAATCATCCTGAAATGGTTAATTGTTTCTTCAGCCTGAAGAAAAAAAAAAATGAAGCTGCTTCTAGCGTGCATGTGCAGTTCACTTTCTGATCATCCACCACAGAAATTAATTGGACCTTAGTCTTGAGGATAAGGTAGAAAACATTGGCTGGGCATTATGCTAAATTGCCTTGTAAAACAAATCATTAGACATACAGATGAACAGATGCCCATGTGTTAGATTGTTTCATACCTCCCAAATCAAACACAATCTCTTCCATAGAAAGTTCACCTTTGATATGACAGTGTAAGGGCCAAAGTTGCAGCAAATGTCCTTACCTCAACATGTCAAAGGGCATAAAATTATCAGCAGCTGCAGCCAGGAAGAAACATAAAATTATGAAAAAAGGCTTTTGCCCTTTTTTAAAGGAGACCAAGAGATTTCCAGGCAGTTTGTAACTGTAGGAGACAGCAGGAGAATCCCAAAGAAGTGCAAAATTTTTTAAATTTGTTTTTTAGAGAATATTCTTTTGGATACAGGAAAATTGTTATCTTTCCTCCCAGAGCTGAAACACACCTTGATCTAAGAAAATATACGAAGAGGCGAGAGAGAGTTATCAGAGCTCCACTAAAGGAGTTATTTTATCACATAGGAAGGGAAAAGCTATGGCTGATTTTAGAGGCAGCAGCCCTGGACATAGGCTTTATTTTGAAACACAGAGGAAAATAGAACACAAATTACTATTCTTAATGAGTTACTCACAAGGGAAGAATTCCACACTGCATACCCTTCTGAATACCCGTAGAAAGACAACAGGCTGCAACAAAGTTTAAAAAAAAAAAGATGATCTCACACCTGGATTAATCTGGAGACTCCAGAAAATTACTGGAACACTCACATGTCTAAACTGCTAAAATCTCAGATTGATAGTCTCTGAACTTGAGCTCAGCCACCTGCCACCACAGACAGTGTAAGGTGTGGGGCAAGTAAACAGCCATAGTTTGCTTAGCTGGGAAAAGCATAAGCAGAGATTTTGCCAAGAGATGACTATTTGAACATTTTTCAGTGGAATGGACTGTTTGCTTGGATCATGGAAGTATTCAGAACTGAATTTCACTTGCAGGTCAGATCATCCCCAGCAGTTTCATAGTCAAAGGAACTTTGCCTATAAATGCTGAGAGATTCATCCTCTGGATAAGAAATGAATTTATAACAAAGAACTATAGAGTGAATAATTAAAAAAATGTTTCTTCCTGAAACTCCAGTTCCAAATGCAACTGCTTTTTGCTGGTCCAAAGTGAAGGCATAAATTTGGACCTGAATTTCCAGCTGAGATCTGTTTAGAAATTGAGAAAACAAGACTTTTATAAGGAAGTTTTGCTTATGGCATTGATTATACATTCTTCCTGATTTCCTTCACTTCACTCCCAGCTTCTGGCTGTGACCAGAGGCATAATTATTGTAATTAAGGCTGGTTATTGGATCCAACCCAAGATGTAAGAGGATATACCATGTATAAATATATAGTTCCTCTTAATTGTCTTCTATTTAAGAATTTCAAGGTGCTTTAAAATTAATCTCATAGCACTTTTGTGAAATGACTATTATAATCTTAGTTGGACAAATAAAGAAACTGAGGTAGAGAAAAGATTTATGTATGGTCACAACGGAGATATGAAATAAATCAGGCACTGGAAATGAGCTTCCTATCATATAGACTTGTCCTTGTTCTTTTTCCATTAGCATGGCTATTTTCTCAAACTTTTCAGCTCATCACCAACAGATTAAAGTGATTTGGGGAATCATCCAAGTTTCTGGACGTGATTTCCAACTAAAACAGAGACAATAAGTATAATGAGGCCAAACTTCTACCGACACCCAAAACTCAGCATTGGACCGCTGAAGGAGGTGACACGGGGAAAAACGTGGTCAAAAGATGAGAAAAATAAATAAAGTACCAGAATGGAAAGGAGAACCTGACCAGAGATAAATGATTCCTCTCCTGAGATGTGTTTTTGTTTTATCGCAATGACCTTTCAGAGAAAAGATGAAGCCAGCCTCAGGTAAAAAGAAATAGCCACATTTCATCTACGGTTAGCCTTTGCGACCTCTGAACTCTGCTTTTCTATCTGAACCTATTTCCATGCACCATTTCTCCTCACCACAGATAAGAGACTTCCAAGTGCCAGAAAGAAACTTAGAGCTTCCACACAAAGGTTAGCAAGCAAGCATGACTACTCTTTAATTTGGGAAATTATCCCCCCCACCTTGATTTTTAAAATATCTCCCCTCCCGTTTGCCACAGGAAGGTGATAAATGGTGCAGGAGCAGTCACGACACGCTGCACATTTAAATGTGAGCTGGGGCGCCTACCTGTGCGCGTGCACGTGTGTATGTGTGTTTGTACAGTATATCTCATTATCGTATCATCACTTTTCAGCTATCTCTAACACAAGAGTCAAGGGGTTTGGGAGCACACACAAAAAAAGAGAGATTTCTAAGAGAGCAGGAGATTGGGCCGGGGTCATCCGAAAGGGTAATTATTGTTAAATGTCAGGTTAACTCTGAAGGCCTCAGCTCATCCAACTGAGAGCAGATTAGCCCAGATGGAGACATTTTCAACACGGTTCTGTCTGACCAATCAGCGACAGCTGGGATTAGCCAAATACCTTCTCTCATCTGCTTGCTCACAGAAAGGTCAGTTTCTGCTCATTGCTTCCCTTTTAAGATGTGCTTTTCTTTTCCTTTTTTTTTTCCTTTTTTTTTTTTTTCTTATTTGTGGTGGCTATATGCAGGAAATCAGGGTCCTTTTATCAGCAAATTAAATATTCAACATCTAAAACCCACTTTTTTTTTTTTTGAGAATCAACTTCATTCACTTTCAAGAGTGCTTTTATCTTCTCTTTCCCTTTTCTTTTTTTTTTTTTTAGTGCTGCATACAGACAGATAAAATATATATGTAGCTATCAGACCAGACCCTCAGCTTGTGCAAAGTGTTGTTGTCTCCTGGACTTCACCAGAGGTATATTGATTTCCACCCACTGAGAATTGGGCCTGATACTTCAGTATCATTGCATGACAGCTATAGGACATGGATTATTTTTCCTTGTTCTTTTCTTGGTTTGCTTTCCTTTCTAAAAAGAAGTCTGGTAATTTTATTCTCAGCATTCATCTATTTAAAAGCTACGGTTTATGTCTTCTATCTAAAGCGGGGGAGAAAAGCAACAAACCCACCAAGAAGAAGTTAAAACAAAACAAAACAAAACAAAGAACTCTCCCTGAAACCAACCCTGGAGTCCTTTAAAAACTAATCGTCTTTTATGTACAGCCTTTTTTCCCAGACAGCTTAAATAAGTGCAAACATAAAACTCAGTGATAAAATGAACAGAAACTGAAGCAAAAATCACCCTCAGAACGTATTTCCCAATAATTTGTCTTCAGATCCCTAGAAAGTTCTTTCACATCTTAATTATTTTGATTAAAAGGGAAATCCTTTTTGTCTCTTGTTAATTCTGTTTCTGGATTTCTGATATGGGTTTCAGGCAGAAGTGGCAACAGCAAAACTATCTGAAAAATTCGGCTTGAGGGTCACACTAAGATACCCCTACAACAGTCTGGTTGTACAAAGGGGCCTTTAAAAAGCATATAGTCACATTTACATCCCCTCTAAGATTTTTTTCCTTTTTAGTTTCTAGGGGTCTGTAAAAAAGCCTCAGTGTGAAAGAACACTGGGCTTTATATGAATTATCATTGTAAGAGTCTGATCCTGCTTATTGATACTGCTTTCCTATTGGTATTTCAAGTGAAATGATCCAACCCTGGAAGAAAGAGAATATTTCCTCCAAGGGCAGAAATGTTTTCCACTACGGAGGGAGCTCAGTGTAGAAATCACTGGGGGTGCTTGGTGCCAAACAAGGGCAGCTTTTGATAACTCTTGCTCAGGTTATTTGCATTAGCAGAAAAAAGCCTGGTAAAAAGGGATGAGAAACATGGAGGAGAGGAAATGGAGAAACAGATTGTTGGTAAACCATTTCTGAAAACAAGATAAATTTAAGTATGGTTTAGCATCCAAATGGAAGCTGGAGTAGTCCTTATGTTTAGAATATTTACAGTGGAATTGGAGAAGGACCTGCAAGACACAGTGAGACAACTGGACAAATGGACTGACCAAGAAAGTGGTTTATCAAGTCTTTTGCTTCTGCCGTTCCAAGGAGTATCCAAGTTCCTCTGACCTGGGCTGAAGTTAGAACTTAACCATGAAAATAATGAAACAAGACTCCTAGTTTGGGACAGCTGGAATAATGCAGGGGAAGTCTCAGGTGAACTGCAGTCAAACTTGGTGTTTTTCAGAGATATGAAATGCATGGATAAAATCTCAGTAATCATTATGGGGCACAAAGAAATGGAAGATTGAAAATGTACCTTCCTCATAAGCTGCCCAGGCTTTGCGTCTGGATACAGACAGAAATATCTGCTGTGAACACATACCATGATGGAGCAGGGGTGGTACCTTCATCATCCAGAGGAGCAGAAAGACGCTGCTAGGGAGGAATACAACATTGTTCATTGTTAGCTCAATTTTTTTCCCTCTAATGTGCATGAGCTTGCACTCACCCATCCTATCTTCTAGTTCAAAAGAAAAGGACTATTATTACAATATTAATGGGAAGGGATGAAGCGAATAACTCAAATTTACAAAGCAGTTTAACAGGAGAACCAAGTCCTGATTTCCCTTATCAATTCCTTCTCGGCCTATGAATATCACTAGTTCTCTGCCTGCCACAGCACAGTAGTTCCCTTTGCAGCATATATCCTTCACTCAAGCAGGTAATATCAAAATCAATTATTACTTCAATTAAATAGCCCTGCCCAACATCACCCCAAATTAAATAGAACTACTATGCAAGTTGAAACCATTTATTAATTTAAAACATGTATCCACCACTGCTCTGTCTGTCAAGCCTTTGAGCTCTACCATGAGTTTGTATCTAGATGCAGCCAGGCCTCCTACTTCTTCCTTAAACATAAGGGCTCTAACAGGCATTGATTATCTGTGAATAATGTTAAGTTTTTACTACTCCGGCATTTCCATGTATCAAACTCTAGCATACTATTATGATACAAATACATTTCTAAGGTAAATATTATTTTATTCATGATAATTTTATGGATAGGAACAGCAAATCAAAGATTGAAACAATTTGCCTGGTGGAAAATAGTAGGTCAGTGGCAGATTTCGGAGCAGAACCCAGGTGTCTGGAATTGTAGGCTACTTGCCTACCCATTGGACCACACTAATTCCCAAGAAGAGCTCAGCCTTGTTATTTTTAAGCTCACTGTCCTACACAGCTGCTCTTGCACTTCTTACACTCTGCTTCTAGGAAATTAACATATTTAACAACATGTCAAATATAAAAAATAAATGCCTTTGATAATCATTTGAATCAGACATACAGGGGACCAAATTCTTTTTAGTATTCAGAGCAAAACGTCTTATCAGAGATCTACTTGAAATATAGCATAGTTTCTTTATGTAACTGTATTAATTTAATAACCCACCCTTTCAATAGCATGGAATGTTTTTCCCAGAATCCTGAGAAGAAAAAAAAAAACCTGAGAGAAAGCTTTTATTAAACTTGAGAAGAACCTAAGTCAACCTGAATGCCAGACCCAAAAATGCAAAAAGCAAATCATTTTATGCATGAATCAAGTAGACTCATACTTGAAACTAAATTCTAATCTACACATGGTTTTGCTCCATGTACACTAAAGTTTATATCTTTCTATATATAGACATACAGATATATCTCAAGTCAAGCAGAGAAGATTCAGTGAGGTTATGAAAACAAGATTCCAGAGGAAACAGCTGAGCTCAATTCTGTTTTCCAAACCTCCCAAGTTGTAAAGTTGTTTAAGAAAATCATATTAATTTACTGCAGAGGTAATTTAATAAATGAAAGTATTTGAGCAACTGACCTTCTTAGTACAAATATAAATTGTGGTGTTTGAGTTCACATGGAGCATGAACAGACTCCACCACAGAGTATTTACGGAAGCGTAGGATGAACTTGGGAGTACAAAGTGCAACTGGGCTGTAGCATGTCACACCCTGTGCTGCACATCTTGTCTTGCCCAGGGTATACTTCTCATCCAACTTAGTCTGTCTAAGTCTTGCCCAGCGTGGCTTTACCTGTTATATCTGAGGGGAAAGAAAAGGCCTTTTGTATTAACAGCCTGACTATAACACTGTTAGTACTCGGAGATCTCAAAGTCAAAAGTGATGATCAATAGTAAAAGGTAAAACACACATAAACAAAATGTGGGCAGTACAGACCATTCATGTGTCTATGATCAGTCCAGGCCAAAACCTAGATGAGTTTATCCACATTTCACGTTACCTTTAACAGATTGATTCTACTGTGTAAGTGCAAATCATGATTTACTGATTTATTTTATTTCTTTTAATAAATCTTCTGCTGAATTAAAAGTCAGACTTGATATGGGAAAGTAAAGATATGCCTTGAAAAAATGTTTGGAAATCAAAGCAAACCAAAGAGAAACATCTCTACAAGGTCAAGCTTGGTTCTTTCAATCCATAAATAAAAATATTTTGATCCAGACTCTAAATATCCTCTTTGAATGAGGACTGCATGAGGAAATTGAAGAAAAAGTATTAATTTCTTATAAATGGATATTACAATCTTTATCATTTTAACAATAGACTTAGATCATAATCCAGGATCTTCCTGTTCATGAAATTATATTAGAAAAACAAACCGATGAATCAGATGTAACCAAATATGATTTAAAATGGAAAGTGTCTTCTGTGCAAGAACTTTATGCCTTGGAGTATCTAAAGAGGTATATATTAGCCATCCAAACCAAAAGTCTCTCAGTACTAAATAGTTAATATTTATAGGTAACTTTGCAATCATTACTATCAACAGACAAAAAGCTACAATAATCCGATTGCCATCACTTTAACCAAAGCCCGTGTCGTAAACCTTGTAATTTTCTGCTGTCATGCTCAGGCACTTTCAACACATTTAAATTAGAAAGGACTATGCTAATTTTGCTTCATAGCCAGGGTAATTGTTGTAAGACATAATTATCTTTTTTTTTAAAGGATCGTTTTATTCTCCAGAGTTGTTTAAATTCAGTCTCAGTTACTGCTCGTCCTTTCATCCCTACACTGCATTCTGGCTCCCACCTCCGTTAAATTATTCTTTTCATCTTCGTTAGCTGGAGACAACTTAACCCTCCTTTCTGATGGACATTTCAGGCCCCAGCATAACTCTATTAAAAGGAGGAAAGTAAGCTAAGGACAAATCTAGTTCTTTGTTTCCTCCTGACCTTCCTGAAGAGCCGGCAGAAGGTTTGACACGTTAAGTCATCTTTGATGCCAATTTAAAGTTATAGCCCAGCATACAGCCTTCTTGAGTATAGATGCATCAGAGCTTTGCCCTTATAAAAAAAGCAAAGAGTTTAAGTTTGTAATACCAAAACACAACAAAGCACAAAGGGAAAATGTGGGCTTTCCACCAGAATAAAATGCACGGGGCAGGGTGCTCCCTTCAGCTTATACCCAAGAATTTTAGGCCAGGAGATTGGTAAGAGTTTTGTCTGCAGTAACAAGAGAGATGCATAGACTGTAAGTCCAGCCAGCAGATGGGTGACTCCGCTAATTGGTCGAGTCTGCTCTATCGTCTGCTCAATCCATTGGCAGGTACAACAAATCCGAGCTGCCTTACAAACCGCCTGCCTCGTGCTGCTGCTGAGAATATCGTATGGTATGTCCTTACAGCAAGTAAATCGACTGTTCCCTTGTTATCAGTGGTTGTTCCAGGGCACCGGGAGCTAGAGCTAAAGGAAACGGTCCTGAATGAAAATACTAGTGATACTGGTTACTGATTAAATGCTGGGAAGTGAATGGAAGTATTGTTTGCAGTCCAGGTGGACTGACATTGGCACCATGACATCTTCTGATGCCAAATGGAGGACCTGAGCACAAAAAGGAGAAACATTTAGGCTTGATGCCAGCAGACCTTGGCAAGTCATATACTCTTCAGAGCATGTCAGCAAGTCAGTTCCTGGGCACGCTAAAAGGCATGCCTCAGTAATTGAGAATCTGATGCCTCATCGGAGCTTCGAATGTCTCCTGTGGGGTTGCTCTAAAGACTTTCCAGTAGACAGCTTTTTCTTTCCCATACGTGCTTTTTCTCCACTCGAAGTTCAGCAGTACAGCAGGGGAAAAAGGGAAGAAATTCCTAGCAACAAAGGTTCAGGTCTGTTATAGCAGTGGCTGTCACCACCCATCAGTTGTCACAGATAGGACTCATTAAGGAACATGTTCTCTGTGCTTTGGTATTGGTCCAAATGAGGCAGTAAAGAGGCAGTGCAGTTACCCCACCCCAGGGTTAACCTCTTCTCCCTGTGTCCATAGAACAAAAGGTTGGTTTGGGAGGTATATGGTAGAATAACTTCTTGCCCCATTCTCTAGCATCCACCTCCGTGACCTGATCTGTAGATGTAGGACTTAACTGTCAGCTTTGCTGTCCCCGGGGTAACCCCACTGCTGCTTTTTCCAGCCTTGCTGTCACTTTCTTGTATCTTTTTATGCTATCATGTTTTTTTCAAGGAAAAAAAAAAAGTCTCCACAGTCTTTATTCTGGGAGTTTTGGCTTTTTTTCTGTTCTGTTCTAGGTATGTTCTCACACTGTCCTTATCGTTGCATCTGAACACTTTCTAGTTAGGAATGTGACTATCTCCTGCCTCATACCTGTCTGCTCTTCTGTCCTCACCCCAAGGGAGGATATTTGGGCAGTAGAATGGCATTGCTGGACTCAGACCTCATTGTATTGTCAAAGTAATCAATTCTATTTGCCTGCAATGAAATGATAACTAAATAATCACTAATTTAATTGGCAATAGTCAAATCTACTTGTACTATTCAAAGCTACTTGTACTAATATATAGCTAGTGAATATCAATGACAGAAATCTTCTCTTAATCACATGAAGGAGAACTCCGTTGATTTTCCTAGAACGACTGGATCTTTTCAAAAGAACCAAATTGAGCTCTGCTGTTCCATAACCATACAGTGACATCCTTAGGGGTATGCCTATGGCTGCAATCGGGAGAACCACATGGGCTTTGAAGATCTCTCTGTGTTACTGATCAGCTGATGAAGGAACCGAGATCTTCAGTCCCTGCAATTTGAATTGTCAGCCCTGAAGTGGTCAGGAAGTTGGACTAGATGATCATATTCTGGCTATTTTTTTTGTTGTTCTGTTCTAGGTATGTTCCCACACTGTCCTTATCGTTGCATCTGAACACTTTTTAGTTAGGAATGTGACTATCTCCTGCCTCATACCTGTCTGCTCTTCTGTCCTCACCCCAAGGGAGGATATTTGGGCAGTAGAATGGCATTGCTGGACTCAGACCTCATTGTATTGTCAAAGTAATCAATTCTATTTGCCTGCAATGAAATGATAACTAAATAATCACTAATTTAATTGGCAATAGTCAAATCTACTTGTACTATTCAAAGCTACTTGTACTAATATATAGCTAGTGAATATCAATGACAGAAATCTTCTCTTAATCACATGAAGGAGAACTCCGTTGATTTTCCTAGAACGACTGGATCTTTTCAAAAGAACCAAATTGAGCTCTGCTGTTCCATAACCATAGAGTGACATCCTTAGGGGTATGCCTATGGCTGCAATCGGGAGAACCACATGGGCTTTGAAGATCTCTCTGTGTTACTGATCAGCTGATGAAGGAACCGAGATCTTCAGTCCCTGCAATTTGAATTGTCAGCCCTGAAGTGGTCAGGAAGTTGGACTAGATGATCGTTGATCCGACTGAAATTATTCTACTCTACTCTATTCTATTCTATTCTATTCTATTCTTGGACACCTTTGCACTAAGCTTAGATTCTTGAATGGGAAGAAGTACAGAAATCAGCTGCCTTAATGAATTGATCCAACTGAAATTATTCTACTCTATTCTATTCGATTCTATTCTTGGACACCTTTGCACTAAGCTTAGATTCTTGAATGGGAAGAAGTACAGAAATCAGCTGCCTTAATGAGAAACTCAAATATCTCGGGATATTCATCCATGCCAGCATTGGCTGAGGAAGAGAATACTAATGAAGGGGAATGTTTCTAATTAGGAAGCTCTAACAGTGTCCTGGGATGAACGAGGAGTGAAACTCATCTCACTGGAAGCTCTGAACTCAGATGTTTTGTTTACGCACACACACATGTGTATACATGCACTCACACACACTCTTCATTTTCACATGCCACAAGTCATTTATATCACTGTTAATGACTCTGATGAGTTACATGTGCAGTCACTGCTCCAGGCTCTGTGTCTCCATGTTCCTCTCCATGTTCCTATGGCATTGGGGGTTAACTTAATTCCTACTGCAGTTGTCATGCTGGAAATGCCCAGTGTTAAGCGCGGATAGCTGGGACCAGTAGAAGTACTGGATCTTATAATGCTGTACTGAGCAGCAGACCTTTTCATCTGTTCTGTAACAACCAGTGCTTGGAAGTACCTGCAGAAAGCCAGGCCCCACATTAACATTCAGCACTTACTCCTCTGCTCAGCAGGAAAAGCTGAGGTTGTTGTGGTTACTGGTAAACTTGGACTTCTCATGAGAAATAGAGAAAGATTTTACGACAACCATAAAAGGTTCAATCAGATCGTTTCTGCAGTGGCCTGAAAATATAGTCTCATGGCAACATTCCTCTTCTAAAAGAGCTTCTTCTGTATTCTGGGGAAAGTAACAGGTTCTTTTCCCCTTTGCTCAACACCGAGTTGTCCATCATAAGATAAAAGTCGTCAGAGAGAGAGACAGACTGAGCGCGCTGTAAGTCATTGCAGAGGTGTGTAACCAGAGACAGAAACATTTCCTTCCATTTCAACTCCCCCCTTCCTCTTTTCCACCCCACCTTGATCCTCAGTGCTCTGTTATGCCAGGGCACTCAGGGAGTATCTGTTTGTGGACATTTATCAAGCAGCAAATAAACCCTCACGTTATTTGTAAGCATGGTATTTTCAAGAGATATCCTCGGTTGTTTAAAAACATGCAGTGTTTTTGTAACTGCAGAAAAGGTCCTATGGGCCATTAAGCAATCATTTATTGGTTAAATATCTCCATTCCTGGTAATGAATTGCTATTTTGTAAGAACAAACATTTCCTTTCAGTTTAATTTTCAGATTTTGAGGTCGCAATGGTGTGTGCTCTGGAGAGGGAATAAAGTCTGGGACCATGACATTAATACACTCCCAACTTTTATTTCCTTTGCCAACTGTGACTAGACCTCCAGTACATTAATTTCCCTGCCTTTCTCGAGGCCTCTAGCCTCTCAAGGAGAGATATGTGTATCTTCACTACTCCTCTTGTCTGCTTAACTCACTTATCACTGATTTTTACCTACAGTGAGATAAACATTGAATTCCTTTAATTGGGTGTTACAAGTTCTGCCCTTACAGATTCTTCAGTATAGAACAGCCACAAGGTCAGTTTGCTATATTGTATTTTGGTTTGTTTGGTTCTTTTTAATTGCAGAATTGCAGTCCTGGGTTAACAGTCTTGGAAAATTTATTCCCTTATTTGTTCCGCCACAGGAACTAGCACAGATTTTGCAAAAGTGTCTTAAAAATAAATCATATTTTTCAATGCTGGGTTTTTCTTTTACTTCTCTGAAGAATATGCCTTTGAGGATGAGGAAATAGTTGCTGTAACCCCTATAATCCTTTTCTCTTCAAAGACTCTGGATCTAGCCAGTGTCAGTGACTGATTTTTTTGACCCCAGTGATCTTCATGCCCTGCAGTTTTCCAGGATCACCTCAGACTGTTTCGTTGACTTAAACAAAGTATTTTTAGCCTCATGCTGCAAGTGGGAAATCTGAGGCATGGAGATCTGAAGTGCTGGAGGCCGCGTGGCTGTGGAGGGAACATGACTGAGCAGAGGCCAGATCCATGGCCCAGCGTCTGACTCAACACAGCATGGACGAGTCAAAAGACCCAATCTGAGACCTGGTTAAGGACCATGTTCCCAGCCTCCCCTCAACCCCCAGAAGTTATGATCTAGTGTTTTATATTTTGCAATGCATGGAATCATTTAAAAGATTAAGGAAAATGTGGTCAAGTGGGCAAAGCAGGTAGCTTTGATTCTATCCTTGGCTCTACCACTTAGTTTCTGGGATGGCCTCTGGCAAGTCTTTTTGTCTTTTTTCTCCCTCAGACTGTTAATTTACAGTCTCTTCTTTTGCCTGAAGGCACAGTGGGGCAGTGACAGACTCTGCAAAATGTTAGTCCAGTTCCTAGCATGATGGCTTACTGCACAGAGCAAAAACTGTGAGGCATAACCATAATATTATTTTTATTCTACTATTCATTACATTTACTGTGAGCACCCTTGCAGCCCTTTGCTATTGTTTTTACAGAAGAGTAAGAAAACAAATCCTGGACGATACACAGCGTTTCTAGCTATGTATTTGTGATTTGCTGGGCTGGAAGGAATAGTTAAGGCAGATGTGTGTTACACGGATGTGAATATGACCCCACTAGTCCCCACTATTAAAACCCATCTAACCTCTAGGCGGGGAAGAGTGAGTCCAATTTGATACAATTCCTGCTAGAGTCAGTGGGGATGGGCCAGGTCTTTGGAGAATCTATACACTCCTGGATGCCCATGGCACACACAAGGACAGAGCCAGCAGAGGACAGAAGCAGCTCCATCACTTCAGAGAAATCCAGCATCGTGGTCACAAGGGCCATAATGTCGAGCACAAAGTGGAGTAACTCAGGATGGACAACTGCATAAGGCTGAGGCATCTGCAATCCAAGAGAGAAGCATCAGTGTGGATGAGGTAGGTCTCAACCTGCTGGTTTCCAAGTAAAGTTCTCCACTATCCAACTAAAGCAGCTGCAGTAAAATATGAAGTTTAGTACTTGCCACATTAATATTTGCAAAAAGCAGGTTTAAACTCCTTGGAAAACAGTACTAACAGCATTCCCACCTCTCACTTGTACATTCAGCATCTGAATCTGGAGACCAAGTCCAGAGAGAGTGACTGGGAGCAGGACAGAGTCCCTGCCAGGTCCTGGGTGCACATAGCCTTCTCTGTGCAAGCACGGCTGGGTCAGAAAGCATTGAGGCAGTCAGCATGAAGGAAACATCTCCTAGTTATCAGCTGCCAGCAGGACCTCAGCATGTTGGAGGAGGGTATAACAAAAAAAGGACCTGCACCCAGAGGAGCTCTTAATAAGCAAGTGCAAATCCAGATTAAATAGACTGATGGAGCTGCGTAGAGGTAGCACACTACCTTAACTCATTGGCTGTTTACTCAAAAGTTATTTTGCTGTGCAAACGAGCATCAGGAAGACCACCTATTGATCCACTTTCTTCCCTCTAGACACTTACAATCTATCAAGCATGGAGAGCAAGAGAGCAAGAGAGAGAGAATGAATCCACACTGTGGCACGGCAGAAGTTGCTTCATCTGCCTGCCAGAGAGAAAGTCTTCTTTCTGCCTGGCTCAGCAAGGGACTCTTCCCTGCATTTGGGCAACACATCTGAATAAATCCTCTTCTCCCTATTGAGTCATCAGAAGGGGTAAGAGCCTGCTCCAGCCTCCCTGCTTGGATTTAACCTCAACGGGTTAACTTCATAAAACTGCAGCTCTTTATTCCAGCCCGCGATTTCCCATCATACTTTAGGACCAGCGAACCGTCCCTTCATTGATGGCACCTTTTGGCTTCACAATAGAAGCCAATTTGTTAGAATTCTTCACAGGTCAGGGGCTGCGTGAAGATGTGGAGGGCGCAGCAGTGGCCGCTGGAAAATGAAGTTGTATTCGCTTGGCAAATTATACGTCTGCTGCACTTTATGGGCCTTGATTTCCTTTCCCCTCTCTCTCCCTCTCCCTTCCCACCCCCCTCCCTTCAGCCCCTCCCTTATCCTCTCTTTCTTTTTTTTAAATCGGAGAAGCGTGTATGTGAGCTATCGTCACATATCCAGTTAATGTAGGTTAATAGATTGATTCCAGTGACACGGATCATAATGAACAGTAAATTGTTTTATCTCTTAAGTCTTATTTGGTCAGCCAGGAAAACATATGAGGTAATATGGCTTGGACTAAATGGACCGTATAATAGATCTCCCTCTAAAGAATAAGGACAGGGGTGACAGCGCCTCTTATGATTAATGAAAATAATAATAGTCCTGAAATTGAAATTTTTCTAATTTTTTTTCCTTCTTCTCTCTTGGCTGCCACCAAAAACTTCAGCCAGCAGATGATTTGTGCACAATAACCACCTCTGACTTCTTCCTCAACTCCTAATACAAGTTTAGGGAGTGCTGGGGAGGGAGAGTGGAAGAGGGATGGATGGTTGCCTACGTTTCTCAGAGCTCGGCTCAGCTGTGGAGTAGCATATAAATACAAACTGTTTGCTTTTAACCCTGGGTTTCAAGCTTTCAGTTGCTTGCAGCTTGCCCAAATACAGGATTTCCAAATGGGTCCAAAGGATCTGAGGCTGGAACATCCATATCATTAAGGTGCTTTGGAAATACTGGAATAATGTCTTAAACCTTCAGACACATCTGCTTGTTTATTTATGCAGGAGCCCCTTCCTTTATTGCT
Source organism: Calidris pugnax (assembly GCF_001431845.1). Classification (NCBI taxonomy): domain Eukaryota; kingdom Metazoa; phylum Chordata; class Aves; order Charadriiformes; family Scolopacidae; genus Calidris; species Calidris pugnax. The sequence goes on from NW_015090862.1 coordinate 15,382,663, forward strand.
TGTGTGCAGCATTCAGAACAATTTGTCATTATTAATGAATATTTACACTTGTTCAGTGTCAGTGCTGCTTGCCGTTATAAATGTATAAGAAGGTTAGTTCCCCAGCTGAAGGTCTGGGTGGAATAAGGCCTTTTACAGACCAGTTAAGTCAAGTTTTTTCTTAGGGGTTTCACCAAAGTGCTTCTATTTGGCTCAAGAGAGCTTTCAAATACGACTTATGAGCATTTATCTTGAACAGCATCAGATGACCTGGCAGACAACATGACATCTTTGTCACTTACGGATACATAATCTTTATCTAATGACTGTTAATAAGAATGGGAAGAACAAATCCAAATGAGATCAGTAAGGTATGTGCACAAGTACCAAACACTGCAACACAGCATGACCAGAAGAGTCATTCAATGGTAGTGGAGAACACTTGTGCATGTGTGTGTAATTCCCTTGTCTCTTCTAGTAAAGCCATAGATGAACACTAATACAGCACTGAATATAAATTTAATCCTCAGTCCTTTCTCCATCAAATTCATATAAAGTAAAACAAGAGTGAGGATCTAGAGAATTGTCCCATGGAGCACCTTCCTATATGAGCATGGCAATATGAATCAGTGTACATATGGCCAGTTACAGACCTGGATTTTGCACCCCTCACTACTTTTTATGGTGCTTATCTTTATTTCTTTCCCTTTTTTAAAAAACTTAATTCCTTTTAAGACCATAACAAACAAGAGTAAATGCCTTGTCCCTTTTATTCCTCTTTTATCTTTGTGCTTTATGACTTCTTTGTTGTATCTGCTTTCATTCTTATAGGATCAATAAAAGGTTTGTAACATTGCAAAGTTTTTTAAACCAGAAATTGCACTTCAGTAGTGGGATAATAGGGATTGTTTTCTTATGCTTCTGCAGAGAAGAAATATTTGCATCCTTCCCTCTCCCCCCTGCTTTTTTTTTTGTTCTTCCAATATCTAATCTCAATATCTGCAGTCATGCTTTTGAGTTTTACACTGGCTGTCAGCAGGCAATCAGTTCAGACGTTCAACTCCTTTGGATTAACATCAAGCTCTGCAGTTTGGGTATATTAGCAGCAGGGTCAATCACAGCAGCAGGAAGCAGCCTGTGCAATAAAAAAAAAAAAAAAAAAAAAAAAAAAAAAAAAAAGAAAACCCCTAAAATTTTAGGGTTATATAGAAACGAAGTCTGCAACATACTGCAACAAGGGGTGTACTAAATTCTTTGCATAGATACAATAGGAAAGACCACCCAAAGTGCTACACAGTAATCTGTGTGTGTTTGTGTGTATGATTCTCAACCTTTTTTACTCTGGAAATGGTCTATGAAAACAATCGATGTTGTTAGTTCCCCGTTCTCTGAGTGCTGGGGGTGTGTGTGGATGAGACTGCCAAATGCATGGATTGTTTTAGTGCTGGACAAGTACTCTTATTGCCCTCTTTCCTAAACACCTGCCATATGACCAAAGTGTGGGTACCACCATCAATGGCCCACGTGCAGTTACGTGACATGGTTTGCCATCTGAAGAAGGACACGGAGCTGGAGGTGAGGTGGAGGGAATGGGATGTAAAAACAAAATTCTGGTTACTTGGCAGAAAAAAAAAAAAAAAAAAAAAAAAAAAAAGAGAAGAATAAAAGGAACCCTCTGAACTTCAAGAGTCTGGAAAACCCAAACTGAGACTAAACTTCATAAATATCCCTAATCTCTGGTTTAGAAGCCAGGATTGTTTATGATTCATGGCATTTGATGACATTTAACAGCATGCAACCCATTACAGCCCTTAAGTCATTACACAACACGGCAGAAAATGTCATCAGGTGCCACAACAACAAGGCAGGTTATTGGAGGGGCAGGGTTCAGTTCAGATTAGTTCAGGCTTCTGACGGATGCTAGCCTAGTTCCAGACTGAACCCAAATTCTGCTTGTCAGGCTTATCTCTCTAACATATCATCCTTGCTTCTCTTTATGTTGTACAACTTACTACCTCACAGCTCAAATTCAAATTCCCAGCTTCTGGTGGAGCACTGAAAAAAATAACAATTATTCTTATCCATGGATTGTATTATTTGTTTTTCTAAGAAGAGATGGTGTTAGTCTGGACCACACCTGAATACACAGAGATTTACTTATACCTGACATTATGTCTTAGTGACTTGGCACATCAAGATGCTTCTGTTGGTCCCCACTGGCAAAGCAGGTCTAAGAAGATTACAGCATCCAGTGATGAAATCAAAGTGTTAGGTATTGGTAAGGGACCCCTAAGAGTTAGTGAGCTGCAGCAACATGTGTGAATAATGTGCTTCATAGCCATGTTTCAGGGCAGTACAATTAACCTTAATAAGGTTACCAGCATCTGGAAACAAATGGGGCATTAAAAATCTGTATTAAATATTTAGCTGGAGATCTTCTCATAGCGAGTGGAGTGTCACAGGCTAAGTCCTGATCTTCTGCTTCAGGGGAGAATTTCCTTCAAGGTAAGGAAAGTTTACACAGATTCCTAGGAATAAACTGCAATAGGTAGAAAAGGAAAGAATCTTCATGGTGCTGTGCTGACTTGAAGAACCAACTTCAGAAAAGATTTGTATTTCTTTAATTTGAACTTGAATGACAAGATGCGATGACTTCCAAGTGCAAAGTCCACACCACCCAGAAAGCTGAGAAGTTTCCATACCTTTCTCTGTACCTTTAATGCCTAAACCTTAGCAATCTTTCAAATCAGAACAGAAATTTCAGAAAGTGCAGTCTGAGGATCCTGGTTTCCAAATGTTGCTGGTAGCTTCATTGCTGATGTTAAAAGCAAGCGAAGCATCCACAGAAGGGCAGGAGCATGAATATTAAGGGTCAGTAGATGGTGACCACAGGAGACAATGAATCTTTGCAGCCTGAGAAAACTTTGGCTGTTAGATGTCATTTTGTGTTTCTATTTGATTTATCTGAACCAATTTAGACTCCTTGTAACTAATTACAACCTAGCTATCTTTTAGATGCTTTTAAGTGGCCTAAAGTTACATACAGTAAGACACAAAGGCAACATTTTAATCTGTTGACATTGTGTCTTGTCTGGTCAAAAATACAGCAGTACATACAATTAGCTTATTTTTCTTGGAGAAGTCATGGGGCATAGATATTTGATTCCATGTATATATCATGCATAATAATAATATATATGTATCGTGTGCATGTGAATATCCCTTCCATTTAATAGTGAGAAGAGGTGGGTATATATACACATTTACACATAACACAGCACTGCATTATTTTGTCTCTTATTGAAGAAAAAAGATATTAAAAAATCCAATGACTGATTTTGCTTCTTGGACCAAGTCAAATATTTTCTTGTCAGTATGCTCATAACTTCAGACTGCAGAGGTCATGGCCTTGACTTTCTCCTTCAGATGGTTTGTGAGTGGAATGTCCTTGAGATTAAGGTTCCCTTTGTTTTCCTTGGGAGGGGCTTTGCTTACACTGGCAAGCAGCTGAGACTTGCCAAGGTCCTCCAGACTCTGTTTATTAGATTTTTATCTTCTTATCAGAGTCTTCCTCCTTAAATCATGTCAGCATTTTACCACTCTTCAGGGATTCCTGGTGTTTTATTGTCTCTGAACTGCTTGGGGGGTGGGTGTGAAGGAAGATATCCTAGCAAAAATAACATTTATATAATGGCAGAGATGGGAAAGATTCAACTGTCTCCTTAAGATTCTCATCCCGACCAAAGTTACCAATAACTGGCCAGATTCTGTGGATTTAATTAAATCTATATTTAAACAAACTCCCATTGATTTTGTTGAGAGTTTTGTGCCTGGTGAAGGACTTTATAATTTGGTTTGGCATTCCTACCCAACTCTGACATGAGAAAAAGCCAACACAGTTGGTTACTGTCATTATATGTTTTTCATGGCAAAATAGATTTTTTTTGTTGTTATTATTTTCACATTAAAAGGTACACTGTGACTTAGTGTAATAATACTAATAAATATTCAATCTACTGGATTCATTTTCTACTAAAATCAGCCAAATATATCATTTAAAGGTGATACACATAAGTCTACATATAATTTGACTTTAATATGTCTGTACAGATATATACTCTAAAAGATATGGATCTCTATTTTATATTAAATTAAAAATCTTAAAGAATCTTATAAATCTTCATGTGTAGCTCCTCCCAGATCTGCTTTGGAGTAAACCAATTATGAAAAAATTCCTTTTCCCAAGGTCTCAGGTAGGGAGTGAATAAATCCTTATCATACACAAAGCAGGCATGGGCCATCTCGAGCCTGAGTGCTTTATATGGTGCAGGGGAACGTAAAGGATCCATGATAAAGACATAAGCAAATCACAGTTTGTGCCACATGTGCCTACAGATTAACAGTGGTTGAATCTCAAACGATCTGAAAGCACATGAGCCTATGGTGTGAAGCTGAAAGCCCACTTTGAGTTCTAACATGTTGGTGAAGAAGTTAACCCTTTCAAGAAGATGACCTGGAGTAGAAAACAAAGAGAAAATTCAGCTATTGGTTCAAAATATATGAACAGGTCTCCACACAGGGTAAAACAGCATATCATCATTAAAGATATCAGCCTGTTGGCATCGGTTAAATATGTGCTCAATCTGGTAATATAGCAATAGCCATATTATATGCATAGACAGACAGACCAAATTTGTACTAGTCTTTGAAATATATTCATCTTGGGATTGCTGTCACATTTTGTCAGGAGAATGAATCAGTGGAACTGTTCATACTTTCCTGCTTTAGGTAACTATCCTTTTGATAATGAATCTTTAATGATAATTGCTCTTCTAAGGAGAGCATTTTCCACCCTTGTTAAAGCAATACTTTCTTGTGGAAATGTGCTTAACATTAAAGCTTCAAGACTGGTGCACTTTTCCAATTGATAAACATCTCAGTGAAGGACAGAGACCTGAAAATTTGGGATAAGTGTCTAAGACGCAGAAGATAAAATATAATTATGAAGGAAGATATATGATATGTTATTTCTGATGCTCTCTACAACGTGAGAGTAACTTCTTTAGTCTTAATGCTAAACCCTACCTTAGCTAACCTACTAACCTTCATAAAATGAGTTAGAAAATATCCTTTTAACCATCTTTTATATGGACAATGTAAAGCTTCAAAATAGTTCACATTGCAGCCTGAGTTTGGTTTGGTAACAAATCTCAGTGACCACTTAAAAACAACGTCTTTAAAAACTTAACCCAGTTATGGCAAAGTTATATATGGTTGTTCTAATTTTACAAACAAAATTCAGCATCTCTTCAGCATTTGGTCTAGGAGAAAACTTTGTGCCAGCATAACCCAGGAAAGCTATGGTTAAAACAAACCCCATTTTGCAAAGCTCTTCAGTCACTATGAGAAGATCTAGACATACAAGCCCGCATGTTCAGCCAACCTTGCAGGAGCACACTCATGCTTACTGTGCTGTCTGGAGGAGTAACAAATGCCTGCCAGTGCTACATGAAGGAGGAACTCACATTTTTTAAGGAAGTAAACATCAGCTGCAAACCAATGAACACTAGTGGGATGAGGTTTCATCATTCCTGGAACAGAAGCAACGGGTGGAAGTTCTGAGCCATGCAAGGCTACAAAACCAGTGTTGCTTGTAACTACCTGCTTGTGATGGCTCCAGCTTATCACTTGAGCTAAAAATAGCTGTGCTGCAAAAGCACACTGGGTATGTATGCCAGGTCCAGTCCTCAGCTACATATTTGCTACAGAATCAGCAGGAGGTGGAAAGGAAAGGGGCGAGTGCAACCACGTATGTGGGCAGATCTCTATGCAAGTGCAAGCGCGAAAGACTGCATCACAAATTCAGAAACGTGATGCTACTAAAGTAATCTGGCAACTGAAAAGATGGTGTTATGGCTTTCGTTTACTATAAAGAGCTTAAATGATAGAGAGGAATTAGCATCCACTGGGTTCCCTCCCCTGCCGTTGCTTCACAAGAAGGTGTCCTTTGTATACAACTTGAGAAATTGTAAATATTTTACGAGCAAATAGTTTACTTTAGTTACCAACAAGACAGTTAGACCCATGTGCAGGAACTGTTGAAGCATGTGCCTGAGATGTGACTCTATCAGTGAAAGTCTATTTACAGGATGTAGCATGTGATTTTGATTGCAAGTATGTTCCTTCTTCCTTTTAAATTCTTCATGCTTTCACATATACCATTAAAAGATTGTCATATGAGCTTTCTGTGCACTCTTTGGCAAGTCTTCCAGAATAAGAGGAGAAAAAAATCCCTGTTACTGCCAACAAAATCACATGACAAAAATGAGAAACAGATAGGACAGCAGATTCAGCACGAAGCAGAGTGGGAGGAGTCAGACAAGAGGAGATCCAAACTCTCAGGCTTTCCACGCTCAACTCATTCTTTTACAGGCTTGATTTTGTTCCCTCTCTTCTCTCTGGGACTGTCATCATAATCTGACCTCATCTCCAAATGCTGGGTGCTTGGCTCCATTACCCAGGAAAGCTCAGGGAAGGACTGAGTGAAGGATAAAGGATTCAGGAAGGGTCTTGGTGGCTTTAGCACACACATTTGAGAGGGAAAATCTCCTTCTGGGGATTGTGGGCAGCTAAGCATTACCTTTGAAAGTGCAGAGGGAACAATAGTGCAGGTCTCAAGGCATCAGGCTTCATAACACTCAATAATTCAGGCTTTCAGATTTATGTGCACCATATAAGCAAACTTAAAATGATTTTACTATTAAAAAAATTGACTGTATTTTTAATGAGCTCACTGTATATTTCAGTGGGAAATATTCAGTCTCCTCATTCCTGCTTCAGTCTGGCAACATTTCACTAGTTCTCTCTTTAAAAAGAGACTCTTATGCTAGAACAAATTATTAAAAAAAGGCATTAAAGAATTGCTTAACTGCACTTTGGGTTTTGCCCGTAATTTATGGTAGTGCCTGCTAGTTTTGCTCTTCTTCTGCCTTTGAATATGGTTTATTTCTTAACCAAAATTGTTTCTTGACTTGATGAACCTCCTAACAAAGTTCTGGTTCGTGTAGGGCGATTTTATAGTCAGGAATCTGAAGAAAAAAATATATAAGGAATGTGATATTTGCCTCATAATAGATAAGCATTTCTCAAACAGTCCTGACATCATTATTTCTCCATGTCAGTGCCTACCCACATTATATATAATCTCTGCCATCACAATGTTGTACTGGATATAAGGAACATCAGAAGTGAACCTGACCCACAATGTCCTGCAGTGGAATCAGATCCAAACTCCCCTAAATGTTGAGAGGACTGGGGTGTTGAACTCAGCCACAAAGTTACTATTTAGATTCAGAACCACACAAATTTTCTGTTCAGGAGTGAGAAAAAATAATCTCATAGGTTGTTCTACTGAAAGAAAAAAAAAATTACATTAAAAAAAGTCATGGTGGTTTTATCCAGTGTGATGTACAAAAGAAATATTCGAGGGTCAGAGTCCTTTCCATAATGAATATGATGCTGCATTTTTGCCCAATTTGAATAGCACTTTCCTGCTTGGTTTTTATTGTACCTTTCCCACATGATAAGGCCATTTAAATTGTCAGAACTAACTGGAAAGTAAGGGACAGATCAACCTAGCTAGCATCAGCACAGTCTGGCCTTGACAAAACAACGAACAAACATTTCCAACTGGCAGGCTAGGTTTGAAGAATTGTCACATTTCATTTTTCTCAGTCTTCTTCTGTGCTCCAAGGTGAAGTAGGAAGGGTCTAGAGGTTTCCAGCCTAAAATAACTCCTCCATAAGCAGTTGTATAAGTAGAGTATCTTCATAAATATCAATAACTCCACACATACGTATTTTATGTAATTGCCTTTATGTGTGTTGTTGACATTGCTACAAAGCATGGCAAATGGCTTGACAGGAGACCTGACATCTTCCAGGTAAATGACAAGAGTGGGAAACCCTGTTGCATAATGGCTATATTGTCTGTATGACTAGAAATCATACATCATGTATGTTCCACCATGCGTACTAGCAAAGACGCAGATGTCTTCTTCAGTGCTTGTTAAGAGTGAGGAGCTTTCACTGGGTTTGAAGTGGAGCTTCATAGTCTCCCTGTAATGCATCTCTGCTTTAAATGGCTCTTGTTTCCAAAATCATGTGTGAGCAGAAAGTTTATAAAGCGACATTCACTGAGTGGTAGTAAATTGTTAGTCTGTTTGCTTAAACCTACTTGCTGGGATTAGCCCTGTCCTACTTTGTACGTTCTGGATTGAAGGTTAGACAAGGGTCAAGTAGGCGATTTCAACACTATCTGATACGGGCTTACTCCCTAAGTAAAAGGAGAGCTTTTCAGCCAATCCAGTCTAATGCTTCCATCTCAAACTCCGCTTTGTTTTGTTTGTATGTGTAAGGAGGTTTGAGGGCAGGAGGGCACAATTTTAAACCCCAATTCACAATTCCATAACATCCATCATTATCTGTCTATGTGAGGCTATTATTGCCTTGCTTACAAAGCCCACTGTTCAAATACACCCAATTGCCCAGAAAAGGCCATGTTCAACTGGACTGTTCCATTGTTGAAATCTTTCTGATTTATTCACCCATGGGCACACTTATGGTTACAGGAAAGAGCAATACTCTTACCTTAGGCTAGGATTATCTAAATTGCCTTCAAAATCAAGAACGCAAAACCCACTGAAATGTGGTAGGGAATAGATATGCAATGTCTTAACTAAATAACCTTCTCCAATTTTTTAAAGACCAAACCTCACTCTCGTATTTGAATGAAACTTTGATTTAGTGCCAATGAAGGAAAATTGACTATGAGCACCATGATCCACCCTGGAGCTGGAAGCCTTAAGAGTTGGATAGGCAGACAGGTAAGCAAACACTAACCTTTCCCCCTCACTCATTTAAGACTCAGATTTAAGTTTCACTAAAAAGAAACTATGCAAAATGAGGAGGTCATAAAGAATTAATCATTATGGCCTTAAATTTTATTATGAACTGAAAAAAATAATGGGTCAAAGTGTGCCTTTTAAAATATAAAAATTAACTTTTTTTTCAAGGGACAGAGATAAAACTTGCAGTGCTGAGGTATATTTTCCTACTGAGGTTCTTTTTTAGGTATGCTCAGGAAAACACAGACAAGGGACACAATGCACCTCTTTGAAGGTCAACCTGAAAAGACTGACTGGTCTTCAAAGGAATGTGGTGGCCCCTCGACACTTCTAGTATGAAGCTGCTGAGGGAGAGAATTGAATTCTGACATCCTAACTCAGCAACAAGGGTAAGAAGAAGTATCCAGCACATGAAATTAAAAAGCACATAAGGGAACTCCCCCTTCAACATTATTTATTTGGGTGAACTCTCTCTATATCACAGAAAAGGCTACAGTATGCTTATTTTGCAAAGGGATCATTTTGTTCAGTTCCAAAGCAAGCACATTAGAAGAATTCCACATAGCCTTCATAATAAATCTACCCAAGGCCCAGCACCCACTTGCTGTTGTGTATGGTTTTTTTTATTTATTTAACCACCAAAAAAAAAAATTGCACATATAATGAAACAATGTCCTTCTCCTACGAGAGGAGAGTTCAATAGTTTAATTTTTGTTAACCAAAATCCCTTGTACTAAGGTAAATTACATTGCATTTTCTATTACTAGCTCTGTTAATTGTCAAGCAATAAGAGTTTATGCACTCATCCAAAGCAGCAGAGAATTTCCCATAATGTTACAAAATAAAACCTGACAAAGCACAATAATCTTTAGTTTATTGACGTGCTACTAGGCTGTAGAAAGCATCAGATCTGTAATGCGTTTTTGGTTAGGAAATTGGGGCCTAGAAAGATATATTAGGAATGGCAGAGGAATGTCAGAACCCAAGAATCTATATACATATCCATGTGTGTGCATAAACTAGAGTGTTTTTTCTAAGGAAAATGATGATAAAAGACTTACAGCATCTACAGTAAAGGTTCTAAGGCTGCAAGAATAACAAAGAAAGAAAGTAGTAAGTGTGTGAATGCAAATAGGACTTCTTAGCTAATAGTGTTTCAGGTAATTACTATTTAAAGCCAATGTGAAAACCAAGCAAGGGCAAGATGTAGTACCTTGGATGGGATATTAGACGTTTCACTGTGTTCAGGTTGCCTCTAGCATCTGTAGTTAGTAGATATGTGTCTAATAGTCCTGAAAGAACATCTATCCATATCTACGTGTGTGTACCCAAAACCTGCTTGGCTTTAATTAGACAACCTCACTTCACTGAAGGCTAGAAAAACTCTTGGAAATGTTGCAAATCTGATTTAAAAGCTATTTTAAAAATGGATGGTGATTTGGGAAGTTCAGGTTTGAGAGAAATGCCAGAAGAAAACCAAACCAACAAATCCATGGTCTTTGAATTCCTTCTTTCTGTACTGTGCTGTGTACTTATGGGCATTAGGAAAAACAGATAAGTCAAGACCTAAACCAGAAACATACAGATATTCAGACAGGGGCTTGCTCAACCTGTAGTTTGACCATCAACAAGGTAGAAGACAAGTGTCTGTGACTGGCAGCATGCTCAGGCTTGGTTCTGTGCTATTGCAGTCCAACAGCCCCTAGTCATTTGGAGTCATACAGAGTCAGCTCACCTCTACCTGTTAAAGACCAAGTAAACATACCATTATGGGTGGTTCTGCCTTTCTTTTATGCCCTTTTTTAGGATCTTTCTCCAGTATGAGATGGCAAAGTGCAGGCTGCTTCTGACACTCAAATCTGGAGTCCATCAGACTGACACTTGTTTTTTCTAGTCTTGACAGAGCATATTTATGTCAAGGACAACAAAACAGGGTTTTTTCCATTTTCAAAGCAAAGAATTAAAGGGTACTTGTTTTCTGTGTCTGCCATGGTTTGGTGAATAACTGATAATGTATGAAGAGAAGGTTCTTAGTAATGCAGAAGTGGCTAGAATTTGGACTTTTCCTATATATTTTCAGTGAGAACCAGCATGGCTCTTGCCCTTTAACAGGCAATGATGGAGGATGATCATGTGCATTTCTGCTTCTCAGAGCATTTATTTTAATTACAAGGGCTTATAAACAAATAGGGGAAAGGAAGAGATGGAGGAAGAGGGGGGTTGTCTCTTTATTGTCCTGATTTTGCATTTAGAAAGTAGAAGAGAAACAGAGAGAGAGAGAGATTCTCTACCTTGCAATAAAAGATGGCAAGGTGATAAATTAGTGCTCTCAACTGAAATTGATTACTCTGTGTTCCTATCCAGTTCATATGGCAGCAACACAGATGCTCTGAAACACAGTAATGACACATTGGAGAAAACCTATCAGGTTGGCCTGGTGGAACATTTTTCCCTTTCCCTCCTCCCATCGGCTCAAAGGATAAACCACTGTGTGCTCTGCCTACACTGGGGAAAGTTACACACACTCAACACCCCCAAGACTCCTGCTTGGAAACTTTTCAGCCAACCTAAGGAGCATAAATGCTAAAATGACGAATGTCAGTGATTTTTTCTCTTCTGTGCTTGGATATAGCTCTAATACTCAGAGGAAGCAGCTTATGTAGCAAAAGGTTGAAGTAACATCTAGTCACCTTAAGGCAATTATACCTGAGATAGTGCAAAGAAAATAAGCAATGGGGCACGTTTTATCAGCATTTTCATTTGAATTTAGCCATACAGGATTTCAGCTGACAAATTCAGGAGTACTGCAATGAGTACTGCATTTTAAAATAATCATTTGGACTTCTGCAATGACTATTCTAAGCTGCTATTTCAGTTTTGCTAAACTAGGGAATTGACTACTTGCATGGTACGATGTGTGCTTCAGTAGAAGGAATCTTACTCACATACAACACAATTGTACTTTAGTAGAAGAAAATATCTTGACAAAAAATGCTGAACAATTTACTTTTCTCATCTGTCAGGTCCCCACGTATGGAATGCATAAATAAGGAGAGTAAGGAAAGAAGCCAACATGATGGACCAATCAAGATAACCAGGCTCTAGAACCAGTGAGAACAGCTGGAATGAAGGAAGTCCCATGTGAAAAGATGAGATTTAGACAACCTTATAAATGTAATTAATTTCCAAAGTGATCCCTTTGGTAGAAACTTTCTTTGGTGTGAACATACTGTCTCTTTTGTTCACTTGACTTCAATAGAGATGATCAAAGTCAAGAGCCTTTCTTAGAGAGAGAAAGTCAGCCAAAGGACTGAGTCCTCTTTACCCATATATATTGCTGTATGTGCCTTGATATCCCAGTATTTCTACTCATTTAAATCAGCTCAGGCCTTGACTCCAAACCCTTTACCCTGGCAAAGGAAGGGCAGAAAGCCTTAGACACCTTTGATCGCATATGAAAAATGCCTAGTACTCACTGCAACTTATCCGATCAAGTGGCCTCAAACCAAAGCTGTTCATAAACTTCAAGCAAAGGAGAACTAGAGTTGTCCTTTAAAAGGAAGTCTTTCATTTACCAGTGACTGTATAATTTAGATAAATGGGGGGAGCCACATAAAATTATACTTACAAAAATTTAAGCAGACTCTTGTTGAGGTAGTTTTCTTACATTTCCCTATATTGTATAAAATAATAAATTATTTGAATAGTTCTATTATCTGTCCTTAACTGAAACGTACAGTGCCTGTCCTAGTTCCTCAAAAAGCTTGTTAATATGCAATCACCTAGTACAACTGCTAAGTTTTTAAAGGTCACCTATGTTTTATTCATAAAGGGTGGTTTTCTGGAGGGAAAAAGGTTACAGTGTCATGTAATATCATATTCTGATAGAGGCTCAGCTTCAAAAATGTATTTCCTAGCAGTTTGTAGTGAAGAAAGGTAGATTTGTTTGGGGGCTCTTAGTTTGACTGAGACCTGCCATGTTCCACAAAATGTTCGCTGGATGGGAGCAGCATATCATTTTTTAGACATATTTTAAATATTTAGACATTACTGGTGTCTCTCTTGTTTCCTTCCTACCCCAGTTTCAGGTCAAGAGTTATAATGGCCCAATTGCATTTGTTTATTTCCATTTAAAATACTATTTTAAATGATAATAGGGGCAGAATATGAACACATTTTGGGACTGGAATTCAGCATTTAGTATAGTGAAAAAAGCACAAGCCCCAAAATGATGGGTGACTGTCCAAGCTTTGACATCAGAGTCTGACCTATGTGGTAGGGTTTCTTATACCTGCTCTATGACAATGGAATATAGGGTGTGCATAGGTACCTTCATGTTTCATAGGGCCAATAGTCAATATTCAACTTTCATCTAAGAATAAATTCCCATATTGATGCTACCTCCAACTTATGCCTTAGATGACAACTGTTGTCTTTGTGCTAGAAAGCTCAGTTCTGTCTCTCAAGAACAGAGGAGAAAACTACTCTGTAATTCATGACAGACTCAGGCTATAAATTAGTTTCCACACTTCCCATGCTGTAGAGGAGTTTCTATCTGGATAAAATTCAAGCCTCTGCACCAAGGCTACCTGACTCAGAAGACCAAAACCATATTTTGTAGAAACACTTATCCATAAGATGTAGGAATAAGTGTTATGGTTTCCACAAAGCAGACACAATAACTTTCGGGGAGGTGTGTGATGGAGGGACATTTTATTTATTTGTCCAAGTGTCCCATATTTGGTTAAGCAGCTGATATGTGCTTTCCCCTGCAAAGCACTCACAGAAAGGAATTAATTTGTTTTTCTTTATGGATTTTTGTTTGCCACAAAATGGGTGGTACAGCTCACCATTAAAAGCAGTTCATATAGGGAACGTGACCCTAGTGAGTTAATTGGCCTGTTTCAATGAAAAGCTCCCAATTTGAAAGTTCCAGCAGTACTGGCAAGGGTGCCAAATTCAGTGAGGTTACGAAAATAAATGTGAACCCTTCAAAACACTTGAAACACAGGCAATTGATGGAATAAAACCATTTTGCTTAGGACAGAGTAAGCTGACTGTTGTTATTCACTCTGTCTCCAGCTGAACTCAGAGCTAAAAGCCACTTTACTTGCTGATCTGTGGATCTGCTGTATTATTAGCATTTTATTCAATTTTGGGAAACGTGACTTTGCATTTGTAAGTGGATGGTGAGGCTCTGCCTTTTCCAAATGGACGAGGTCTTTGGAGTTATTAAATTATTGAGGAAACAGTTTGTCCCAATTTTCAGACCTAACTTGGCTTACTAAACAAATTTCAATGTAAATAAGGTTCTAAATCTATGCATTCATTAGTACTGTTTAACAGCAATGACATTTCTTTGGCAAGAAAGCTTTCTTTGAGAGCCTATTTAGCCTCAGGTCACTTTAGCTGAGGCCCCAATGGCAAAGAGAGAGAGGGGGGGGAAAAAAAAAGTGTTCATGTCAATAAAAGTTTTGTTTTCACTTTTTCTTTAATGGCCCGCTACAAAACTTTAGTTTGGCAACTGATGGAAAGAAGAGGGCCAGAGTAAAGAATGTGTAAGGCAAAATTGTATGGAATCTGGAGAGCAAATAAAGCCTTTTTATTCTATGCTTTTATTTGCCATACCAGAACATCATCTTAACCATGACGAAATTGTGTCAGCGTGAAGATCCAGGCCAAGAAGTGGTAGCTTTGATCAGAATCACCCTCTGAGAGTACATGCAGGCAGACATACGTACACACCCAGACTTGCCAACCTTGGAGCAGGGGATTGTTTTATAAAATAATAAACTAGTCAGAATTCACTGCTCTTTCCCATTTTGTGCCATCTGAGTCTCATGTCTAGCAAAGAGTCTAATTCTTTAGAAATCAAGGGATGCAAGACTGCAAGAGAAGCTGTCTGTCACAGGGCTGTGGTCAATGGGGAGTAGAGTGGCTTCATGAAGACCAGTGAAGGAAACTTTTCAAGGGGTAGGAAGGATCTGGCTGATAAGCAGCCTACAGGCATAGATATCTACTATGCAGACAGTCTCCTCATGCTCCACTTGAAGTCTGCATATACTCCAGGTTCTATGTTTGGAGGTTTGCTGTAAGGTCTAGGAGCTCTTTCCAATCTCAAAAGATCACCTACAGAAAATACATTTATTCTAGGTCTCCAATGAATGAGAGAATGTTAGTACATTTCCTCCTTCCCAAACTTTTGCAGGGTGTCTGTGATATCCCTATAATCCTTGCCATTCTGTCAGGTAGCACACATTCCGTGCTTTGCAAAACTTCTCTGCCTCTCCAGGTGACTGTAGAAGTTGAAATACTGTACAAATGGCCACATATCAGCTCCTTGACTATGGACCATGATAGCACAGAAAAGTAATCTGCTATATATTTCAGAAATATACATAGATATGAGGTTTTGAGTAATGGGAGACTAAGTCTTTCTAATATGTGACCTGGCACTCAGAAATGCTGAACTTCTATCTCTTACACTGTAATACTTGTGTAATCTTTAAAATATTTTTCTTTAAAGCGCTGCTTTCGTATGGAAAAGGGCTATTTGCACTCAGACAAGTAACAAGAGACTAGAGGCCAGGCCCACACTGAAAATCAGGAGTGCACATTCCATCCCTTAACAAAACCCCATCATATTTGTAAAATATGTAAATCTGGGTTCATAAGTACCTTTGTGCATCCGGTCTCAAACAGCCAACTTCATGGTGTGATTTACGAATGACAAGAACAAAAACAAGAGTTTGAATTCGCGTTTATCAAGTTCAGACTAGCACGTTAATTGCTGGACTAGCCTTAATTTTCATTTTTAGCTAACCTGTTTGAGGGATAGTATTGCTGAATATTAGGGCACTGAGACCCACAGAGTACACGTAGTGTTTGTATCCAGTCCAGTTCTAGGTTGATGTCTTCTGCCTCTCACCAATGAAAGCTAAAATATTTCAAGCATGAGGTGCAGAAAGTTTTTTTGTCCCTTTATCTTTTCTTTTCTCTTCCTGCTTGAGAAGCCAAGTGCAGAGCTTGCAGTTGGCAAATGATGAAGGAAAAAAAAAAAGAATGGAAAGATCTCTCCAGGAATGTTTGCTTCCACTGTATTTTCTTTCCTATAACTAATTATTCTGGCTGGACAAAAAATAAAATAAAACACAATAAAGCACAATAAAAACCTGGATGCATATTGGATTCCCAATTTTGCTAGGAGCCAAAATTTTAGGTGCATGAAGAGGAAGAAGAAACGGTCCTCTTCATCCCTCAGCCAAAATATCAACATCACACTTGCCAGTTATTCTCCACCGTGATTATCTGATTGGCGTATAAACTGATAATTCCCATTCCTGCTCAGAATGGAGCACGCACACACTTCAAACAAACTGTTCCCTGGTGCTTGGCTTTATCAGTGACTCAAAACAACAACCGTAAAACACGTCAGCTAAATTTCCCCCCTAGGCATCACAGTGACTCAGGTTTTATGTACCAGCCTCTCACAGGTCTGAAGGGGTGGAAGAAGGGAGCACTGTTTCCAAGTGTTACTACCAGGCTACTACAGCTCCTCTAGCTTCCCATCACCATTCCTTCCTCTCCTCTTCCAGAGCTTCTCCTTAGCTACTGCAATTGGTTAAACCCTGGAAATTATTAGGCGTTTCATGCTTTTCCACAAATCCAATATTTTTACCTTTGCCATCCTGGCAGGAAGCTCTGCACTCTCTGTTTGACAACAGATTTCTTTTTTCCTTTGAAGGACAGCAAATTTCTCCAGGTGAGGGACTGGTGCAAGCAGAATTCATTGCAGCTACATATAGCCTTCAGTTTCAGGAGAAAGTTTAAGAATTATGAAAGTGGTGAAAATTTTTATTTTTTTTTATTACAGCTATCTGGGACTTTTAAAAAACTTCAACAGGGAAGAGGGGAGGAAATCCAATAAAAAACCTCTGTTATTATATCCTTCAGATATTCCTCTGCTCTGTGAAACATGTGTCCAAATATCACAAGAAACATACTCGGATGATATCTTAGCTTAAGACGTCGTGCCTATAGGAGAGTTAAAGATGAGATATCTCAGGAGAACTCTGACTTTGTCTCACCTCGTGCCTTTGAGCAGGGAACCTCCATCTGGGCTCAGCCTTCAGATTTACCACAACTTTTAGCAAAAAAATAAAAACACAACCCAAGATTCAAGTGTGGATATGTATTAGCCAATCTGAGAGAGAAATACAAATGTAAAAATGGATGAGGGCTTATCTGTGTGCTCCTACATTTCTGAATGTACTGGAAACCCTGTACCAGCATTATTCCAGCTTCTCCTCATTTATCTGACTGCAGAAAACTTCAGTCTTTGAGAAATGCTTTCTTTCAGATGTGCTCCAGGTTTTCATAGATGCTGAGCTCAATTATATCTGCCGTACCTTAAATGAGCTGTCTGATATCCTATAATGTAGGGGCCACATGTGAGGCACAGCCACACAAAACTCACAAAGTGCATCTTACCTAAATATCACCTACTGCTCTATATTTCTGGACTGTTTTCCAGGATAAAAAAAAAAAAAAATCAGATAAAAATGAATTATCTATTCAGATAAAAATGGATATATATGTAGATGGTTATCTCATTCTTACAAATAAATCTAAAACCATTCATGACTGCTTTCTGCTAATTTCCACATAGCTTTAGGTATTTCCATGTTACTGCATACATGATTTTCTGTTCTCTGTGTATTATTAAAATAACCCAAAAAATCTAAAACAGCCCATACTTTTAAAAAATGGGCTTCTGTAATATGGCAGAAAACCATTCCAATGAAGATGCTGTTTTAAAATCTTTATTAATTATTATCGTGATAGACATTTCCAAGGAATTTCAATTTCAGAAGCCTCTACGGTCAACTAATAACTTATTAAATATTACTCAGTCATTAAATATCTTCAGTTTAAAAATGAATATTTGGGGGATAGACATCTGGTAATATGTCTTAATCCTATTTTTAGATTAGATCCTCTTAAGAAATTCCCATATGCTTTTAGATAAAGCTTGAACCTTGCTAATCTTCCTGAATATTCTCTGCCAGCTGCTGCATACGACATGTCCCCTAAAAGCTGTACTTAGGGGTCGTGTTTAGGTTCAGATTTCACAAGGTAATTGCACTCCCTCATTTTCATGTGTTTTAACGCTAGAGCCACAATAAGAGGAGGTGGAAGGAAAAAGCAGGGGGAGTCTAACAATAATGCTTGCCTATTAATGAAATTACTACAAACGGAATAAAAGTCAGAATCCAAAATAACCCTGACATTAATGGAATGCTTATTTGAATCAATTGCATAGAAAACTGCTCAGTGTGTCGGGACTAACTAACAAATATATGATTAAAGTAGTTCCCAGCATTTAAAAAATTCTTAAACTGATCTCTAGTATAAACCCATGGTGGGTGGTGAGTGTCTTTAGCAATGTTCCTGGATTTTAACAGCATTGCTTTATCTAAATATATTTCTTAGAGTCACAAACCCTAAAAGGTATAAAATAAAGTAGATTGAGATGGATTAGGTTAATTAATGGGTATGAACTGGCCTTTCACCTCAACAATTGTAGACAAGTTCAACCTAAGAGCTTAAATCAGAGTTTGCTGTTCTAAGCTCGAGTAGACATTAATTCACATCATATAATTTGGCAGAGTTGGCCCAGAAATGAACTTGCCATGGATTTGACCCTCCAAGTCAGAGATGGGGCAGCAAACAAAGAAAAAAATGGGAGGGAAAAAAAAAAAAAAAAGAGAAAACTACAATGTCTCCCAGCTGCTCCCTTGACTTGTGGATAAAATAAGAGCATGTTTTGAAGGTTTACCCACACGGGTAGTACATGTTTTTGTGTGGAGATGAACACTGCAGACCCAAAAGCCAAAGGACAGCAGTGTGGGGAGCTGTGGGGCATGTGGTGGAGTTTCACCTTGATTTTCGGGCTCCCTGAAAATTTTTGGGTGCCACGGCAAATGTGTGCCTTGAGCTCATACTGATGGACTTTGCATGTTTGCACAATTTCTCTGCACTTCGTAGCAATAGAGCAACCACAGCTTTACAAAGATCAGCACACTGCATGCACAGCCACACAGGGCTTACGGGATCAGCCCAATTTCTCTGCTCGTATTTGCATGCCTGCAGCTCTGCAGGGGGTCTCACACGTAGAAATGGAGGAGTAATAGATAAAATTCATTAATCCTTTTGTTTTGTTTTTTATTATCTACCTGGAATTCAGGCATGAAACCGCCAGATCATTATTCACTGATAACTGCACAGGCAATAGCAAACTGTTCCACGAATAAATCTTTCGCCTGAATAAAGCAACGGCAGTAGTAATACGCCTTTAATGGATTTATCAGTTTTACATTAAATGCCTTTTATTTGAAAGCACCAATTAATTTCATAGATGTTCCCTTTAAGTCGAGGCAGCACGGTTTATGGTGGTCTCCTGCTGCAGCCAGGTTCACCAGGGGAACACCGCATGTGTTTTTGTGTATACCTGTGCATCCATCACGTTTATTTGACTATAATAAGCAAACTGTGCCACGGCAAATGTGTGCTTTGAGCTCATACTGATGGACTTTGCATGTTTGCACAATTTCTCTGCACTTCGTAGCAATAGAGCAACCACAGCTTTACAAAGATCAGCACACTGCATGCACAGCCACACAGGGCTTACGGGATCAGACCAATTTCTCTGCTCGTATTTGCATGCCTGCAGCTCTGCAGGGGGTCTCACACGTAGAAATGGAGGAGTAATAGATAAAATTCATTAATCCTTTTGTTTTGTTTTTTATTATCTACCTGGAATTCAGGCATGAAACCGCCAGATCATTATTCACTGATAACTGCACAGGCAATAGCAAACTGTTCCACGAATAAATCTTTCGCCTGAATAAAGCAACGGCAGTAGTAATACGCCTTTAATGGATTTATCAGTTTTACATTAAATGCCTTTTATTTGAAAGCACCAATTAATTTCATAGATGTTCCCTTTAAGTCGAGGCAGCACGGTTTATGGTGGTCTCCTGCTGCAGCCAGGTTCACCAGGGGAACACCGCATGTGTTTTTGTGTATACCTGTGCATCCATCACGTTTATTTGACTATAATAAGCAAATATAGCTAGCACCAGCTCAGTAAAAGCAAATGTGAGAGCTTGTCCATCTTTCTCTTTCCTTCCTGGTGCCTGACTTGACCTCCTCTGATGAAGACCAGCAGCAGCACCAAGCCCGGAGCACCTCATGGTGTGCAACATCACCTTGGCCATGGGACCCCGTGCAAAGTCCCTGGCGCCGGCAGAGCGGGTTGGTATGAATCAGGGAGCTTTGAACAGCTGAGTGGTGGACGGATTTAAGGGAAGCCCTCTGTCAAAAACCAGGCCAGAAGAATAAGATGAAGCACTCCTCCGGGTCTGCAGGACCGCGGCAGTTATTAGCGAATATTTGTACATTTGGCAGCAGGATTATTGTTTTGCTGCTAATGCGGTATTATTATATATTTTTTTTTTCAGCCCTGTGTGGCTGCGATGTACATCACAGCCTTTTCACAAAGGTTATGGTTTAAAAAGCAAAAAATATATGAGAAGGAATGTAGTGTTCTAAAAATAGGTTTGCGCATTTGGAATTGCGTTCAGAGACCAGCAACCACCGATACTGTCACAGCCTGGCTGCTTTTAACTTTTCACATGCTGTAGGCTCTGTGTGTAAGCCAGCTGAAGCAAATATCCTCTATTTATATGGATTTAGGATACACAATAACAACACAAGGAAAATATGCAGGGGACTGACAATGTCTGGATCATTACTGCAGTTAAATCTGTCAAAAATACGTTGCTTAAATAAATTTTGTCAGAAAATGGCACTGGGCAAGGAACGAAAACATGGACAAATTAGTTATTTCCTAGTCTCACTTTTCTATCCAGCTCTACTAAAGAGTTTATGCATTAATAAGGTGCTTGAGTCCTTTCAGTACTTTCGATGGGACCTGCACCTTAGAGGGAATTTCAGTATGAAATTCTGTTAAATTGCCAGTCTTTAACCAACTTGAATTTAATTCAGCCACCAACTATTTCACAGTTCAGTTGATACTTCTTTAGCTCACTTGTATTTATTTACTATAATTCTGTACACAACTAAGTCTATTTTTTTTTTTCTGTCTCGCTGCATCTTCTCTACATCTTTTCCACTCAAGATGGGGTTCACAGATG
This sequence comes from Calidris pugnax, assembly GCF_001431845.1. Classification (NCBI taxonomy): domain Eukaryota; kingdom Metazoa; phylum Chordata; class Aves; order Charadriiformes; family Scolopacidae; genus Calidris; species Calidris pugnax. The sequence continues at coordinate 15,403,765 of NW_015090862.1, forward strand.
GCTGTGAACCTCATGCTGTCCTTAAAAGGAAGGTTTCCCCAAAGTCAGTCTTTGCGTGGGGGAAGATGAAGTCTGCAAAAGCAGAAGAGGTTGTGGGATCAGGAGACCAAATATGCAGAGGTTTCATGCTGTCACCAACTCTGAATAAATGCATTCCCAGAGAGAAGACATTCCCCTGCCTCATTACACAGTGCTCCTGCTGATCAAAAGAAAAGTAGGAAGATATTATCAATGTATGAAGCCACTCTGCCCTTTCCCCTCCCCCTTTTTTTTTATTTAGTACGGCTCTTTTCCAGTTTGTTGAAATTCTCTAATTGACCCGGGTTTCTATTTACTAGTTTTGCAAAACACAAGCTAAATTTCTACTAGTAGGATTTTGCATTCCTTGCCTCAGGAGCAAAAAAAAAAAAGGTGAAAAGAAATCATAGACCAACACTGACGAACCATCATAACCCAAGTTCAGCTCAGGTGAATGCAGAAATCTAGGTCAAAATCTTGTCCCACTAGGCTTTACAGTATAATCAGAGTAGAAAGGTCCTAAAATACTCAGATTACTCCATTTTATATTCCAAGTGAGTGAGCAATTAGAGAAAGCTCCGTAATTGCATTAAGCAAGCACAAATTTCTCACTAAAGCTTTTCACTGGGGACTCTTGGCATTCAGTTGCAGTTGCACTAAGGCTTAGTGGAAGTATTTCCCTTTGCAAAGTTAGATTCCTGCCTGGATGAGGTTTTGTACTTACCTGACGTACACTCTGGGATCTATTTGCCACAATGTGCTATACACAAGGCTTCTTAAAGTTGTGACCCAGCTGCTTTTTAAACAAATACTGTATTTGGCATCTATAACAAATTTCACAAAGAATTAATAATCTACACAAGCAGGAATGAGGAACAGGAAAAACATTGGCTACTGATAGGGGGCTGCACGGCATGCAAAATTGGGTCATTGACTTCTGGCCTTTGACAGTCTTGAGGTTAGATCTGGCTTACATCACAAGTTAAATGATCATAGGGCTTTTGCTTCGAAAATTAACACTCAGTTTGATTGAGTTTGACAGAAATAGCACACAGATGCCAAGAACCAAGTCAGACAGAACTGGGTTGTTTGGTGGTGCATCTGTTGATGGCAATGCTGCATTCCTTCATTAGCCCTGAGCCAACAAAATAAAAATACCTGTGACATAAGAAACCATTTTAAAAAAATAACATTTTTTGCAACATCTGCAGCACATAGAACACCGATTGTGAATAAGTTGGTGGGACGTAGAAGTCAATATACCATTTTTACAAATTAAAGCAAGATTTACTTTCAGATTAGACCAGCCTAAAATCCGTCCAGTAGAAAAGTCACTTAATCTCATCCTGACATTCTAGTTGTTAGATACTATCTAACTCCAAACATCAAAATCCAGTTAGGAGCCAAACTTTCAATATTTGTGTGGTCTAAAAATCAGAAAATATATGGTCTAGCAGTCAGAATACATCTTTTGTCTGTAAATCAGGGGAGAACTTGGATTAAAAAAAAAAAAAGACTTCTGTGAGGATTTTAAGTGCATCCTCCTTTTAGCCAGATCTAAATTGCCATCAGGATAAGAGGTTTTTCTCATGGTATTTCAGCCTCCACGTCTGCTTCCAAACAGGAAGTGCCGAAATGTGTACAAATAACTTCATAAAAAATAATTTGAGATACCACAAATAAAGAGAAAAACATTACACTAACTTTCTCATCCTTTAAAACGACTTGAGATCCATGAGAATGAAATACAAGGAGCTCCCACAGAACAGCCTCCTGTTCCTTCTCATAGAAGTCCTCAAACGTGACCTTGTGGAGGGTTGAGGACATTGTTAATGCTGAGAGGAGGAGTTCAGATCTACTCTACAGATTTAGTGAAAAAGGGTGGTGGGGTTTTGGTAAAATATTTTTTTGCTCTCTGGGCCTGGTCTTGAACTCCCGAGTCAAAGGAATACCCATTAGATGGGGAAAGCTAGCAGGGGAAAAAACTGATCCTGGCCTCAGCTGTACTTTGAGGAGATCTGAAAGAGTTTACAAGATTGGCACTGACTTCTTGAGGAGCTGGGAAAAGCGATCTGCTTATTCCCAGCAAGACTGAAACATTTCATCCAAACAGCAAAAAATACAGCCTGTTGCTGTAACTGCCATACTTTTGTGTTTTTTTTAAATGCAGAATACTTTCCATTATGCCAGAACTAGTAAAACTCTAGCAAATGTATCATACTAAGCCTTCAGAGATGGAACCAATTCTGTTTGGTTTTGGTTTTTTTTATTGCCGGATCACTGTTATAATGGGGGATTTCATATATCATAATTCCAAGGAAAGATCTGGCTTGTTTTTCAGGGTTTCTCACCAGACAGTAGGTAGGAGCATGATGCCAAAAGGAGCCCTATGACTTATCCTGTATAGAACCCTGACTATGAATTTAATGGTACATTTCAGATGCAGAGGTGGTGGTCAATTGGCTGCTTCTAAACAGGTACATTTCCTCATGTGTTTTTGCTGATGTTCTTCTGGAATCAATTCCAAAAGGTGTCCTGCAATAGAGAAGGGAAGGCTGAACTATCGTATATTCATTTTGCCACATAGACTCTGAAGTAAAACACAAAAGCACTTAGCTGAAACGTGTTATGGGTCCCTCAAAGATTTTCAGAATATCTTGAGAGTCTAAATGAAGGGCTCCACCAAAGAAAAACCAAATCCAAAAGAGTTTCTCTCATGCAAGACAAAGGAAATTACTTTGATGCCTAGAGACGCAAAGACAGAACACATGGAATAAACACACAGACCCTGTTTTCTCTTCCCTCTGCAGAAAGTGGAGCCAGAAATCTTCAGGCCCTGGATGGTTTTGGGGATGCCCTCTTGTCTCCAGTCACTGTAGATGCTCTAATTTTGACCTGTGCTTTGTGGCCCATAGTTTCAGACGTGGCCAGGAAAGCTGGAGGATTTGGCCTGCTTGGGAATAATTCTGGTCTGTGGCACTGTCAATGTTCAACCTTACTCGCCCTCCCTACCTAAGTCAGCACTAAGCAGAAAGCATGACTGGGAATGTGTAAGTGAAAATGCTCTTCTGACCAGATAATTCCCTTCTTTAAGAAGTATTTTCCCAAGAAAAGTGTCCACTTTACCAGCAAACAAAGAAACCACAACCCACTGAGTAAATCTAGCCTGATGGAAGAGGCTTGTTAAAGGCTCTTGTTAATGATAATGGTGTTTTGTGGACAGGCTCAACAGCTGAAATCAGGTCTACACATAAAATATTGGGCAAACACACCTAATTTCACTTGCAGGGAGTGTGAGTTCAACAAAGCCTTCCAAGAGGAAAGCAGTTCCAAGCCAGTGTGTTTTCTTTCGATTCTTTAAAAACCCTATGTTTTCTAGAAATCCCTTCTGGAAAGAAATCACAGCTTTGCCTTTTCACACTCTTTTGGGATGGGAAAAAGTCAGAAACATGGAAAAGTCTGCACATCACCCAAATCCAGCCATATGATTTAGGATTACAGTATTATAATTACAGTACAACAAATTTCAGTGTTTTAGAAGGCATTTTGCTCATTCTTCTTGGTTTTTGTTTGTTTTTTTTTCTGTAGGGAAACTGAGGCATATCTAGGAGAACAGATTTGAGCAGGATTGTTGCAGAACTGTGAATAGAGCGCAGAGCTCCCAATTTCTGTCCAGTTTTCAAAATGCAGGGCCAATTACAACCGTATGATCCTACTGGAAACATCTACACTGCCGGCTCCCATTTTCTGTCCAGCTTTCAAAATGCTGGGCCAATTACAACCGTGAGTATGATCCTACTGGAAACATCTACACTGCCTTTGATGGCCATGCTTGAAAAGGGAATCAGGTCCCCCAGGCATTTGCAGTCAACCTAATAGTATCTATTTGGTCCATCCCACTCAGCACCCACACTTCAGCCACAGGCAAACCTGAGTTTGATGGCCCTCTCACACCCCACTGTCACTGCCCTGTACAAGGGCTGCCTGATATTTTTAGGCTGTTAAATAGCCTGAAATAGACCATATCTATTTTTAGATGTTTTCAACTTTTTTAGCTACCTAGGCAGAATTCATTTCTATGGTGGGACACAGCGTGGGCAGGACTTCAAAAGTTACCACAATTTGGCCTTCATACTCCAAAAGAGACTTAGTTTAGATAGATACTTGCTAACATCAGTAAGTCCCAAAAAGTGGTGATCACTTGGGGATGTTTTGAAATCATTGGATATTTAATACATCTGCAAAACTGCCTGAAATTTCTGCTTGCCCAAGAGCACAGGTTCCTAAATGCTCAGAAGTTCAGGAAGTAACTACTCAACAGAGTTATCCACCACCCAAAGTAGTAGGACCACAGGTATGATGGAGTTATATTTCATCAACATGACATAAAGCATGGCTCAGTGACTTTATTTTAAATACTGCTCTTTCTAAAGCTTTCCCTTATAAAACTACAGGCATGGAGCTGTCAACTGGGGGAAAAGGATACCTTTAAATCCAGCCTGGCATGCATGTGTATATTTATTTTTATAAGTGAAATATAAACGGACATGCTGAGTTCCAAGTGCTTGATGGATAAAGGAATTAAATGATTTCATATATCTCTCTATATAAATATACAAAAAACTTTCCCCGATGGGTCACAGAGGATTTCATGTGGATGTGAACTCTGTTTACTGTTAGTATTAGGGAAATAGTGGCTTTTTAACAAGTTACTCATGCCTGGAAAAAATCCCAGTATTGCAAGTTGTCCTAGATTCTCTGCCAATTGTCCGTGGGAATCGTCAGGATGGGAAAAGTTCAGATGTGTTTTAAAGAACCAGCTTAATGGAAAATGGGAAGGAGAAAAAAAAGCTACTGTGTCAATCTCCTGGGTAAGAAGAAGTAAAATGTGATTTGACTGTTTTATTTCTTCCTTTTTCTTTTTCTTTTTTTCTTCTTTCCTCAATGCTTTTGGATTTTATTCTCACCCATGCAAAGAGTTTTGTTCAGGCCATTTGCCCTAATGAAGAATAGCTTTGCTTCAGTTCTTTGAGCAAAATCAACTCCAGAGTCCCTCTCTATATCATTGGCGTGTAATTATAAACTCTGAGGATTCATTCTTTCGAGCCCACCAGAGTGTTTAGGGCTGTGCAGATGCCCGGGGAGCCTTGGGCTCTGCCTTCAGGGATTTTACAGTTCAGAAGTTGGTCTCACATGCTTTTCCTTACCCCACCAGCCTGCAAGGAGTGTGCTGGGGTGAAGGTTAGTGAAAAGGCCGAGGACTGGCATCCCCCGTGGGGCTCTCTGGGGACAAAGAGTCCCCAGAAACTCCTGCAGGATCCCCCCCCCCCCAAAAAAAAAAGAAAAAATTCTCCAATAATCACTTGTTCCCTATTGCAACCAAGACTTTTAAAACTCAGGGCATTGATCCTGTCACTCTGGAGACCACCAAGTGACTAACAGTACTGGAGCGAGAATCCCTCATGGATGTCACATTTCGAGAAGCATTAACCCACTGATTTAGCTTTAAATAGCAATGGTGTTACAGAACATGTCACTAATTATTTGCTTTCCAGCAACAGTGTGGTGCCTTCTGGTACGTGCACACACAAAAAGATGAAGGTTAAGTAGGGGGCTTTCTTTGGTTTCCAATAGACACATTGTGTCATCGTGACACCCAATAAATCCACCCGCCATAGGGGGGAAGGACCGTGCTCTTCCACTTAAAATCTCAGGTCCAGATTTTGCAAACCCTCTTTTTTTCCTTTTTCTTTTCCTCCCCACTCCCTCCCCTCCCCCTGCCCCCCGCCAGCAGCTTGTGCACGCTCTGGCTAGCAGATAATTGGGAAAAATTAGTAGTCCCATCTGTTTTACCTGTGACCTTGATGCCTGCGGTCTATATGTGGTTAAGACGTAGGCCCTGCAGGAACCCCCCCCCCCCAAAAAAAAAAGAAAAAATTCTCCAATAATCACTTGTTCCCTATTGCAACCAAGACTTTTAAAACTCAGGGCATTGATCCTGTCACTCTGGAGACCACCAAGTGACTAACAGTACTGGAGCGAGAATCCCTCATGGATGTCACATTTCGAGAAGCATTAACCCACTGATTTAGCTTTAAATAGCAATGGTGTTACAGAACATGTCACTAATTATTTGCTTTCCAGCAACAGTGTGGTGCCTTCTGGTACGTGCACACACAAAAAGATGAAGGTTAAGTAGGGGGCTTTCTTTGGTTTCCAATAGACACATTGTGTCATCGTGACACCCAATAAATCCACCCGCCATAGGGGGGAAGGACCGTGCTCTTCCACTTAAAATCTCAGGTCCAGATTTTGCAAACCCTCTTTTTTTCCTTTTTCTTTTCCTCCCCACTCCCTCCCCTCCCCCTGCCCCCCGCCAGCAGCTTGTGTGGATAACCCAGCCTGAACCTTGCAAGGTGGAGGGGGTAAAAACCTAGAACCCGTACCCAATCTCCATGTCACACAAGTAGATTCAAAAACCCTATTTGGGAAACTAAAAGGAGCATCCAATATCATCTGGAAACAAGCTGTTAGTCTGGATGCATTTTTAAGATACAGTGTGGGGGGAAAATATGGATTTTGTTGCGGATCCAATATTTTTTTCTTCTCGAGACCTAGCCAAAAATTAGCTTCATTTAAAATAAGATTAGTCATTTATGGGAACTGGTTGTACAGTTTGGAATTTTTAAGGGAGTAGAGAAAGCAGCTTTTCAGTATCTTAAATATTTATGTTTGAATATAAAATTATTGAATACATCTAGCAGCTATAGGACTTGACATCATTATTTTTCTTACATAAAGTTTTGCTAGACAATAGCACTGCATGTTCTAATCTCCCCCCTCTCGCTCCCTCACACCCCGGCACTGGTATTCCCTGATTTGGGGGGGTTTAATTGTCTTGGTATATTTTGACTCACATTTTGGCCTTCCAACAGGAGATGCTGCCAGTCCCGCTCAGCTTATTTTCACAGGTATAAAACTGAGCTGAATTCTTTGGGGCTACTTTTTATTTATAGGCTTAAGAGGGGGGAAAAAATGCTTAGATGATGCTGGAATGCAAAAAGCATTTGTTTGATTTTAGGGGATTTTTATTATGATTATTATGATGATTACTATTACTATTATTAGAACAGGAAACTAATTCATCGTGTGAGATAAAACCTGTTACCATTTTCACACACACACACACAAAAAAAAGAAAAAAAAAAAAAAAAAGCCTGGTGTCAAGCAGCCCCAGAGCCTGTGTCATTCTCATTGCGCAGATTTTATTTCCTTTTCTGGCCCTGGCTATGCAGGATTACCGTGTGAGGTTTCTCCTCTGCAGCATGCCACTGAAATGAATAAGATGCTGTTTACGACGCCGCTCGCAAAGGGACATGAGAGAGTAAGAAAATGATGCAGGCGGGTTGCGCAACATCCTCCCCAAAGGGGCTGAGCAGAGGGCTGGGATTGCTACTGCTTCTCTGGAAAGGGATGGACTCCCCAAAAACTGATTCCTGCCCATGTGATGCTCAGAGCATCCTCCTGCCCGAAGCTCAACACTGCACTGAGGTGGGACCAGGGGGGCTCTGAGCTTTCGGAGGAAGGTGAAATCTCTGCAGTGGCTTCAACTAAGTCTAACATGAAAGGCTGGGAGCGTTTATTCTCTGACTACACACAGCAGCAGGCTTGGAAGTTCCCAGTGGCTGTCACAGGGTGAAACCTCCCTTGGTGGGAGGTTTTAGTGATGTTTTTAGTGATGATGCTCCTTGTTTGTTGTGCGGGTGTCTATTTTTGTCAGTTAAGTTGACGGTTGGACAAGATGATCTTTAAGGTCCCTTCCAACCTAGAAGATTCTGTGATTCTGTGATTGGAAAAGGGGCTGTTGATGCTGTGGTATCACCTTGCCTATTTATGCCGTATCGGGGATGGCATAATTCATGATGCAATTTGTAGGGCAATTTTACCAAAGGTGGTTTCTGCTGCTTAAAAGCCAACAGTAAAAAACAGACCTAGGCAGATAGGATGGTTGGTGATAAATCTCACAGGAATTAAAACCCTGAGAAGCAGATTTCCAGCTAACTGAGTCCCTCTTTTTCCACTGAAATTGTTATTATTATTATTTCAGGGCTGATAACCTCTTTATTTGTTATTTTTAATGTATTAGTGAAGAGGAGCAGAGCCACAAATAGTTCTCCAGTTCCAGGGAAGTTCTGTGACTTCTTTTTTATTTGGTTTTGGTAGGAAATTAAAAAGTTGTTATTCTGCAAAAAACACGCTTTCAACCAGAAAATATGTGCAGCTGGATGAAAAAGTTGTATTGTGAAAGATCAAAATATTTTCTTTTGATTTTGCTTTGTCATTTTTAAAATTACACTTAGCTTACATCTTGAAATTTTCCAACTCTCTTGTCTATAAAATGTGGAACTTTTCTACCTGAGAACATCAAAGTGGATTATTTCTTTTTTTCACATAAATAAGATGTTTAGACACAAACACTTTCCTTTTCCCACTAATCCTTTCCCACTAATAATTTGGCAGCTTGGAACAATGAAAAAATTGTTCAGTGAAAATTATTGCTGGACATTTTGAAGCCTTTTATCTGGATGAGGGACCTGCTGTGTGGGGTGTGACTCTGAGAGCCTTGTCTTGAAAACAAAGTGACTTGTTCATCAGCTGGTGTTTATACAGAAAATTTTCAACCCAGGGGTCAAAATCAGAAGTACATTAGAGTCAGCGTTTGTTTACTGGCATAAGATGAGTCTGTAAAATAGTGGTTGTGTAGATTTCCAACAGGTTCAACTATTCTTTTGACTTCTATCCAGACAAATAATGGCCGTTCAGGCTTCCAGCTGAGTGTTCGGTGCTGGAAATACTTTTGCCCTCCAGCATCGCTGTCTTGCCTGCCCTGGCCAAGGCATGCAGAGCACAACTGCTCCAAGGCATCTCTTCCAGGAGGAGTTCCCAGCTCAGGACAACCTCTGTCAACAAACTGCAATTTCCAATGGTACAAAATTAATAATCTTCCCTTAAAACACCGTGCAACGTGAGCACTCAAACACTTTACGGAGGATACCCAAACCCCCTTTTCACTTTGGAGCTGACAGGGGTGTTCCCTTCATAACCTGCCTAATAAAAACCCCTACCAAAGGCTTTTGTAAGGCTCTAAGATTAATATTGATATAATGTCTCTATATTTCTACTTGGCACCTGTTGAATTGTTGTACTTGCCCATTAGCACTCCATTTAACATCAGAAGTCAGTTAATAAATTCTTCCTTCCTGCATAGGAAATTGACTAAAAGACACAAAATTAGCTTTTAAATTTTAAAGAATTAAGATCTCTACAACTCACTTTTTTCCTTTATTACATTACCTTGAAAATGAGTGTCAAGCTGCATTCTCAGCACTGCTATAACCTGGTAAGATCCTTTTGCCTTTCAGCCCTCGCATTTAATGGATGGTGCGGGGGAACAATGTGCATCTTTTCTCAGCCTTTGGCCTCGGGCAGTTCTCAGGAAAAAGCCCAGCTTGGCCAATTGTCCAGGCCTGAGGCCTGAGAGGTCAAAGAGTTCAGGCTTTTGTGCTGGGATGCTCTTCTTGGATTTCTTTACAGTCTTTGTCTGGTAACAGATAAATAACTGTTGGTTTGGGGTTTTTTTCCTTCCCTTCTGCAAACAAAGAAAGGAGTATCCGCCCCCAGAAGGGTAACAGAGTAGAGAGGGAGATACTTTCCTTCTTGGACAGTTTTTATCATAATTATTTTCAGATTTGAAAAAAAACCCCAAAAGCTCATTAGAATCACCAGTTAGCTATTTTGACTTATTAGCATCTAATCTTGACTTTGTTTGTAAAGTCTTTCTGAGAGATGGACTATATACTGGGACCCCAAACCACCAGGTATGAATGTTCAGATCTGGACCTTGGTCCTAATGAGAGCAGCTCCCTCCCTGCAGCATGGACACAGCCTGAAACTCCAAACTTTGGGCTTGGTGCCCAAGCCGCCTCCGAGCTTCCCAACTTCTGCCCATTCCTGTTTCCACTATGGAACAGCTATTTCAGAAATATTATTACAGTCAGTCAGCATATATCTGATAAGGTGTTGCATATTCAAACTTCAAAACAAATTGCTTTAAACTGTATCTATTTATATGGACAGGAAAGTTTGCAAAGTCAGATATTGAGTGTTTGGGTGGGACATGGAGGTTGAGGAGAGGCTACAGATGCAATTCAATACAGTGCCAGTGTAGCACAGAGAGACACACAAAATTACTGCTGGTGGACATCATTCTTTCAATTTTTATTTTTTTTCTAATGTTCTGCCTGTCTTGTTGATGATGTCTCTTTTATCAAGCACTCTTTGAGGATATAGGTGAATCCCACTTGTCTCGCTCTTGGGAATAATCCTATTTACCAGGCGCTCTCAGCTCACGCTTCTCTTTAGTCCAGCCAAAGGTTTGGGTTAAAAGGAGAAGGTTTGGCAAACTCCCGTTACTCCACGGCCTTGTTGTTGAAATCATAGAAGTCCAGAACCAGGGTGTGGAAAGCCGCATTGTATAAACACCCTAATGCATGACACATGACTAAGTGATAAATCCTGACACGTTTACAAAACAAAATGAAAATCTTCATTTGTCTTTAGGAAAGGGAAGTGCTCCCACGTGTTTAGACATCTGCACACTCAACATGTGGCAATTATTGCGCTGAGGAATTGGAGCACTTAACTGCTGCGGCAAATTAAGGCTCGAGTGATCAGTACCTTCTCGACACCACAAACAAAGCAATTGGTGGTTTTAGGGCTATTCAAACCGGGGGATGCTTCTGAATGGCTTAATCCCATCAATATAGATTTACCTCCAACCCAAGCAGTATCAGTTGTTTCCGATTCGTTTCTGTTTCATTTGACTGTACATAACCATCGTATCCTAAAGCAGTTTGTAAGCCCTACTTTTGTATGTTTGCTTAAGTACTGAAATTAAATACACATAATGAAGCCATCTGCAATGAGCAGAATTAATAACCGGCATACCATATTGCTCTGAGATTGTTGACTATACAAACACATAGTACACACACACACACCGATCTCCAAAGAACTTGGCATTTCTCAAAACTTTACAGTGTTTGTTTGAATGTATCCCAAATTCTTCATTCCCGTGGGATTCATTTTTACTTAGACTGGAAAACTCACCACTAAGTTTATCTCATAAAATAATCTTTTAGGCATCCTGTAAAAGGTCTTCTATTTAAAACAAAATTTAAAAAATGTAATGCAATATACACTTTAAATAATTTGTTTGGGAAATTGGTCAAATGGGGATTGTAAAATGCCAAAAGTGATTTATTGCAGCAATGATTCCTCTTGTATATCCGGATACATCAGTCCCACACACATGAACCATCACGAGCTACGCATTTCAGAGTTGCCAATATTTGTTTGTGGGTGCACAATGCTCCAGTGCACGGTTATGATGACCTGGTATTATCTGCCAGGATTTTCTGTGAAAGCAAAGAGAAGCTAAGAAGCAATCAACACTGGATTGTACCTGTCTTCTATACAAACATGTAAGGATCGGATTATTAATGCCTTCTCAGGCGAACCTGTGTTTGTCTTTATTTCACAAGCAATTTTCATATCAGCCTGAAAAATCAGAAGAAAAAGCTCTGCTGAGCCAAGGTTAAACTGAACTTAGCCTTTGAACTTTTATGAAGAATGTAAAATTAAGTTTAAATTCACTTTTATGGAGTGACCTCGTTTGACAAATTATGGCATATATGCACACACACACATGCACATGCAAACACAAATATACTTACATAATCCAATCAAAACATCCATTTAAATTACCATGAATGGATTGCACATTCCCACATTTCCTTAGAAACTGAATGTCACAAAGTGATAGTGCTTTGGTAGCAATTGCATTATATCAAGTCTCTTTTCAGGTTACTAAGTACCAGAGGAAATCTAGGGTCTTTCAGTACATTTTAAAGGAAGAACACAGAAGAAAATTAGTCTAAAATTAGCCTCAAATTGACATTTGTGTATTTTTTCATGCTTACTATTACAGTGGCAAAGGGGCAAGTGAAAATGGGCCATATTGTATTAAGAACTCTACAAACAGAGAATTTGAGTCTGTTCCCTAAAAAGCTCAGAATCTAACAGAAGGGGATATGTAACTCCAACTAAATAAATATCCATTCAGGTCCTTTTGTTTTGTGGGGTTGCTTGATTACTATCATAATTTAAATCTTTCTCGGTTAAGGGGGAGTTGTTTGTCTATTTTTTATTTTTATTTTCAAGTTAAAAAATATCTTGTGAGAAAGATTACCTGGCTTACCGAGGAGGTTAAAAAAAACCAAACAAAAAACCCCAAAACAAACAAACAAAAACCCCTGGCTTTGTACGTTTGGAGCAAGTAAATTGAAAAGTAGAATAGGGAAATAAAAAGCAAATATGGCCTTGAAAGCATCGAAGTAGTGGTAAGTGAGAGGCACAGACATGGTTTTGAGCTTTCTGTTCTTCATTCAACCATTTCAGACTCTCCATTTCCTTTTGTTTAAGGGAATTATCAAACCCTGGACATACATGGGGCACCTCTCGCCTTATCAGATTGGCAGCAACATCTGACTCCCTGGTTTGTCACCGACACCACTTCTTCGCATGACCAGGAGGAGGTGTGCTGAGATCAGCATCACCCTACGCCAGTCACAGCAAGGTGTCCTGAACCCACCCAAGAGGAGCTTCAGCTTCTTTCCCGGCAGATTCAACATTGCTTTTGATGTGTGGGAGAAGAGCAGCTCTTGACCACTGCAAGTCTGTTAAAAGCCAGACCTACTTTTTGCCAAAGTGGTTGGGAAGGCTTATTCTTTCTCACAGCAATTGAGCCAAATTCTAGGGTTTAATTTTTTATATATATATATAAATATAATGCTTTGGGGATGTTACTAACTGCCCAGAAATAAATCACTTTTTGTAAATCTACTTAAGATGTTGGCTGGGGAACAATTTTCTGTTTGTCACGGTTAATGATGTTCGCGGGCCTGAGAAAGCCCTCTTTGGGCCTGCTAAATTATCTGTCGCGGCAGAGCTGTGTCACCACTGGTACAACCGTGCCGTTTTGCCCGCAAACATCTGTGTTTCTGTTGCTCTTCCTGCAGCTGAGAACATCTCCACGGCCCTCGCATGCATTAACACCGTGCCAAGGAGGCAGTGATGCAGCCAGCCGGGCCAATGCACGCTCAAGCAAAGCTCTTAAAGAGCAACCAGGAGGCCTTTGTACAGGGGCCACAAAGGCTCTTTTTATTTGTAGCCCTTCTCAACACAACCAGCTCATTGCTGATGCTGAAGCAATTGCAGCCTTTCCTTCAGGCGGCATGGGGTTGAGCATTGCCCTGGTGGGGTGCAGAGCCCCAGAGCTGCCAGCTCCTTTATCCCCTTGCCCCAGCAAAAGCCCCTGGAGGAGCTGCATCAAGGGAAATGTCTTGCTGGGAACCCTGCTAAGGGTGGTTTGTATCCAAAAGTCCTGGAAAGGGAAGACAAGAGAAGGAATCTCAATGTCCCAGGTCACCCCTAGGCTAGCTACCATATGGGAGTCCCATCATAGAATCAAAGAAACATTAGAGACCCAGAGAGGGACTCTTTGTCAGGAAGCATGGCGAAAGGACAAGGGGTAACAGTTTTTTAAATTAGAAGAGAGGAGATTTAGATTAGATACTAGAAAGAAATTCTGTACTGTGAGGGTGGTGAGGCACTGGAACAGGTTGCCCAGGGAAGTCGTGGAGGCCCCATCCCTGGAGGTGTTCAAGGCCAGGCTGGATAGGGCTTTGAGCAACCTGCTATAGTAGGAGTTGTCCCTGCCTAGGGAAGGGGGGTTGGAACTCGATGATCTTAAGGTCCCTTCCAACCCAAACCATTCTATGATTCTAAGATTCTATGATTCTATGATTCTAGAGGTGGAAGGGACATTAAAGATCATCTAGTTCCATCCCCCTGCCCTGGGCAGGGACACTTCTCACTAGTCCCAAAGTTGCTCAAAGCCCCATCCAACCTGGCCTTGAATACCTTCTCACACTGCCCTATGAGCAGGATTTTGGGAATCCCTCCTCTAAGGGACACGGTTTGGTGGAGCAGTTACTGCTAACGGCTAAAGGAGGTGATTGACACTGGTTATTTAGCATGAGGGCATCCTGCACAGGTTAACATGAGGAGATTCCTGTCTTTATTTGAAATGAACCGTGGTAGGCAAGCACTTTCCAAAGGGAAAAAAAAAAAAAAAGAGAGAAAATATAAAATCAAACACCTAAACTAAGAAAGGAAATAAAATCAGGGCCTTCCATTTTCCTGACATAACCAGAATATTGACAGAATTTCCCAACAGTGGAGCCTTTACAAACATATATAGCAGCAAGTGAATTGGGATGCATTTGCAGTACTGCGTGTTCACTGTGCCTGTGCACTGGGTCCCCTGCCTCCCTCCATGCTCGATTTTTCCTTAGGGGAGAGATGGAAAATGCCAAAGAGCTTGCCTGGAGCATGGCTACAGGAAAATAAAACCTGCGGCTGTAAAAATGAGTACTGCTTTTTCACCTGAGGTTTGCACGGCCGGGCAAAACCACCACGTGCGATTTGCACATTCGTTATGTTGTGCCCAGAGCGAGGACACGCAAGAGGTGCAAGCCAAACAGGGAGGATGTGCTTGAGTTTCACCAATGTTAGGGAGTTTCACTGAGTTTAAGTAGCCCAGGTTGACAAGAAGAGTTTTAGCAAAACCACTAATTTTCTTAAGAACAAAGGGAGAAAGACTTGCATCACCCTTTTGCTAACCCTGGAAAAAACAGGTTTCTCTAAACTGAGTGGCATAGATTTAAAATCAATGTGAGGAGAATCAGGCCCAATGGGTTTTAAATTTTCTATTAAAATGCTTACTTGCATTTCCTCAATAAATACAGTTTATTTTAACACATGGGAATTAACCTCTTTAATGGTGCATGCTTCCTTCTGGTTGATGTGGGAGCTGGGTATTGATGTGTGGGTAAAGATTATGTACTCGCTTCCATGGGACTGGAGCTGAGTGCGGTCTGGGGGGACTGCTGGGAGCTTTATGGCAAGCAAAGAAATTCCTCAACCACTCTTCACTATATTGAGGAAAACCCAATTAAATCTGACCAGGGACAGCTATAATTTGCTGTCCTGTTCTTTTGATATTATTACTGTGCTATATTTTTTCACTAACTTCCTCTACCTCCCACCCTCGAGGGCAGCATGTCTATATATTTCTGTTTTCTACAGTTACACTATGTTTGGGATGTGCTCACCCCTTCTTCCTGGAATAACTGTGCATCTTGGACAAAATATTTTTATATATAGATATATAAAGAAATAATTATAATATACCCCTAATGTTTTGCAAAGCTTTGTGAGTCTCAGTTTTCTGTACACATCACTGCAATTTTCCTTCATTCAATGAGGAGAAGACTGCAGGATTTAAGAAGGATGTTACAGGTCTCAGTTTCATTCATGTAAATTTGGAGTAACTTCTGCCATTTATCCTTGCCACTTTTTGTAATGATAGAAAGCACACCTGGATGGCCAAACACACAGCTTCAGATAAAATCATACATAAACCCTAGAGAAAACTGGATTGGCAGCTAAATTTTATATATGGTCTTTATCTCCATCTTGCCTCATGTTCGTAGGAAATTGGTGACACTTAGAACCAGATGTGAGTTGAGTGAATTGGCCTTATTTCCAGTAATAAGAAGGAAATGTGTGAAAATGAGAGCTAAAAATCTCCCCTCCGTAATCCCAACAAAAATTTGACTCTCTCTGGCCAAAAAAACAGAAGACAACATACACAGGACAGATGTTGATTAAATTTTTAGCCACATCACTTAATGCAACACCAGGAGGAAGTCAGAAACTATGGAGGCAAGCACAGCAAAGGATCAGCAGAAAAGTGCACAGAGTGGCTCAATTACCAAAACATTTGAAGACCCAGGACCATATTTCACTGAACTTAGTTAACATAAAGATTAATACCTTGTGAAAAAGCAAGTTTTCATTATTTATCCTGAAGTTTGCTCTGAAACCTTGGGTTAATTCAAACCCCAGCTCTACAGCCAAACTCCAGAAGTGGAGGTCCACACCTAAAAAAGCCAACAAGGAAAAAAAAAAAGTTGTATTGTGCACCACCTTCTGAAAAGTACAAATGAAAGACGGGAGATGTTTCCATCTCCAGCCACATATTGTAATTCTTCCCTTTTTCTTAGTTGTTTTAGAAAAATGGACTTTAACTTGCAGAAAAAACGTAACTTCTTTTTTTCTGTTGAAAGATAAATTCAGATGGTGGCACCCTGCCTGGCCTAGCACAGTCCACCCATGGCACTAGAGCTGAAATGTTTTGCAGGGCAGTTGAGGTATCACATAAAGGGTTTGCTAAAGAAGACCTTCACACGCTCTCTCAGGAAGAAAGCCAAAGGTCCTATTTGCCTAGAGTGGATCGATCAGATCTTTGTATATCTAGTTTAAAGCATATTATCCTGATAACTTTGCCAGACTTTGCATTTCCCATATTAAAAGTGACCCAGAGCCCAGAATTTAATTCACCAATAAAAAGATGTAAACAATCAGTTAAGCAATTTCGGGGAGAGAAAAAAAAAAAAAAAAGAGAAAAAAAGATGGAGAGAAAAAAAAAAAAAAGAGAAAAAAAGAAAAAACAACAACCTGCACATATGGCTATTAGCCCAATTGAAATAAAAATTATTGTTTTCTTCCTTCAATTCAGGAAATCTCATTATATTTATAGCTGATGTCACAGCAAAAACTTTCACTGAGAGCAGCATCAATTAAAAAAAAAAGCAGCCACACCAGTAGTTCAGGTGAATGGAGCAATAATAAAATATCCTCCCTTAAATATTACCAAATTCTCAGCACATACCCCAGGATTAAGCTGTGTGAATGGGCAACAGGAAAAACCCAGGAGTCTCCGATTACAGGAAAGAGCTACTATTTATTTATTTAATTCCCCCCCCTTCTCACTCTGGAAGGGGGAAAAAAAAAAGAAAAAGCCCTTGTAACCGACTCCAAGAGCTGCCCCTGCTTGGGAGTTTGAACACAGGAGGAACAAGATAAATTCCTTAAAATTCTAATTGGGGAACAGTTGACTTAATTGGTGGCCATTTGGCAGACAATGGGAAAGGAGCCCTGGCTGGCGCTGATGGCACCCCAGGGGGATATAACCTTGCAACAGGCCAGAAAGCTCTCAGGGACAGATTGTTTCCTGAGAAGAAACCATGAGACCAAGGGTTGGATTAACCCTCCAACTGTCAAGCTTTATTAGGAGTAATCAGGCTAGATATAGCAAGGGTTAAACACAGGAAACTGAACTGGCAATGATGACATATGTCTCTTTAAAAACAAGGAAAGCGAGGGAGGGAGAAAGAGTAGGATCTGGGGAAGAAAATACATCTAAATGAACCACAGACTAATTCTTTCTGGTTCAGATGAGGTATCCGCTGGCTGTTGGGTTTGCTCCCTCCGCGGTGTTCCATGTCACCTCCTCAGAGTTTCTGGCTATCCCTGGGTTTATGGGCTGTGCTGAATTCCTGATGGCTTCTTTTGCACAAGCTGGGGTTAGCACTGAAAATAAAATGTTGCTGGTTTCTCAGGGCCTGATCCTGCCTTTTGCTGAGCAGACGGTGCTAAGAGACAAGAAAAGATCAGTATTTAATGGCGCACAAAGAGTTTTCAAAAGTGGCTTTGTGTCTTACTCCTGGGATGCTCAGAATTGCAGAGAGCTGTTTTATTAAGTCGTCTTATTTTTAATCAAAATTAAATCACCTTCCAAGATTTGGGGATTGGTGAATCAGAGGCAGCCCAAACAACTTTAGAAACACCACTGAGAATTTCTGTTCCTTGCACACCCCAGCCCAGAGCCTTTTCCAGTCTGTCCCTTCTGGCTGGGCTGTGGGTCACGTTTTCTGGATGGAAAGAGCAGATTGCCATGAGAATATTTTAGGTACCTGAACTCTGTATCACATCGAGAGCATCCCAACAGCGCAGTTTTGATCTTTTTCAATGCATAAAATGGCAGCGTGTTTATATTTGTAACGCACGTGTACAGCAGAAAAGAAGGAACGGAGGGGGTGTCTGTGTATGTGTATATTATTTTCATGATTTAAAATAGAAACAATTAACCTCAGGGTCAGGCATTCCCAGGCAGTTAATGACCACCTGGATTAAAAGCCCTCAGCTTTGCCTCAGGCCCTCAACTCCTGCAGTCAGTCATTAACTGCTGGAGATTCCCCTCCTGTCAAAAATCATTGTTTAATTATAAAGATGGGACTGAACCCAAATTGTCACTCTCTTTTGCCCCTGAATTTTGGAAAAAGTCAGAATTTGAATTCAGATCCAAGCGTTGCTGTTCAGGGGCATCTCCGCTTAATTATAAACCTATCAGTTAATTACTGGCTATAAATTTCTGACACCCAATTGGTTATTCGACAGCTTGCTAACACTGCAGCAGAGCCCGTATTTTGGTCAGAAGAGAGTGTCCATGGCAACCCACTGGCCAACATGGGTAAAAGGTAATTACTGGAGCTATTTCTCTACTTTCCTCATCAAAGTAGCTGCCAGCTCCTGTTCAAAGTAAGCAATGTTGTCCTCTAGTTGGGGAGTTTCTTGCCTGTTTGCATGTCTGACTTGAAGATCCTCCGTTCCCCTCAAATGTTGCAACAGGTGGTCACTTCCAGGAATTTTTCTCGGTCACTATTGCTCAGATCTGAGCGGATTCAGGATGCCAAGGGAAGCAAAGGACCATTTTCTGGTCCTATCTCCCACCATATCTGGTCTGCCAACTGCGAGCCTTCAGCAAAACCGACAGCATCATTTATTTTTTTTCTCTATTAAACATTCCAAGAAAGAAAAGACCAAATTAATAATAATTAAAAAAAAAATAATCAAAAGAGAAGAATAAAAGGGTACCTGGGCATGTGAAGTATTTCATCTGTGTTTGAAACCAAGAGAGGAACCGCCAGCTAAAAATCCACTGCGGAGGGTTGACCTTTACGATGGAAGGTTGCAGAAATCCAATTTGATCTGTAGTCACCTGTCTGCCTCTGCCCCTTTCCTGAAATGTCAATCTTGCGGGGAAATTTGGTTATATAAGAGAAGAAAAATCCTTGTAGGCAAAAAAAGGAAACTGCTCTTAAATATAGTCCTTTCAATTCGTATTCATTTTCGGTTAGTGTGGCAAAGCAGGCCCCAAGTCGTCTCCATCTAGGAAATTTGAATGGAAGTTGCTCATACAGACATAGTCAGCAACTGCCTAGTTCAGTGGAGATTTTTAATTTAGGACTAAGAGAGAGAGATTGCCAGCAACAGACCCAATGCAGCGTGCAACGGGGAATTTAAAGGGGGAAAAAATGTGTGAATCGCACTGGATATCATTTGAAAAAAGCAAATAATGTGTTTGATTCTCACTCTTTTTCAGCAATGTAATTGAGCAGACATATGTTCAAAAAGGGTTTGGGTACCAAAATAGTACCTCAGCACTCTGTAGGCACCAAAGCCTGAAATCCAAACCCGTGAGCTGGGAACTCCTGCCGGAGCAGAAATGATGTTGTCCTCAAAATCCCCCAGGAGCTCTGCCCAGCCCCAACCCCAGCAGGTGGGACTCCTGATCCCAGGAGAATCAAGGCACCAGTTTGCTGCCCAGACTCAGACCATCTCACGATACACCTATTCTTTACCTTCCTAATTACTATTTCACTAATCAGCAAATTATTTGATCAGAAAATAGAGGTTGGAATTAACCCTATGAGGAGCCTGAATTTCCCTAGGGCTTTACCCAGGTGCCAAAACCTGTCTGAAACCCTGCCCCTTCCCCTCTCCCTTCTGCAGCTAGCAGCTAAAACAGACCTAAAAGACCTGGAATTGCACCCAAACTGAAACATTGCCTTTGTTTTCCCATTGCCTGACAGCCCAAGGAAAGTTGGGTCCCTGAGAGTCGGGTCCTTCCAATTTGCATTCTCGGTGCACAATCCTGGCTGGCACTTCCCATCTAATAACTGCGCCTTTTGTTTATCTATAATCCACCCCTGTCACTGTATACCTGTAGAGCACCTTTATCTCTAGGCCTCCTATCTCCCGTACAGAGACCATTCAGCCCTGGGGCTTGTCAGTTTTATGATTCATGGGTATATATTGTACCTAAGATCCTACAAAGAAGGTCTTGAAGTAATTTAAAAAAAAGAAAAGAAAAAAAAAGAAGAAAAAGAAAAAGGAAAAGGAAAGAAAACAGGTATTTCAGATGGCATGCTGTGTGAAAGAAATCCCTTATTGACTAGTCTAATCTTGTATAATGTAATCTAATAATAAAGCCAGTTCCCAGAGGTACTGCTCAATAGATGTTATAGTGTTAAAACATGTTTTATGCTGTGTTCTGAAACATATTAAGTGTAACAAAATTGTCCAGCTACTTCTTACATACCAGCTACTAAATATGGCATGAATGCTGTCAATAAAGTAAGCAGTTACTATATTTCAGATTTCTCCGAGGCATAGGATTCAGTTATACTTTCAGTAATCAATTAGTTGGCTGCTCATTACTGGCACAGATTGCTTGCAGCCTCTCAGGCTACATTCCCTGTATGCCCTGGGTGAGGAACTGTGCAGGGCATCCCATCCCACACACTGGGGCCATTGGTCCAGAGGATGCCAGGCCACTGCCTGCTGCTTTAGGTGCACCTCATCCCTCCTGAGCTGGGAACCACCTCACAGCAGAGCTGGATAGAAAAAGCCTCCTTCAAATGTGCAACGCAGTCCTGGAAGGCTTGAGTGGCTAAATTTTACTCACCATACTGGGGCAGGTTGAATGGGATGAATGCTTCAGGCTCTCCTTATCTCCCCATCTTTTGGAGCAGCCTTTGCCTCAAGCATCATATCAGGTTCTTGTCTTGGACCTAAGAACATAAAAACCTCATCCCAGTGATTGTTTCCCAAAAAAAAAAAAAAAGGGAAGAAAACCTCTGTGTTCCTGAGTCACACTGTTGCCGTGATGTAGTGTACAGAGATGATAGACAAAGAATTGTCCAACTAAAGGGATATACATCTCTGGGGCAGGATGCTCTGCAGGGATGGGAATGACACGCAGGGGGAAAAAGAGCAGGAACTGCTTCAGCTGGGCTTGGTGCCACTGGAAATCGCTGTGGAAAAACACCCCAACAACCTAAAAGGCACCAAAAAGCATTGAAACAGCCAGGATCACCTGCACGAAGAGGGACTCAGTGCACACATCCCAGACAGAATTGTCCAAGTGACCTCAATGACAAACAGATCTGTTTCCTGAGATGCTTTTCAAACTCCAGACCCCATCTTCTTTCTCAGGGCATGAATTTTCTTTGAACGGTGCTAGTTTTTTCAGTGTAGTCATAGATTAGAAATTATATGTCTGGGGTCCCTTAGGATTATTTTTTATTGGGTGTGTGAATCACAGAGTTGTTTCCGTTCCTTGATTAAATGAGTATGACTCTTAGAACCAAGGTTTTAATAATAAATGTTGTATTTACAAATTCATAATTTGCAAATACTCTTCAGGCTTCTTTTAAATTGCTGTTTTCATGGAGACTTCTCTCAGCAAACTGACTTGTACAAGTTTGGTTTTATTTGTAGAGAGCAGACACATCACGGGAATGAAGGCAAGAAAAGATAATGCTGTTGAGGCTTTTTCCCTTGAATGAAAATTCTTGGAAAATTAGTTGTTAATCCTGTTACAGGTGTGGAGAAGATTCAAAAATAATTTTATTGTTGTCATATAAAATGGCAAATTAAATCTAATATATTTGGGCAATAGCAATACTACTGACACTAATATTATACTATTGATAGATTCTAATAGCAATAATTAGTACAAATATTATTAGTGACATAATTACCTGATCTGTAGATATATTGTACACACAGTAGAAAT
Source organism: Calidris pugnax (assembly GCF_001431845.1). Classification (NCBI taxonomy): domain Eukaryota; kingdom Metazoa; phylum Chordata; class Aves; order Charadriiformes; family Scolopacidae; genus Calidris; species Calidris pugnax. Next base: position 15,425,732 of record NW_015090862.1, read on the forward strand.
TAGCAAAACAGAGCGCAGAATTACTTGCTGACATCTATATTTTCCATATAATCATCATAAAAGCAGGCATGGACTCTACGTGAAAAGATATACATGTTCTCCTGAAAATTATGCCAACAGTTGTTGTGAAGTGCCAAGATATGTATTGTTCCTTCCAGACCTGAGAAACAGAAAAGTACTGGCCATGAACAAATATAAATAATTAAAACAGATTTGCAGCATATTTTATATATGCAGTTGCTACTAGCATATGAGAAATATTGCCTTAAAAGATGTGATGCATCATGACACAATCACCAATTATTTATCACAGTAACAATCCAAATTGTGTCCTCAATATGCTTAATTGTATATTTAAATTAAATACAGGCAGTCCACGTAAAGTAGAAATCAATCAATATATTGTAATTAATATAATCATATCTCTCTAGAGATCTAGCAGGTATGTTAGATATAGACAGATATGCAGATTGTATTGCTTCTTAACACAACAGGACATTCATGTGGTAGGAGGGCCTGAAATACAAACAGTAAATACAGGTACATACTAGGTAATATTAAACATAGGTACATCGTTACAGACCACGAAATTGTTAGCCTTTATGTAGTCCCAGCATCTTTTCAGAGAACAGCAGAATTATCACTCTAGAAAGCATTATGTGTTGACATCCAATTGGTACTTAACAATAAAACAATGGCCTTATTAAATCTAAATTAAATCCTGTTTAAGATAAATTTAATTTAAAGTGTGGCTTAAATGGCTCACGAGAGTGACAAATGCCCTGAATGAAGCAGTCCCAAATCGTTTGTACTGCTTTATTATTTCAGCCAGATAGCTGTTTATTATTTTTATATTATTATTTTAATTTACTGATATTCCGTCTGCTTGCATAGAGCTATTTGAACAACCAGAACTATGGATCTGTCAGATGCTTTCTAATTCTAGCTCAGAGCTGCTAACATTCCTCAGAAACTTTTGCAAGCAGACAGAGTCATTAACATCATTTGACCATTTCATTTCAGGATTCATTTTACACAGCTGGAGCTGAGCTGTTCTGCGAATGAGACATGCCTATAATTGACAAAACACAGGACTGACCCTGAGCCAGCAAAAAAAAAATAATAATCTGTTACTTACATAAGCTAAAGGTGCTTACACTTTCGTAGTTTCTTGCAACAAATTTTGTTTTCTGTGAGTTGCATTTGCTTTGTGATTTTTTTCTGAAAAAGAGCATCTGCAAAATAATCCTCGTCCACTGTGTACTTTAAATAGTATCAAATAATAATCTATAACTGATGCAAACTCTCTGGGCATGGTTACCATCACAATTAGCTTCTTTCTAAAAAAGTGATTTTTCCTCCTTAAGCAAAAAGTGAGACAGGTACGGTGTGCATTTTATACTCTAGTGAATGGAACCCCTCAGCACTCCAATTCCCTGAAAATTTTCCACATTGATTTGTAACCTTTGGGGGAAAAATTCTTAATTCTCCATGGTTTCTGATCACTTAGGCTTTTCTGGGCTTGGGTAACACAGCATGCCACATGTTTTCCTAACAAATTGCATTCGGACACTTTCCGACACTTTCATTATTTTAACTCAGGTAATAATTAGTCACTGTCAGAGCTAAGACTTAGGTTGTGCAAATCAGAATAAATTTACCTTGCTGTAGCAGCAGTCACAAATGAAGCAATAAATTAGAAATAGCAAATTGTTACGGACTTAAGAGATCACAACTCAGAATCGCTACCTGAAATCCAGGAAATGTTACAGCGCTGCCAAGATTTCCTTGAGAGCTTAATTTTTCCAGATAACTTTGTGTTTCAAGAATGTTATTGCAAAAAGCCCTGGAGATATTATACTCGTGACATTCCCTAAGAAAACACAACGGGACTCTGCTATTGCAAAAAAAAATCAAATGACCAAAGACTGTTTCTTATTAGTATGAAACGCATGTCTTTTGAAGGTCTTCAGGGTTCAGAGTCTCTCCCCCTCCCCAGCTTCTCTCTCCCTTATCCTTACAGTTTGTATAGATTAAATGCATAGTGCAACCCCATGGGTTCTCTGTTGTAAAGCTATGTCTAATATGAGGCCACTAGACACTGTCACATAAAATCCATTAAAGTCCATCAGATCCACTGTCTTGGTAACATTCAGCTCATTGTCATTGGGCTGCTGCAATGAAGCATAGAGTGCCTGCTTTGAAACTTGATTAAAACAATTCATTAAAAGTAAGGCAACTAATCAGAACACAAGGGTTGTCTTCATGGGACTTGAAAAGTTCATTAGTGCCCCCACCATGAAAAACAGGGGCGGGAAAAAGAAAGAGGCAGGAGAGAGAAAGGGAGAGCCCTCCTCCTCCTCCCCTCCTTTTCGAGCTGTTTTCTAGGGGCTGCGGAGCCAGTGTCCTTCCCCTGGGCTTTAATTGGTTTGATCTGATCCTCCAACACCGTCCCAAAGCCTTCATTTGAAATTGTTGGTCATTATGGTGTGGTGCCTCTTTTTTCCATTTTCTTAAATAGCTACAGAAATGCTACTGGCCAAAGTTTTTCTTCTAATTTCACTTCTCTCACCAAAAAACCACAGATTTCATTATACAAATGCTCTTCTGTATAAAAGAACAAGAAACAAGAAGAAACAGCATCTCAGTCTCTTTTACAGTGAATGCTTGGCTTGTTTTCTTTCAAAATCTTCTCCAATTTAATTTTTAGCCCCTCAAAATAAAAACACTTGAAAATGAAAATTGTTTTGAATTTGTCAGAAGAGCACCACTCTAGAAAACATAATTTATGCTTTTGAATTGCCAGAAAAAATTCATTTTTTTCATTTGCTTTCTGAACAAATTTCTTTTTGATTTCACAATGAAAACAGCTCCGATAAATCAGTGTGTTTTGGTCAAGCTCTGTTTTTTACTCTGAAATTCTGACTGACCTGGTCAAAAGGCATCAACATGGGTACCTGAGCATAAATAGGCTATTTCTGCAAAGTTTTATTAAAAAGAAAAAAAAAAAACAGAACAAACAACAAACCCTTGCACAAATGATATCAGTGTGCAGAGGTTTCTTTCTAGCATTCCCACATACTGTTTGAGGATGTAAGGGGCTGCTGCGGGTCTGGCATATCTTGTCAGCTGTTTGCAGAGGTGTGTTAGCTCCTAATCTGAACAGGTAAATAGCAGTAAATTCACAGAGCCTATTTCACCGGTGTTAATGTTCTTGTGAATAGTAATAGCGGAGCGCTGCTCCAGACACCCTTCAGGAAGGCTGTGATTTACGTGATGTGGGAAAGGTCTATTCTCTTTGTTCAATATAAGCCATAAACAAAATTCATCCAAATGACTATTATGAAAAGTAGCTTCACAATATTGCATGAATCTTTCCACATCTTATATCCTATCTAAAGCTGATGCTTGTAAGATGGACTACTTGTATTGCAGGAACTCTATAGATTATCTCCATTACCGATTAAAGAGACTGCCTTTTTTCCGTGCCTCCTGCCTACTCATTTGTTACCTCCTTAAATGAGTGAAGGGTCTTTTGATTACAGGGTTCTTTGCTCAGGAAACCACCATATTTGCAAACACAAATGCATATATACACTCTAATGAATAATGAAGGTTATTTATTGCTTGTGCTTGAAATAATGGTTGATTTTGGAGTGCCTTTCATAAAACCCACATCAGAAAGTGTGTTATGTCCTGACATTTTCATTGCAGTTCAAGTAAAATAGTCCTCGGAAATTGTCTTGCTACCAAATTGCAATCATAAAGGCATGGCTTCAGACTCTGAGAATCACTTCAGATTGTGAACTTCTGGATAATATATAACATAAAGAGTTTAATTGAATCAGCCAGTTGGGTTTTTGCCCAGAAAAGTAGAAATTTAAATGCTGATGCAGCTTCCAATGACACCAGTCAGCACTCCTTAGATTGGATTGTAAATAATCTTATTTGAGGATATGCAGTATGATAGGGATATACTTGTCTGTAAACTTGCTAGCAAAAGTAATTAAATAATTCCATTGTGTACTAAGACATATGAAAAATCACTGACCCCAAAGAGATTTGATAAGTGTTTACCAGCAGCTAGAAGAAAATACTGACTTTTTAGCAACTCTTGTCTTATTTTTGAGTTGCTAGGACAAAACAGAATAATAAATCAAAACGCAGCAACAGTGAAATCTGTTTCTGACCCATGTTTGAAGACATTTGTGGCAAATGCCTTTCAGCCCACTTGGATGGCAACACGAATCCACTGTCTGAATGCAGCCTGGTTCACATCCCAGTGTTTAAAAGTTCATCTGGATTGGTGTCCTGAACATCTCAAGTGAGGTTTTTCAAGCTTCAGCTATGACTGATAGAAACAGAAAAATAAATACAAAAAGATCTCCCACCTGATCCAACATAAGGTATTGTATCCATTCAAGGCCAAAAAAAAGGGGAATCTGGTCAGTACTTTTAACTGAAAATAATATTTACTCCCAACTCATAAATATCTCAATTTTTTTCCAGAAGTTTCACACTTGTTTAATGAGAAATGTTAAAAGTGAAAAATGAAACAATTTAAAACCCTGCCTTCATACACCTTTAATACTTTCTTTTGCTTTTTTTTTTTTTTTTCAGATATAATGTTATAATGGACAATTGAAATAATTAAGGGGGTAAATAGAAGACAGTGGAGCAAAAGTTCAAACAAGTGAAAATATTGGTTTTGTTTAAAAACCCCAGGGGCTGGGTTTTTTTTACAATTTAAAATGAATTTTAAACATTCATCTACAATTTTTCAAGAAAGCAAAAACCTGAGTGAAGGGTTTTCCTTAAATATTACTGATGTTTTCCAATGTCCAAGTTGTGAGGTGCAGTTACTCAATGTAAGAGGCATCTGATCCGAAGTACAAAGTTGCCTTAGTCAGAGACAGCTTGGTTAGGATGAGAGAGGGTGGTCCTTTCTACTGTAGCTGTTAGTGTGTGTAGGAAAGCTAAAGAATTTGTATTAAGTGTGAATTAAGAATTCACACTTCAGATGTTCTTGTTTCCCTATCCATACTACTCGCAAAGCTTAAAGGCTACAGCTGCCTTCATCCATTCTGCTTAATGTTGTAGCATCATTAGTCCATGCAAACTCAGTCATGTGTGCTAGACCGGTCACTAATTTAGTTCCTCTGGATTTCCAAGAAAAGAATTTGAGAAAATCTCAAGCATTTCACAAAATGATGCAGAGCTCCTCTAAGAAATTGAATCTGTATCCTGCATGGCTACTTTGCTGCCAAAATTATTGTTTATGGAAAAGTTGTGACATCAGAGACTGTTGACTTGTAATTTTTAAGATTGTGTTTCACCTAGAAGTATAAAAATGGCAACCTTATGGATCTAGTCAGATTCCAGTTAGAGTCATCTTCCCTTCCCAGTGTAGTTAGCCACAGTTACTGTTACAAAACAGAACCTTCATTCTGCTTGGGAAATGGGTCTCTGTTGTAATAGACAAGAATATGCATCTTTGGCAACTTTTACTCTTTTTTCCTTAGGTTTATTTTCATTAAAAGTAACAAAATAGCTGTTTGTAACTACTTAAACTTTTCGTTTCTGCAAACTGCAGTGAGAGCTCTCAAGATATCTCATCAAGCTTCATTTTATGATACCTCTATTTTATTTCCCTGCACAGTCTGTCCATTTCTTTTCCCTTTTCCTGTTTCCTCATGATGATTAGCACAATGTCTACAAGGAAATCATCTGTAGCTGGTGTAAACATAAATGCACGTTTCATCCCACTGAAGATACGACCAACCGTATCTTTCACCAGAAACAATCAAGATTAAATTTGCTAAATAAAATATCTCTATTTTTCCTGTTACCATCTTATCAAGAATGTCTGAGGGCTAAAAATGTGGTAGACCAGAATATATGGATAATGTGGCTAGGTCACCTTGGGCACCACGCAAGGTAAAGGCTTATTGTCTTCACTGTTGTAAAGGCTGTATGGATGTGTTGTGTTTATTTTCTTAGTAGGATGCCAGTAGGGACTACAGAGTTAGGGGAAAATGAGTGTGCAGAATTAAGCATATCTTCACCTGCCTCTGTAAAGTAATACTGACCCTCATTTTGCCACAGGTCTGTATCAAAAGTAGCTCAGTCAGGATGGAGAGCCAGCACCCCTGTTTCTCCCCAAAACTTATTAGCCACCAGACCTACTTCAGCTCCAAAAAATGTGAATATGCATCCAAAATCAACTTTGCAGATGGATTTTGCTTCCATTAAATTCCATGGTGAAAAAAAAAGCCATATATAGGGTTTAATTTAATTATGGGCATACAGCACTTGCAAGAAAAAATAGGTTCATATTTGGATTTATGGAATTATTTTACTGAAAAAGAATTACGTTACATATTTAAATCCCTAGTGGCTACTAATGTTTTATTAAATACAGTGTAAATCCAGCTGCGACCATGCAATAAAACCTCCAAGGGGCAAAAAAAGAGTGTGTTTTATATTTGATTTTTGCATGCAACAACTCAGTCTCCTGAATGCTGCCCATATGCCATTATGCTCTCCTTGACATTGATCTTTAATAGGGGCTCAATATGCTGAACCCCTGCTTAAATGTACAGAAGGAATACAGTAAGATTACGCACCACCTCTAAAATTTCATATATCTGGCCCAGTCACAAAACAAAACCTTGTGCAAAGCTATTGTATAAACGTATTTAACATCGGTTAGTAAAATACACAGAAATTCGGTTTGTAGTGAGAGAAGTTTGATTTCGTTACAGAACTTCAGGAAATAATGATATGACTCTGTGGACAGTCACCCATAGTAATTAGCTGGAGAGTAAATCCATTTGTTTTTTGCTTTTTTTTCATCAGGACATGCATTTTCACTCTCATGTGCCCAGGGTTTGAAAGGTTTACATTACATAAAATTAGGACTATATAAACTATGAGCTTCATCTGTTTTCTAATATGATTGCCCCTTCCCTTGAACAGAGTAGCCTAATTGATAGCCTCCATTGTATGCGATGCACGTCAATAAATACTGAACATGAATGTGAATCAATATTGTGTTAGTACTGGGATTAAGCAAGCTATTTTCTCCCTTTTTTTTTTTTTTCTCCAGAAGAGATGAATATAAGTAAATAAAATGACTGTTTGTCTGAAATTCTGCCTAGGGATTTAGTTTTGCATTTCCCTGTAGAAACGCAACATCAGAAGTCACTCTGGTCCCTAATACTTTGGCCCAGAGTATGTACAATAGAAGCAAACACCTCAGCAGACAGTCCTCTTCACTAAAAAAACAGGTGCTGTTGCAGAGGCAAAGAGATTTGACTTCTGATATCTTCTCTTTTTTTTTCTTTTTTTCCAAGCCACAAATTAGAGGAAAATTTATGAGAGCCTAGACAGTAATTTATAGGACCAATATTGACTGCTCTTGACCCTGTGTGTTATTTCGCAGTCTAAACAATGCCAAATCGCTTAGATGACCCAATACCATGCCAAAATCCATAGACACCTGATATATATTACACAAATTTTTAAAGCGTGGCAAAAACACAACGTAGTGATAAATGACCACAGTATTTTAGATCAGTTCTTGCAAATGCAGAGCACAAGAGCTTCGGCAAGTTTCTTTTGGGAAATGAGGATTGGAAAAGGAGGTGTATAATGTTAGGACCTGTTAACTATTAGATCAAAGTTTGGACCTAAGCCCATAAAGACAAGAGCTTACAAAAAGGCTGTGGACCAGTCATTGCCCATAAACACTCAAGTGCTTCAGATGTAGAGTAGTCTACTTGTTAAAGTGCTTGACATTGTGTTATGTGCCCTCAAGGGAATCACCTCTGCTTTCCAAGAAGTCAGAACTCCTTATCCCGACGGAGACAGGTTGATGCAGAAACCCCATGGATCCTCCTGCCTCCGTCCCAACAGGCACCACCAAGTCCTGCCTTGCAATTATTGTCTGCTTCAAGACCAAGGGTGATTGGGTTTGGGTTTGGTTTTCCAAAGCACTTAAGTGAAAATAAGTGGACCTTAGATGTTTAAGAGACTTAGGAAATTTAAACTAATTTTTTCTAGAAAAGTTGAATTATACAATCACGTCCAAAGACCTGATCTTCTGATGGGCTCAATATTAATGTACATACCAAGGTTAATGGCCAAATTTTCTAAGGAACTAAACATTTTAAGGTAGTGGCAATGTTTGGCTTTGTGATGGCTAACTTTTAGTCCTGAGTAACATGCTCTAGCTCTAGGCAATCCTGCTTCAGCAGGGGAGTTGGACTAGATGATCTCTATGGTCCCTTCCAACTCTAGAAATTCAGTGAAATTCAGTGAAATTATCAGTATATTCACTTAGGAGGTAGAAACACTTCAGTATAAATCCTTTCTGCCCCAATTTTTTTACAGAAGCAAAATCTATGTCAACCACATCTGAAATGACTGCCCTAACCACAGGTCTTGGTAGGAAATAAGTCTTTTTCAGTATTGCCATTGTAACTACTATTTTATACAGAATGTTTCCATTAAAGGAGAGGCTGATCCCCCATCGCATGGTTAGAGAATCATTCCCGTACTTCCTTCAGTTGAGGTTTTGTGTTGATTTTTTTTCCATTGCACAGAAATAAAATACTTTTCATTTATTCCCAAAGTAGATGTATGGGCATTTCTATATTGAAAGTTAGCAAAAACTTTTAAATTATACATACTTGAACATACATATGTATGCACATTTATACATGCAAATCTGCTGAGACTACTTGTTGCATATGCACAAATGCAGATAAAAAACCTTTGCAGTGACCTCTTAATGTGCTGCATTTCTTGCAACTGATTTTTTTTACTTTTATACATAGAAAGGGAAAAGTAACATATTTTAGGGATGTATTTTGCAGATTATTTTTCCAGTAGCAGCAAACCGTTTCTGTACAGCTACTCACACTAGATGAATTACCCTTTTCCTAGCTTGCATCTACAACAGTTAATTTAAATGGTGACTTGTGGGGAATGTATGGCTAAATCAAGACTTCAGTTGGAGGGCTCAGCTTAATTTTCTGTGGCACCTTGTGTCACAATATGTCACATCAGTGTGGCTGCATGGGTAGATGGGTTAGTCTTAAAGAAGGCATCACTCTTAAAAGGGCTTTTCTGAAAAGCCAAAAAAACAGCCAAGCAAAAAATGTTAATGAACTGGATCTCCATGCATCAATCTGTTCTTATGGTTAATTACTGTACCATTGGAGGAGTTTGGGGAGGAAAGAGGACTCAGGTTTGCACTGCAGAGTCATTTCACATGAAGGTTTTGAATTTCACTTTGTGCTGACAGCATCTCTTAACCTGGAGTACCGTCCCAAAGTACCTGAGACATTAACAAGCCTGCAAATTCCAACTCCTTTTTTTATTTGCCTCCCACCCCTTTCCCCTTTGTTGCTATAGTAAAAATGTTTCTACTTTTCTACATCTGTCTGCTGTTGCCAACAAAACACTGGAGAACAGGAGGTGATCTTTCTGTTTTCGTTCCAGCAGCCTGGCCCTGAATGAGTTTAATCGGCTGAGAAACGCGACTGAAAAGGGCTTTGCTACCCTTTCTAACTTCACTGCGCTCAGGCTTTCTGTAGCCTAGAGAGTGACACCCTATGCCTTATTTCACTGTGGATTATTTAGAATGCTTCAATTGTGACTTGTCAATGTGGTCCGGGGTAGATCAAGGCAAAACCTCTGACAAGAAAACAGCAATGCGAATATGATGTGACTGACTGCCGCACAATGGACTAATACCTCTTAATTTGGACTTTTAGCAATCGTTTACCATCCTTATGCCCTTGAAGACTCCAAATCCACTCGTACAGAGAAGAAAAAAGTCCTTTTCTTTTTTCTTCCCTCTCCCTCCTTCCCTCCCCATAACTCGAGTGTATCGATCAATGTCTCCGTATGCATTTAATAGCTTTATTTCAAAGCACTTTACTCTTAAAAGCCCCTCTCACCAAGGCATACTATTGAAATACTGTGCAGGTGTAATTAAATGAGGCAATTTTTCGCCCTGGACTATATCCCTGTTCTCTCTTTGGCTTTAGAACTACAAGACGAGTCTTGGTCACTTCTTATCTCTGGGCAGCACTGATTTTTAGTTTGTCTCTTTTTTTTTTTAATTAAAAAAAATAATTAAAGTGAAATTAATTGGTTAAAGGTTAATAGACGTAGAGATTGACGTCCTTAGTAAAAGTACTCCACCTGAAATGACAGTGCACGAGCCTTAATATATTACCAGCAAGTTATGCTTGTACTGCACCCAGGAGTAATATGGCCAGGGCATCACTGAATGCCAAGTATCCTGTGACTTTGCTGTGGAGACTGCTTCAAAGTTATTCAGTTACTGCTGGATGCTGTGACTGTATTTGTGATGCTCACTAAGAAATGGAGGGAAACTATTCATTTATTTCACGTGGGAAGTTTTCACACAACAGTTTTTTGCTCACTACAAGATCTAGGGAAGCAGTTCAAAAATAGCATTTCAGAACATCAGTGTGAATAGATTTCATACGTCTCTTTTGATATTTTTTCTGTTCCTTATCTTTAGGCACTTTTCACTAACACTTGTCTGCATGAAATTTCACCCACAAAAAAAAGCTGCAGGAGAGCCTTGTGGGCACTCGTGCACATATATTTTCACCAAAAGGGTTAGAAGGTCAGTTGAAGGCTCTTTGAAATATGTGTGTCATCCAATGAAGACAGAGAAACGTAGCTATGCATCTTAATCAGGCATCGTGAATAGGAAATACTCAAAGCAACAGTCATGGTGAATAGTCTGTGATTAGTCCACAAGCTGAAATCAGACCACATAAACCCCATGCCAAATTATTTTGAATTCTGAACATAATTGTAAAAATCTAAATTTGTCAATAGATAAGTCACCAGCAGAATAAAGGTATAAATTTCTCAGATAGATTGTTCACAAAGGATAGAGTGCAGAGCTACAACCTGGAATAGTATTGAACCCGATGACCTAGAGGTGAAGGGCTGGAGAGCCCATAACCAATCACCTTTGAATTCAGTGTACTGGACTGTCTATTTGAAAATTAAACAAAGACCCAACTGTAGTAATTGTGTCACCTTATGTACTTAAAGTAATTTCCCCAGCTCAGCTCAATATCTGGAGGAGCAAACGGAGAAATTGCCTGTTGTGTCACTTCTCTTCTCTAAGGCTTTATATCTACTCAATTTTTTCCTCAGTGCTTTCCTACTGCTCTTCACAAAAACATTGCAAAGTTCCTCAGAAGAGGCAATAAAATGCACAGATGGCTGAGCCAACAGAAATAAAACTAAAATAAGACCTTCACGCAGATGTGAAAAGGTGAGACAAAAAAAAAAACACCTTTGCATAGCTGTTTTCTTTAAACACTGGTCCATTTTAGCTACACTGAAGTTACAGAGAAAATATATTTATTTGCCAAATCACTGTTGTAATAGAATTACTTTATGTTTTTTAATTAAAAAATCTGAAAACAAAACTTGCTATGACAGGTGTCAGTCATCAGGGTGTGGCATAAACATGACCCGCTAATTCTATGTGGTTATTGACTGACCAAAGCCCCAATATGCCCCAGCATGGTCTAAGAGCAGAGTTACCCTCACCTGTAGCTACTGTTGGCTTCTTGAAGAAGAGGTTTCATTCAGACTTCACAGGCTTAGTGCCTTCTTAGGGCACTAAAAAGGGTTTTCTAGTCCATGGAGAAAGTCAGACTTGAAAGCCCCTTCTTGCCCCAAACCACTAAGAGAAGCCTAAGCTGCTCTTGGATGTGAAGTCATTAGCATTGCAGCCGCCTCCCTAAAGCAAATATGTGAGATGCCTTGAGGACCCTGAACCCAGCAAGGCAGCAGAGTTAGAGAAAACACTTAGACTGATTTGCAAGCCATGGTAAAATGAAGTCTTCTCTGATGCATCTTTCTTCACCCCAACAGTTTGGCTTTGAGATCATTTCCATGTCTGGCAACCTCTCACCCTGATGGAACAGATGAATAATGAGGGCCAAATTCTGCTAAAAAAACATTACCTTCTTGGAGCAGAACTGTTTCCTTCACTTTGCCTCTATGAAACTATGGGCCCTTTCTACCTTGGCTGAGCCATGTTCTCAGCCAGGGTAAGTCAGAGTAGATCCACTGAACTTCAATGGATGTATATTGCTTTACAACACCTGAAACACTGCCAGAAGCCATAATTATGATAATAGTAGCAATAAAAAAAAAAATAATCTTCTTATTAGCATGAAGATGAACTTAGATTCTGATTTTTCAGACGCTTCTTTTTCCAGCACATTCCAAGCTAACAAGTGACTTAAACCAGAACAGGACTGGCTTTAAAGACTCCTTCAAGACTGAAAATAACCCTTTCAACTAATTGTGCTTATGTTACCTCCTTCAGCAGCAATTATTTGGTTTCATCCCAACCTTCCTACTTACCCATAATTACCATCTCCTTTGACACAGTTAACTAAAAGTGAGTATTAATATGGATTTAATGTTGTTTCAGAAAATGGTAGAGCACCAAGGGTGCCAATGACCCTACTTTCACTTTGTACTAAAAATGTGTTGATCTGTGGTTTCTGGCTGCTGCTTGAATTTGACTTGAAGGTTGAAAGTAAACACATCACTCAAGCACATGGTGCATGAATTAAGGTCTTTCTGTCACCAGCCTCTGCTTTTTTTTCCCTACTCCCTGGGTCAGGCACCCCAGAGTCCCCCCCTTTCCCCTTTCCTCTCATGGGACCCTGGGGAAATATTTCTCTTGACATGAACTCCTGCGTGGCTAACACCTGCGTTTCTTTCAGTGCACATGTCCATGGGAGAAGTTTTGCATTTTTCTTCTTTTTTTTTCCCTCCCCCAGAAAATACTTCTCTAAGAATGATCAGATTTTCCTAGCCACTCCAAACACAGAGACTTGTTGCCTTTCCAATGGTGGAAAGCACACTGCTTGACTTTGAATTCCCTTTGGCCAGGAGTTCATCTTCCAAAAACATGTGCTTTAAATGAACACAGTCCACATTTTAATCTGCAGTATTAGGGGTTATGATGGAAGTGGAGACATAGCAAAGCCAGGTTTTTCTACCTCTCAGAATAATAATAAAACCTAATGTGGCAAATTTCTCTTGGCTTCCAGATATTAGAATGCATTCAACATACCTTTGGCAAGTTTACACCTACAAGGGTTTGCTGTGTCAGAAACCGCCCTCTTAGAGGATGAATTTTTTAACAGAGAAAAAGATCATTGTTATAGCTTGAAGCAGTTCCTTGACCAAAATAAAGCTATGCTGTAAAATAACTTTTCTCGGCATAACTGTCTTTACCAGGGCTTTTGCTGGTATAAATATGTTGGTTGGGGTTTATGAAGGGGGGATTGTTCTTTTTCTTATTTTTACACACTAACTGACATCTTTATTCTGGGGAACAAAATTAAGTGTAAACCAAGCATTACTGTCTACAGCATTTTCTTGGGGTCAGGGTTTCCAGGGAATAATAGAAGGAGAAAGCTTCCTAAAGACATATCTTTGTGGAGTAGGGATGGGGGTTCCAATTTACTAGTCTTCATCTTATTGAGGGCAATAATTTCCCTGAAGACTTTATTGGCAGGGTATCACTGCAGAAAACGTTTGCTGCCGGCAACCCTATTATTTTCCATGAGAAATACAGTCCCGTGAGAAAGCACGTTCTCACTCTATTTCTGTGGGAAACACCAGGAGAAGAAGAATTCCAAATCCCGCGAGACCCAGCAACTGGAAACAACACCAGAAGCCCTCTTGTTTGTGTAACTTATTGCAAAAATATCAAAGGAGGGGGAAGAACATGTTTTCATAAAATTTTCACTTTGCAAGAGCTCAGTTTTTTAAAAAAAAGGATTTATATTTGACAGCCCAAAATCCCAAGGATGTTCAGTCTATTTCAGTTGTCAATTTATGATCTTTAAAACATTTTTAAAATTGACTGAACCTTAACTACATCCTACCTCATCTTGTACTAGCCAAGTTTTACAGATGCCATCTTAAAAATCAATTCAAAGAACAGCCATAAACTTGAAAGCTTCCTATTTGAAGTGTATATGGCAGAATGCAATTTTGTTTAATTTTAATTGACAGAGATGTCAGCCTAAGAGAATATTTTAGAATATTAGTAGGAACAGTAAACTCATGCCTTGACACTTTTATGATATAATGGTATAATTCTCGGGAAAAAAATCACCACTGTCAGGATTTACACAAAAGCGGTACATGTTTTACTTTTTCCTCAGTAAAGGAGTGACAAATGTATTACTAATTACACAATTACTTTATTATGTAGAACCGGTAATAAAACCCTTGACGTATACTGAAAAAGTCTTAGTTTCATTAAAAAAGACAGGATTTTTTTTTTTTTAATTAGTATTACAAATTTTCTGGTGAGGTTTCAGCCAGTGGGATGTAGTTCAGTTCACTGCCCTCTACATTTTCCTACACAAAAAGCATGTTTGTAAGGCCTTTTTGTTCCTGAGGAGGCAAATCCTCAAGTGATGTAAAACTTCTATCGCTACCTATTTGAGCAAGCAGAGAATTAGGCTAGAAGAAACATGATCAGTTACTGCAAAAGTTCCAAACACAGTGATTTCTGTTGGTTTTCTTGGGTACCGGTTATTATATGTCTTAATATTTTTTTGATATGACAAAGCAACTTCACATTAAGAAAGAAACGCCTGACTTGACTTAACATAATTTACTCATGCTCTGAGTCCAGATGGAAAGTAGGAAACTTCCCTAATTTTGAAAGTGGCCAGATTCTGAATTTACCTCTTTTTGCAGAAGTCCACAGAACTAAAAAACTGAGTCCTCAGTCCTCGACTTTGTGAGTGGATGAAGTCCTGCTGTACCTAACTATACCCCATTGTCCCTTGCACTGCTGCTGTAAAGAAAATTCCCAGGCAACACAAAGTGATGCAAAGGCAAACTGAGGAATTTGGTGCTGCTGTACAATAAGTAGAAATAATACTCCCTAACTCCTTAAGGCCTGATCTAGAAAACTACTTAAATATGCAGCTAACTTTAAGCACGTGAGTAATCCCTTTGACTTTAAAGAATTAGTTTTGTGCTTAAAGTATAGTGCCCTGCTGTATGGAGACCTAGCCTCCAAAACAAAGTATGGCAGCGATTTAGTGATTAATTACAGGCTATAGATGGACAAGCCAGTTGGGTTAAACAAGAAGTGGCCCAACCCTTTGCCCTTCTCCTAAAACAAATCTGAATAAAGGTCAAAAGAGTTTGGTTAAGGATGTACTTACCAAACTTTCAAATCTTTTGAGGACCATCCACCACTAGTAAAGGCTCTCACATTGTATCCCTCCGGGAGTCCCATAGGCGTAGTCGGTTGTAAACTCATTTTCCTATATGGTCAGGCACGCGTGTTGGGGGGGAGGAATGAATGACAATGTAGAACGGCCAAAGCTGGTGTCCTGTGACCATGGAGCTTTTAATATGGAGGCAACGGAATCGGGATTAAGAATTGCAGCTGCTAAAATGCTAAACCCCACATACAGCGCCTATGGCTCAGATGTTATCAAGCGTAAAATCTTTTGAATAAAGCCTTACATGGGGGCACCATTGTAAACTGCTTTCCCAGTTAAAGCCTTTAGGTAGCAGTAAGAAGGAAAAGGTTGTATTTTGCCGTATTGTTTTCAGTAATATGTCAAAGGCCGCTGAAATCAATTCCCATTAATTTTAAAGGACTTTCCATAGTAAAAATAATGCCCAGTAAAAACACTATAATGAAACTGCTGTTTAAACTATTCTACTCTTTTAAGGATGGCCAGCAACTAATTTTCTTCCATGAGAAAATATTGTACAAATTCCAGTGTTCATTTCCACTACAGAAGCTAAAGTCAGACAGGTAATGAATAGGCTCTGAAGGAGTGAGTGTGATTTTGGAGTAGGTTTTGCTATGGTCACTGTTTATATTTGCTTATATCTAATCCAAATTCCCTCTCTTTGGTACTTACATCACTCGCAGTATGGCATTGGCATCAAATTCTAATCCCAGAACTGCTGCTAACTGGAGTTGTGGCTATAAGTTCTCATCTCAGAAGTAGCATGAGACAAAAATGACACAGTTAATATTGTACATTATTTAGGAAAAAACAATAGAAGTTAAATTTTTTTAGAAAATTGACACAGGATTTCTGTGTCCCACTGCCAAATGGGACAGTGGGTAAATCAAGGTGAAGGCTCACCATCAGGTATGTAAGAATAATCCCTTTTTTTAGAATTCTCTTCAATTTACTGCTCTAGTTCTGTCCATGTGTGCCTTCCCAAAATCTCGGGATTGGTCCCTACACCAAGGAGCTTCCAATTTAATGAAACATTTCCATTGAAACAACTTCAGCTTCGTGGAACCCAAAAGTCCTTATCACACTAAGTCCTAAACTATTGCCTGAAATGACTTAAATAGTGCCAGGTAAGTCCAACATTCAGTTCGTGTTTTCCAGGATACTTGTAACCCAGATGAAAGCTGATTGCACATGCTGGAAGAGAACACCATGGTGAAACAACCAAACCATTTTCCAAGGTTAACAGCTACTGCCTAAAGAACAAATGCTGGTCATTGACCCAACATACACAGTCTAGATTAACTACATACCTTGTATTAATTCACAACCTGTGGTCACCCTCACCTATGTGTATTTAGCAGATACAAAAGATAAACAAAAGATGCTGAGCTGACTAAATTTTTCTCTAGCTAACAGAGAATAAAAAGTCCATAATAGAAAACTTCCTCTATACAGAAGAGCATAATAGAGATTATGTATCATGGAAACTCAAAAGACAACAGAGCCTTCCACATTTTTTCCTTAAATATTTGTGCTGATTTTGATGTTCACTTTCCTGGCAGAAATGCATAGAGTTTCACCCTGTGCACAAATAGTAATAGTGTTTTTAATGGATTTCCACAGTTTTGTTGGTCAAGTAAAAATAACCAAAAAAACAAGGCCATAGATTTCCAAGACAGAGACCACAGTGTATAAGGAACCTCTGTAACAAACAGCATAACACAAACAGCAGTTGCTGACTTCTTGAAAATTAAACCAGCAGCAACCACATGGGTGGAAACACCATCAACAAGAGAAGACATTAGGAAAGAGAAGAAATGGACTGGCAAGAGTAATTGAAAGGCTGGAGATGAAGAGTTTTAAGAAGTGAGAAGAGGAAACAGGGAACCGATGGAGTTTTTCTTTATTTGTTTTGTGAAAGAAATGGGTGGGAAAATAAAACCTCTATCAAGTTTGTCCCTCCTTATTGCAGCAGGCACCTGGCCCATGTGAAGGATTAAGTGCCTGCTTGTAAACTGTCGTGTTTTGATATTAAGCCATTTTTAGCTGCCAAGTGACGTGTGCGCATCCGCCACCCTATAACTCAGCCATGACTTCTATTGTGCTTTGAAGAGACCACTACACCTGGATTGGCATCTCCCATGCCAGTTTTCAGCCCTCTGAGATTTGCATCGAGTTTAGGGGATTATCACACTTTAAAATGCAGGCTTTGTAAACAAGGAGTAAAAATAGTCATCACTAAATCAGTATAGTAATGTTTTGTGGAGTTGAAAAACAGCAGTGGAAATGGTAGGTGGCAGACCTTTCTCAGGAGCTATTTTTAAATGTATCTAGTATTTTTTTGGACAGTATAAAATGTTTCAGTTCATGTTATTGACTAACAGGCCATAAAACCTCAGGTTTGAACAAAAAATTGAGCTCATTTTTTGTGATCCTTAAAAGAGCTTCAAAGGCACTACAAATAACCACACAAATGCCCTTTCCTTGATTTTCAAGGCCTTTATATAGCTTACTAGATAAAGACACCTGAATCAAAATCTGTTGAAGTCAATGAAAATATTTCCATTTACTTCAATGAAAGCTGTATTTGGCCTAAAAATAATTCATTACATGAGTCAAATTTGCCCACTGACTTCTAGCCAGATCTAATTTTAAAAGGCTTCAATTGGAAACCATCACTCATTCTTCCAGATGCTGTGAAGAATAAGGCTTCTTTATTCTTTAGCTCAGACTCATTAGTTTTAAGATCCACCACAGGACTTACCACATCTGCCTACCCACTATTAAGCAGCCTTCCCTTTTCATTACTTTTTTCCTCTGCACTGCATAAAACCGAGCCCTTTGCATTTGGAGGTGGGTTGGTAGTAGATTTTTCTAACGTTAGTATCTTACTGGACTTTATTGGCTTCAAATTTTTTCATAAGATGCTGCCAGTATGGACACTTGACAGCCAAACCCTTCCTAAGTAATATCAACATTACAATGTATTCTAGTAACACAAAAGAAGGAAAAAAAACCCAAACAGCTGATTTTTAGTAATATCTAGCATGATATTTTAAGGTAAGCAATAACAAGAATGTGTCATATAAACATATAAAAGAATGCAATTCTGAAATCCGTAGGAAAATCTGATTTGGCCAAGAGTTTTTACACAGATTATCTGTTAGCTTCCATTTCTAACAAACCATGTTATGAGATCATGCCTCTCTGTCTCATCTATCAGCCAGTTTCAATTTTGATGACAGGAGGAGGAGGAAAAAAGTCTCGAAAGACAATAAAATCTCTCACAAGTCTCACAGATGCTTAAGTTCATGGAAATAGGGGCTGGTTAGCAAAAAGGGACTTAGATTGGAGCCCCCACCACAGAAAAGAGTGAGGTAATCTATCTGAGGAAGCTACAAAGGACAAAGCTGTGAAATGTCTGTACAGTTCCTTGCATTTTAATTTTTACTTCCAAGCAATGTTTTGGGAGGCTCACATTATACAGATAAAACAAGTTCACTCTTGAGACAGTACACATAAGCTGAGATACATGTATTTTCCCATGATGATCACATCACAATGGATGCAGAGGCTTGTTTAGGAAAGCAAAGTTTAGGAAATAGCAAAGTAATCTGAAAAGGCCAATCTCCTAGCCTTCTTCCCTTGAAATGCTGAGAAACTCAAGTGGTTCATAGGCTTCATTGCTTGAGGCAAATCTCCCCTCACAATGACCTTAAAGTATATTTTTATACCCCCATGGGCTTTCACATTCAACATCTACTGCAAATATTGTGAGTCAAAAGGGATTTGCAATGGAGCTAAAATGCAATCTGCCTCCTGTGATCCTTGTTCACCCTAAATAACAGTTTGCTCCACAAAGAGTTCTGCTGACTCCTCCAAGGGCATATGGCTCTACCAAATCTGTCCCAAAGCCTAGATTGAAACCCAAGTCATGGTTCAGCTCACCCTTTTAAAAGAGTACTGTTTTGCCTAAAGAAAGTGTTAAAAATGAGGAGGCTAACAGATTTATTTCAGGTGACCTAGGGTCTATCACTAGTCTTCTCGCTGACTGGGCAGGTCACTTGGTTTCCCATTCCCTAGTTTCCTCAGAAATAAATTGTATCAACTTCAACCATGGATCAGTACTGGGTTTGAAGATGAAAGTCACTAAACAATACACAGGCATTATTAGTTGGTTTTGGGTTTTCGTAGGATCCCAAAAGTGTTCCATACACCACAGTGACAGGAAGCATATGGGAGGCCAGAAAACTAGATAAATTGGATCACTTAAACAATCGAAATAGAAAATGTTTCTTTCATTTTTATGTGATACAGAAGCTTCATTATGTGCTGTATCGACAATATAGTATTTTTCAGTGTCACCTCTTCATTAAAGAGTCATTTTAAAGGCAGTTGATGGGTTCCAGTATTATACTATTCATCTAATAAAAGTATTCATTAGTTTGTATATTATATTTCTTTTCCTACTGCTCTGGTAATCCTTAAATAAGATGTCCCAAAGGTACTGATTCTGATCTCACATCAGTGTATATTAGTAAATCTATTAAAGTTAATAGGTTATTGTCCATTGATGTAAGAAAATCAAGGCTAATGAGGCTACTTGAGTATGCAAGAATTACAGGATTGGAACCTACTGTCATTTAATATTTTGGAAGGTTATGTGCCTTTTCAAGATAGGACATAATTTTCCTTAACATAGCTTTCAATTGAGGTGCATTAGCCTCTAGTGGCAGTAGAGGTGATATATTGTATTGCTAATTTAAAGGATTATGCATGAAAAGTGAATATATTGCAATAATTATGAAGTCTTGTTTGACTTCACTTTTCCACAAGCGTACTTTGTCATGCTTTAAATACTTCACGGATTTGAAAAGCAAAATCAAGATGCTGTAAATTGGGGTGAAATGAAAAGCTTATTAGCACATTCGTAGAGCCGGTTTAGGTTTGGAATATTTTCTGTGCGATTGCCATCATTACTGCATTTATTTCCGAGCAATGCCTCTACCTATTTGATTGCGAGCATGTGTGAGTTCGTGTGTGCACGCGCGTGCAGAAGGGGTCATGACATTTATTAAAGCAGTCAATAAGGCACGCATAGGACAGGCGTCTAACCCTGGAATATATTTATATTTATACTCATTTCTGATATGGAAACTAAAGAGGAAAAATCAATTGGAATCTAACGTTTCATTGTCCTTCACCTTGACTCTTTGGTTTAAAGTAAGCAGTTAAATAATAAACATTGCTGTGGATAAATAAATAAATAAATAGATGAAAAAGCCAGTCGCTAACATTATTAGGACTTCCAAAGTAAATAAAAAGTGGTAGAGCTGAGAGCAAATTGCTGCACTGGTGCCAGGGAGAATCCTGATTTTAGCACCGCTGTACCAAATTTGTCATTTAGGAAAGCTCTTGTTCCCTTTATTGAGTTCCACTGTAGTGAACAATTTCAGCCTGCATCCCTCGTGTGTCCTTTTGGTTTATTATCTTTCACTGTGAATTGAGCATCCACAATCAGTTTCACAGGAAGCCTAATTTCACACACTGCTTATACATATGATGAGGACTTCCCTCTCCCTCCCCCCCTTCCCCATCCCTTCTCCCAATGTTCTTATCAAATGAAGAATTGTGGATAAGGGTTAGGTGCAGATAAACATGAGTGTAGCACTTCCAGAAAGGTCATGATCCCCCCATAAGGTGCTTCTTGTTATGCCTGACCTTCAGATTTTCATCATCAGCCCGCCTGACAACTTAATAATGCAGAGGTGCAGGATTCATTTCTCCCCTCTGAGAGAGCCAGTACGGGACGCCCTTTTCCCTGATTATTTCCCTGCACTCCCGGCTGCCCTTTATAAGCCAACCAGAACTCCATCAATCATGCTCTTCTCTCCTTTCCTCCTCAGCCCCCAGTCCTGAAAGCTTGAAAGCTGCAACGTCCCCTTTTGTCTTGCGCTGCTACACAGCTACAACAACAACAGAAAAGCCTCACCGCCTGAAAACACCCTGAGCAGGCAGCAATCCACCTTTCCATTTAAAAGAGAGAGTCTTTCAGCTTTCCTCTACGTTCACTGAGTTATCCTACAGAATAACTCTTCATGGGCTCTGCTAACTGTCAAAGGAGGGAAAAAAATTAAGCTGAAATCAGAAGTTTTGATCCTATTTTATTTGTTCCTTATTTATAGAATCATAGAATAGTTTGGGTTGGAAGAGACTTTTAAAGGTCATCTGGTCCAACGCCCCTACAATAAGCAGGGACATCCTCAAATAGATCAGGTTGGTTAAAGGCTCAACCTGACCTTGAATGTTTCCAGAGATGGGGCATCTACCACCTCTCTGGGCAACCTGTACCAAAGTCCCACCATCTTTATTGTAAAAATTTTTCTTACTTTTTATTTTTTCTGTACTTAATAATAATTAAATGAAGGAGAAAAAAAAAAAAAAAAACTTTCCAGAATTATTGCCTGCCTTTCTCTTTTTTCTTTCTAAAGATAAGGGAGAAGCAATGACTTGATACATTCAGGGTATTAAACAAGTCATTTTACTGGAATGAAATAATACAGAAAAGTTCAGAAGAAAGTCTTCTTAGGATATTGATTCAGATCAGATTTTAAAGGCTGCAATAAACGCATGTTATAAAATATGTATTCACTTCACCCCAAGCCTTACTAGAGATTTTTCAGCCAATGATTCCTAGAGTGAAAACGGGATGATAACGCACCGTGAGCATCTGGTGAGAGCGAAGTACAGTATGTTCCCTGACAGAGCAGGGATATGCCAAGGCCATCTCCTATTGCCTAAAGCAGCTGCCATTTGTATCTCCAAGAGGGGAAGTATCCCCTGGTAAGCTACAGCTCAGCTGGGTGTGAGAGCTACACTGCACCCAGCAAGCAAGCTTAGATCCTACCCTGCCCAGTGGCAGCAGGATGCAAATCTGTGCCCAGCTGGATAGAGAAGATAATGTGATAGCCCAGCTCACCCATTAAGTCACTGTGCCGGATCTGTAAGAATAAATAAATAAATAACAGAGCTGCATGAAGCACCGTAAAACCACTCGTTTGCCAAATATCAGCATTGTGGCTGAAATTAAGCTTTCCTCACTCCTCCTGTGCCTGGATGCCCTCAGATAGTGCCGGTGCATGACAAAGCCTAAACTCGTGGCTGTGCTTTTTTTAACTGAACCACCACCTCCCCATGGAAAGTAAAAACCTGCTTAAAAGCAATGAAAACAGCCTCAGTACTATTCACTCTCCCAAACAGGTATTGTGGGAATAATTGGGAAGCCCCTGAATAATGTTTTACCATCTGAATTATTTCATACATCATAGATTTGGAAAATCCCAACACAGATTTGGAGCCTGTAGTGAAATATGGAATTGCATTTACTGGTTGTGAAAGCTAAATATCTCTTCAGAGTCTTCTTTTTCTTAATAGAAAAAATAAAAATATTTCTATGAAGATCTTCCCTCAAACTAATAACATGTCAAAGACTGCAAAGTGTCATCAGAAGAGAGCTGGAAAGACTAACAAATGTTCAGGAGGTGCAAGAGCAGGGAGTTTACCCTAAAACCCATCGAATCCCATAGTGTTGCTTCTAACTCCAGTATGCTTTGGCCAAAATCCCAAATGATCTAAGTCTAAAGAACATCTTAGAAAGACCAGAAAACATGAGGCAAAACTAAAGAGTTGGAAAAAAAAGCTTAAGAAACAGATGAAAGAAGAAGGAAGGAAGGATAGAAAGGATGAGGCACAATAGAAAAAGGGAAAGACCACTCCAAGATGCTGGAGAAGAAAAATAGATGAGTGATAAAGATCTACAGGAGGGGGAGAACCTGTCTGAGAGAGGCAGGTTTGGACAGCAAAGGGAAGCACAAACAAATGAAACAAAAAAACAGGAAGGAAAGCAAAGCAAACTTGTAGATACAGAGGAAAAGCAACAGGAAATCTGCAGTGCCCAGTATCCTTTCTTGACCACGAGATGCAGGAAATAGCACTTCAAAAGGACAGCCAAGAACATGGGACCTGATAACAGTGATAAAGATGCCATTGCCACCACATCAAAGTGTTGGAAGGAGGGAGGAGATAGAAGGAGGAAAAGAAAAGGAATAAAGCACAAGTTAATCTTAAAAGAGGCTGGAGTTCCTTTTTTTTTCTTTAAAAAAGTTTCCATCCCCAGACAAGTCCAGTTTGTGTTTCTAAGTGGGGATGGGGACTCCCTGGGATATTAAAACCACTCCCAAGCCAAGCTCCATTTAAGCTGCACAACCTACAGCAAACACAAATCCTTTGCTTGGCACCACTTCTTCATTTCAGTCTTCATCAGCTGCAGCAGCAGTGCCAGTGGCTGTCCACAGCCTCTTGGCAAGGCTTTCCTGGCGGTCCCTCACCGGGGACCCAGGCTGCTCCACTCCCCTCCAGCCCCCACACTCACACAAGGAGCTGCCACGGTCTCCAGGTGACATCTTCATAGACCCCCAAACGTATGAGGTACAGAAGGACACACCAGGTCAGGCTGTTCTTTGGATTTGAGTTTCCCCCCATGAAACACCGATTTTGTAGGGAGGAGGGAGGTTGTCCTCTATTGACATTTGCCAAGGGAAAATGAGGAGTAGTTTGGATCCCGACCAGAGGGCCATGGCTACATCCAAGCCCTTGCAAATTGACTTGGCAAGAGGGGATTCTCTCGAGGAGTGAGGAAAACCAGAGAGATGTCAGTCAGAGAAGTAAACACCATATGCTTGTCTCACAGCATCTGACGGTAGTGAAGTGGACAGAGCAGAGAGGCTGGCAGATCCGAGAAATAGGGCAGTGTAAATCAAGACACATTCTCCTTTCTTTGCTTCCCAGAGGAGTTCCACAGACATGAGCACTGTATTCCTCCTAAATCCAGGGGCTCTTCAAAGCCGATTGGTGTTTTCCATACTGATTATTTACGCTAAGCCTTGATTGAATGAACTGTAGGTTACAGAGAGGTGACTTTTTTTGAAATGTATGAGATAAATCCTTCTTCGTCTAGAGGGCAAAGAGTTAGTGAGAGAAAGGGAGAGACAGCACCATTTAATATGGTATACTTGGTTTTAAATAAAGAAATCTTCTCCAGGTTTTTTTTTTATTATTATTTACTTAGTGCCTACTTATTTTGTAGGCAGTTTCTTTAATTTTAATAGTTTAAATGTTGCCATTTGACTCACTTGAGGGTAGTGAAGGTGGGAGGCAGCTGCTCGCTGGTGCTCCTTCGCTCTGCTTTTCCACTTATTGCCTCCTTTGGTTGAAATTTGTATCATGGCCACAACTCTCTAGACTTCTCCAGAAATGCTATTAAACAGCAGAGACAGGCTGCAGAGATGTCTGCAAGATTCCAGTCCATAAGCAAAACTCATTCTTTAAGTCCATCAGTAATTATCCACGTGGCATTCAGCCCATCAGGTTGCTATTGTTTTAAGAATTGGGTTTAAGTCTTTTGAAAGCTTCTTGAAAACCCAGAGCAAAGATTATAGCTATGCAAATAAACAGTTGAGAAGCCAGCCTGCGGACAAAAAGGTAGGCTGTTGATAAGACAAGTTTGTGAGGAAGGAAAAAACTTGCTAGAACATGAACTTCAGGTTAGAGCAAAAGCTTCTGAAAAGTGTAATATTGTATTAACTTATCCCAGACATATTTTGACAGCTATAAGAGGAAATAGCTGAATTAGAAGTTTTACAAGTGCAATCTCTGACAGGTTTTACACCAAATATTTACTTTTTTATTCATCAGGTTAATAAACTCGTAACCTTCTCTTGCACTGGTCATTTCCTGATGGGATCCAATTTTCTCCTATCTGGCTGCAGCATGCCCATGTGTTGGAAGCAAGTTTTAAACACAGGTATATCTTCAAAGCTCGGAGGAAGTAGCTCTGAAGCCACCAGCTCTGAGCTATTTCAGCTGAAATCAATGGGAGATTTACTCATGGGATGATCATAAATTTAAGTTATTCAGGGGTGTCATTCTGCTCAGCAAAGCTTTCTATTCCTCTTGTTAGCTCAACCCATTTTAGCTTACAATTAGAAAGCTTTCTGAGCCTTGACTGTTCTGCCTCAATTCTTAGCACTAGAAAACTGAGTACAAAATTCTTCTTTTTCCTCTGATTTTTCCCTTTTTATTTAACATGTTTCTAATGCACACAGTAAGTCGAACTGTTTGAGTAGCTAATATCAGCATAATTTAGAAATTACACCCTAGGACACGGATTTTACTTTGACAATTCACGCTCTCTCAGAGTATCTAAGATGAACAGCCATTAAAAATCTCAGGAATGGTATCTGTGAGCAAGTGGACAATAACTAAATACAGAATATGCTGAACTGGAGAATTATCTAAAAAACAACCAAAACTAAATTGTCTTTACACCTAATGACTAGTTTAAAAATGAAAATTTTTGTTGGAGAAAGTTAATAAAAAATAAAAACAAAAGAAAATTATAACAAAAAGAGCTATAACCAACACACAGAAAACTTTTTTTGTTTAAATATGCTAAATGTTCTAATATAATCAAGTTCTTTCATATAAACTCTAATCCAATGGCTCTTCTTTACTGCATTCTATTTTTGATTTACTATTTTAATGTTAAAAATTCCTCCTGACCAAAGACATATGAAAAATCCATATTTTGTCATTGTATTATTTTAATATTCTTTTTTAATGATATGGTATAAAAATCCTATTCTAATAAAGACATATGTAGCATAAATACACTAAGACACTTTTATATCAATGGCAAAAATCTGTAGGCATTTAATACCCTGGTATGATGGATAAGAGCTCAAAAATATCTTCATAGGGGTAACCTTTGTGCTAAATTCACAAAAATAAATATTAACTTCTGAAATATGTGATAGAAAATCTTTAATGCAAAACCCCCAAAGTATTCATTCAAAAAGATGTATCAGTTCCTAACCCAACTCAAATGAAAATGGTCATTTTCATCTGCTAAATATTTTGCCAGGAATAATCATTTTATTTGGTGAAAAGTTGAACAAAAGATCGTGTCAGAACCAGGATTTGTGTGAAAAGAGCATATCCTACATGAAACTGAATTATCAATTTCATTAAGACCCCTTTATGTCTTTGTGCTAAAGCCCTTCCTCCTCTATTCTGTCTAAAAACCTGCATCCTGCTTCTTCATGCCCCAGTTGAGTGATCGGTACCATTGCATGGTCAGAATTTTACTTTTTTTTTTTTTTTTTTTTTTTGGGAAGCACTTTTTTTTTTTGCCTTTTTTTTGCCATATTCTCCCAGTTGGATCTTTTTCC
>NW_015090862.1:15452355-15589457 GCF_001431845.1 Calidris pugnax
TCCGGACATATTTCCTAATTTAGTTCTGAACTCTGTGGCATTTGATGGCAGATTGTATTAAGGCCGTGCATCAGCGCGCATCCTAATCAGGGAGATGGGACCCAAGTTGTCCAGACGGCTTGTGGGGGGGTGTTTGACAAGGACGCTGCCTTGGCATCGCCGCACCAGCTGACATCACGCCGGAAATTAATTACTAATGTCTATTATGATAATTACTCGCCTCGCGCAGACGTGAAGGGACTCCGCATTGGCTGATTAGGCCGGTCACAAGTTGACAATCTGTCTTTAGGAGAGCTTTCGGTCTCGGAAA
This sequence comes from Calidris pugnax, assembly GCF_001431845.1. NCBI lineage: Eukaryota > Metazoa > Chordata > Aves > Charadriiformes > Scolopacidae > Calidris > Calidris pugnax. Next base: position 15,452,666 of record NW_015090862.1, read on the forward strand.
CAAAATGAGGAAGAATTCCAGCCCTGCTTGTGGCTGGCCGTGCTTCTGCTCAGTTTGGGGGTTTCTTTGTTGTAAAATTTTTTTTTTTTTTTTTTTTTTTTTTGTGGAAGCACTTTATTTTTCTGCCTTTTTTTGCCAATATACTCCAAGTTGGATCTCTTTCAGTAAACAAACCCATACTTTTATTTTTAAAAAATAATAACAAAAAAATCCTAGCAGGAAAAGAAATTTCTCTATAATAATACACTATTATTTAATTACTAATGTTTCTTATTAAAAAGGCAGATTTTTTTTCCAAACTTCAAATGCATTTTCCAATCAGTTTCTAATTGCTTCATTCTGCCACTCCACTGCAAAGTCTTCCTAACACCTCCCAGCGTGATTGTTTCCTGCTAACAGAGACATTTTGCAGACAGATTGAGTGTCAATATTATTAGCAGCAAATTATTCACATTGCATGAATAGCCTTATAATCTGTATTTACTGTGAATATTCAGGAACCTATTGTTTTTAAAATAGTAATTTAATAAGCTCTCATGGTTTTGATGGCATCTTACGGATGTTATCAAGGTTTTAGGGCAGCAGAGATAAAAATATTATTCTTTTGATTCAAAGAGTGACAGTGACACTAGTAACCAAGTTTGTCCCTAAAATGCTAAAGGCTGCAGAAAACACATGTAGCAACCTTGTGTCCGTGCTATCGGGCACTAGTATTTGTCTGCTTGTGTGGTACATAGATAAAGGTAGGGAATGAGTAGCTGTATCAACCAGTTTGCTGCTAAAATAGCCTTTCACTGTTTATTTTCCAGCTAAGTCAATTAGGCAAGGTGGTGCATCAACATTCAGTATGTGCTGATTTCAGATATATTGGCAGGATTTTAAATAAACACCAATGAAAGGAGTATACATCTGTTAAAAAAGGCAAGCTCTTGGGGAAATAAATACTAAAGATGGCATGCTACAACCCAAAAAACACAGGAATTGGAAGACTGCTTTGTTGTTGTGTCAGTATTTTTTCTGCAGATGACTTCATTTCCCAAATAGCGTCGTTGTTTTTTTCTTTAAACACAAAACTTTAAGCTTTCTCAGTTACAATGTTGTCTTGTTTGAATGCATGCATAAATAAATTTTGATCATCTGCTTCAAATCTAACTTTATGTGAAAGAATAAAGAGGTAGTTTTGAGCTATCTAATTAAAACACTGAGACCTGCCCCATTAAATGATTCTGGTTTTATGTCAACATGTGTGCTGCTGTAACTCAAAGAACCTGCTTGTCCCAATCCAGGCCAAGGTTGGTATAAATTGTGGAGGCAGAATCTACAAACAGGTTTTCGGAAGGACATGCCCTGACCAGCAGGGTTGTGCTCTGCAGGCAGGTTAGCCTGAAGACGTGTGGACAAAACAGAAGGGAAAAGTGTTCAAGGTCAGACAGCAAAATATGACAGGATCAAGAATAAAACCTGGAGACCCTAATTCCCAGATCACTGTTCTACCCACTGTCTCTATAAATCAATAATTATCCCAGTATAACACCTAAATAATGTTGTTGATGCATTTGGCCCACAAGGTGATGCCTACCTTAATCTCCCCCTCTTGTCTGAGTAGTCAAAGCTCCATTTCATGGGTTTGTTCCTGTCATGCTACGAAGGGTTAAGAGATGAAGCCCACCAGAACAATGACTTTTATGGACAGCATTTCTCCTCCTCATCCCCCCAGCCTCTGCTTTATTAAACACTTGATCAGTTGGCTTAAAAATTAACCATATGGTGCTGTTTCTAGGATATAGATTCAAGGCTCAGGGAGGGCATGATCTATTTAGCCTGTCTGGGCAAATGATTTCAGTGTGAACATCACAGTCTACTTACTGTCACTAGCAGCACACGGGCAGAAGTATAGATAACTCTTTTAGCCATGGATCTACAAATAAAGAAACAAAATTGCCCTAAGAAGTCATCTGATGACTGAATACAGTAGCATATAGGCGAAGTGTGAGGTGCTGTGAGTGCATTGATTGGTTCCCAGTCCATTACTCTACTTAAGTCTGTTCACCATCACCTGTTAATTGCACAGTCACTGGAACGGGGTGAAGTACAGCATCTGTGAGCACTCATCTTAATTCAGAACGTTTCTTTCACCCATGCTCATGCCATCTTACTATTTGCTCTATGGAAACATACAGGCAAGTAGCTTTTGTTCAGATAAAAGTTTGGGGAATAGATGTTCATGCCAGAGAAGTGGCTATATTCTCATAAAGGTAGTATTGCATGCATTTAATATTTGATGTTCTTTCTTCTCTGGCTCAAAAAAGAAGTTATATTGATACAATTAAGAGGAAGAAAAAATAACATGTGATCTAAGTTTCTAATCATCTGCCAATTAACAATCCTGAGCATTAAAAACACAAACAGTTTACAGGACAAAAACATGCCGGTGTAAAGCCATGCAAATAATTACTAAAAAGGAATTATATAAAGCTCAATTTTAAAAAAAGCTGCACGTAAGCAGAAAAAATATTCATCCCAAAAGTCACTGTAATATGAATAATTTAAGCAACTCGAATAAGCAATATTAAGCATCCTTTGCAATGTCACCGAAATCATAGAAATAGTAGTCAGAAATCTTCTATACTCTTCTCACTCTGTGACCCATGGGAAGTCACAGTACCTCTAGGTGACCTGTGAGTTTGTCTCTCTGTAAAACAGGTATTTTAAATAATATGAATCTAATCTCAAGGCTGTTCTCAGCCCAGTTAATGTTTGGGAAGTGTTCTCAGATCGCTGGATAAAAGTGCTATATTAGTTCAAACAATGATGATGATTATCTCTCAGGGATTTTTATCCTCAGTGAAAAGCACAAGGAATTACTGGCCATTTTTGTCTAGTAAATGCTGAATACTTGGAACACTTCCCGTTCATACTCATTCTGTGGCTTTCCTGTGTCTGACTTATGTTTATCTTCATTAAGTGGAATAATGCAAGTCAAAATAGCTACAAGTAAACTGTCTGCTGGATAGGGAACAGTTGTTAGTTCATGGGAAATGGATCGTAAAAAATGTGCTCCTCTGACTTCAGAAAAGAGCTCTAAATTGATCCATTTCCAGTTCAAAGCTCCTTAAAACATACTGAGCAATCTCACCCGATATTTCATCACCGTCATCACATGTCTTTCTAGTTCAACAGGGGATGGATTACTCTGAAAGTTTTTGTCTCTATCAAAGTTCACCAGAAAGTCCCGATTCACATAGGAAGGCAGGGAGAACATCTTCTATACTTACTGGAAGCCCATTCGAATAAGCAATTGTCCTGGGTTCTTTGAACTTTGGAAGAGGTGGAGATGCAGTCATATAGAAGATGAACTACTTCCCTTGAAGGAGTACAGCACATATCTGTGCAGATTGATGGAGTCATAAGTCACTAGAAGCTAACCTGGGTACAGCCTGAGGTAAAGCTGAAAGCTAAAGTCATTCCAGGTGGGCTGGTGGAAGGAAAAAACAAATCCTAGACATTCACATATGAGGTCGTAACTTCTGTTCCATTGCAGCCCATGTATAAATATTTTAGATTTATATTTTAGAAGTTTTAAGCCTCTCTATAAAATGCATTTAACTTCAGGTTTTATTTTAAAATGCCTCTCGAGTCAGGGAGGTGCCACACTCTCTCAAGGATTTCAGGCAAATCTCTCTTGACCAATCCAAACCCATAAGCCAAACCATATGATTCCAAAATACCTTCAATTGCCTCCTGGATCATATGTCCACATCTGGAAATGATGGATATTCTCTTCACAGCTGCAGAAGAGGGAAATTCTGCATTAGGCTAAAAACACTGTGTAAATTGCAAGGGAGAAGGGTCAGCTTTCTAAAATTACAGTGGTCAAGGCAAGTCAAGCACTTTAATGGCAGGCTCAGATCCAAGATCAAAATCGTTTTACAAATCTCCAAGCAATTCTACCTAGAAACACACAAAACTTTTGGGTTGGTTTTATGGTGAAGATAGCCAACAGGCAACAAATTCTCAAAGCTAGAGACTAATCTCCCTTCACAAGGGACAGAAAGCAGGTGCGCTCCGTAAGGATGAAACTGTGCCCCGAATTTCATTGACATAAAGCAGGAGAGAACTTTCTTATGGGAAATGGTTGTAAATCACAGGAAGATCAATAGACAAGAACAATTCAAAGTTGAAATCACAGTTTTGAGCTCACCTTGCTGAAATCTCTTTGTCTAAAATATTCTTAAAACATTAAAGGATATATTTGTTGGTCTATAATATTAGGGAAAAAATATTCCATAAAGAAAGGGGGAAGCAACTATGGAATTTATATGATGTATAACTAAATTTAAATTGGTCACTTATGTTATCCAATTGTACCCCTTTTCTTACCTTTTTTGTGTACAATTATCCATGTTGAGATGTCATCTTCTATCGTTTAAAGATAATCACTCTCATATTAAGTGATACACAAATAGAGGAGAATTCATTGGAAGATGTGTCATTATATACTATCATTAGTGATAACACCACATCAATAATTAACATGAAGCAAATAGTCCATTTGGTCTCTCTATGTCTCTGAGTCATTACTTCACTAAGTCTTGTCTAGGAAAATCTTTTTACTTCCAAAATGAAGCATGTTGGATTGGATGTTAGCAGAATTAAAGCGTTCTCCAGAAAGGACCACAGTATAAACTGCATTTCCTAGAGGGGAAAAAAAAAAACAAAAATACACAAAACCAAAACAAGCCAACCAACCAACCAAAAAAAAAATCAAAAATGTGGGGGTAATTTTCATGAGGTTTTTTTTCTTGTCACGTTTCTCCATTCAGGAAGCTTGGAAATATATGAAATGAGAAAAAGCCTTGTCCGAAGATCTTCGAAATTACACGATCTCAAAGCTAGGGAATGAAAATCAAAATGAATTACTACTAAGCCAAAGAAAACTATGCTGAAGATAGGGGATTGGTATAACTGCACATTCTCGCCAGATATCCATCTAAAACTTTTAAGTGGGGAGCAAATCTTGCAAGATAGCTTTCTCACAATATTTCTAAGAGCTTCTGTTTTTAGCGAGGCTAGAGATAACAGGAAAACAGTACATATCCATGTTATTTTGACTTTTCTAGCTAAGTGCTGGCTGGAATACAGGGGACTAATTCCAGAGCTGACGTAAATAAGCTTACCCAAAGACAGTGAGACAACACCAATTTACACAAACCATGGTTCAAGCCTGGGAAATTCAGATACATGTAAAAGTTTAGATAAGATACATCTAGGCAAATATTTGAGGTATGTATACACAACTATATATAACACTTTCTAAACCACTTTAATCTCAACCTACTTATACGAGCTGCTTAAAAATAAAAAGAATCCGCTTTTGGGAACTGAGCTGGAAGGACAAGAGAAAGTTCAGAGAAACTCCTAGTACATCTGATTTATTTAATACCCACAAGTTTACCTCCACAGTGCGCAGTGAAGGAGGCTACTCCCCTGCTGTCATCACTGGAAAAAGAGGCAGAGAGAAAAAAAAAAGTCCTTCTGCCAGTGGGTAGTTCAGGGGTGCTCTGAGCTGTGCTCTGGAGGACCTTCATCCCCTATTTTCTAAACAGGACTTCTTAGGACTGGTTCCCACACAATTTAATATTTTTATAAAAACAGTTTCCCTAAAATTATGTCATTTGATAGCTCCAGAAAATCAAAAATGTATGAAATGGAGATGATGAGCTTAAGCATAAGACTAAACATCCCTGAATTTTAATTTCAGTTTTGAAGAGGAGAAATACTTCTACTGTTTTGGTCAAGGAATAAAGTTGTTTGACTCAATTCCCTCATCTTCAGAAGGAAAATGGATCTATCTCCCAGAAAAACACAAAGGTTTCATTAGTATTTGGAAAGCGTGTCAAAGATGGATTCTTCAATGTGTTTTACTCGTTCTCAACCCATTCCCCATCCCTCTAGCAGAGTAACATGAAGCAAGAGCACTGCAATACTGTGCATTTTTCTTGGCATAAAAATTAACCACAAAGTCCAGGGTTTGTGTTTTTTTAAACAATATTCACACAGGGCTCAAATTATGCGCATAAACACTGCTAATGTATTTGCTATTAGTTTGTGTGACACCTTATTCCTTTAAGTTTGCATCTCTTGGCATGGACTAGGAAAAGTCGCTCCTCTCTGAGAGGGCTAGTTAAGATGTATCTTGCTGTTTCCCCGTATCTTTAGTATGCAGGGAGCGCAGAGATGGAGATAAAAGGAGAAATGTCTATCTTTGAGTCCTCTGCAATACAGAATAAGTTATCAACCTACTAACATGCATGTCTGAATAGACTCCTTTGGCAGGAGGGAGATTTTATCTGTCCTGACATGCGAATTCCTCCCTCATGTCAATCCATGAAAGTACTAAAGAATAAACTCTCTAGTAAAATGAATGTGGCATACCACTGGGACTTAGAGAGCATCATATTTTCCCCTAGCTACTTTTTTTTAATTCTCCAACTGAATCCTTGATATCCATATAAATTAGTCACTCTGAAGAACTACTTGAAAATCCATTGCTTTAATCTCATAGGCTTGGGGAGGGTGGCTCGCTCCACTAAAGCTTAGGAGTTTGTTGTCTCTCTATTTTTCCTCTTCAATTGAGAAATGTGCCATCGCATCCAACCCCCGCGCAGAAGCGTTCGAGTAGCATTTGTGCTGGAAGCTTTGCAGCTGTGCAAGTCAAATGAGCAGGCATTGCGTTGCCCTCAGATCTGGTAGGCCCCAAGGTACATATATGAGCAGTCAAAATGTCCTATTTAGCATCATGAAGTGCCCACCCATGCGCGAGGGAAAAGGATGCAACGTTTTGAATGAAGCTGAACACAGCTGCAGTTATTACATTTTGGGGGCATGAGAGGGAAAGTCACATTGGTCTGTTTGCAGATGAATTATCAATCTGGTTTCACAAATACTTGTCTCCATGCTCATCACCAGTGTGAGGACTCTTCATTCACCAGTCTCTATAGCACCTAGAACAAGGCTGCCTCTCTGCTGAAATGGATCCCTTAGTCTTCACTTACACAATAATTTCACATCAATAGTGGCGGTATGAGAAGAATAATAATCATTTTTATAGAGCAAAACATAACTGAAATAGTAAAAAAAAGCAACAAGAAAGAGCTAAAATAAAAATGATCCATCCTTTCTTCTTTTGGTCTCCAGTGTTTATCGCTAGATATTTATGATGTACTACATAACAACATATTGGTTCTCACTGTATTTTGTTGAAGGCAGGAAGTTATACTTTGATTTGTGTTTCGCCTGGGCTTTTGTCTCTCAGTTAAGGAATTTAAATGCTAGACAGTTCTTACCACTTTTTATTAATATTTTTAAAGTAGTCTCTTTAGAATCAGGTACACTCCAGACTGTAATACTCTTCTTCTCTTTCCCTTATTTGATTTGCACTGCATACATTATTTTCACCTGTTTTTTCTGTCCAGTACATCTGATGGTAGTTGCACTCCACTGGACTGTTTGTCTTCCATTCCTTTTCATGTCTGGTTGTACATATATAGCTGGAGTTTTGATTTCAAAACAAATGTAAAAACTCAAAACAAATCCACCAAGTCCTTAATGGCCTGGACATATAACCATGAAATAGGCTCATGGACAATGACAGCCTCTTCCTCTTTGTGACCTTGCCATGGATATTTATGGATTTGATAGGGATCTACACATTGAACTTATTACCAGAACTCCAAATTTTAAAATGTACACAGCTGAGGACTACATAAACAAATATAGCAGCCTAATAATCCTGCAGACAAGGAGGGCATGAAAATACAAGAATCAGGTGAAGATACTGGATGCAGATCAGAAGCATATTAGACTAACAAGAAGGCAAGGTGTTGAGGCACTTCTATGTAAGAGGCCAAAGGACTCCCCTCCAGGATCTCGGCAACAAGCCTGTGGTTTCTTCTTATACTTTTAGATGAGAGACACTCCCTCTTCCTTGAACAGCCTCAAGGGATGGATGATCCACTGTGCCTTTTTGTAATTGAACCAGGGGTGGAAGAGCTTGGAGAACAATCCCGACGTTGCCAATGGGTGTTTACCACCAGAAGTGCATGCTTCTGCCTTTACCACTCTAACAGAGGAGTCTGAAGCTTTGCCACAAAAATCAATTTGTGGCAATGTTATGTAATGACATCTCACCCATTGCTTTAAAATATAATCATTTCCACCCAGGGTGACATTTTCAAACTTCTGTTTTCAGGTCTTTTCAGCTAAAATAAACTAAATCTTTCGCAAAAACTTATGGATGAGAAGAAAAAAACCAACCCCTACAGTCCTCTTTCATTTTATGATCCATTTTATGGATCAAAGGATTTCTCAGTAGATTAAGACTTCTCATTCCTAATATTGCAAATTCCTCATTTTGAGTGCAGAACTAGAAAAAAAAGAAAAGAAACTCAAGTGCCAGATTTAGAGTCTGGAAAGGTGTTGGTGGGATTTTCCTCAGGCCTGAAAAAACAGTGAAGGAAATAATCACCCAAAGCACGAATACTTATCCTCTAACTCTCCTTTACCCTGAATGCCAACTGGAAATGTATAAAGCCTGGAAAAGTATGTAGTGTTGAATGAAAAGCTGGAAATGCAAAAGCAGCAGGTTAAAGGGGGAGAGTCACATCTTGGGTTAATTCCAGAGTGGAGAAAGAAAACAATACTGATCAGCTGTTTCATATCTGTCTCTCTGCAGACACATATGCACATACACACACAAACACAGCAAATGTGCTTGATCCTGCCCTGTTCTATGCAAGAGCCTATCTCAGAGTAGGCGATAAATCATCCACTTGGGCATGTGCACAGGGAAGCCGGTTTGAAAAATACAAGGAGCAGAGGAATTGCCATATTGAATCAGACTATTGGTCCATCAAGTTTGGTATCATGCCTCCAGCAGCGGCTAAATCCTGATACTTCAGAGGAAAGCAACCCTCAAAATCTGCAGAGCACTTAGCTCGCTTCGTAGGTGGGGGAGGGAAAAAATATTCATCCCGACCCCTGCAGGCAGTAAATGTGCGTCCTATGGAGTGAGCTTGGGTTTTCCTTATGCAGAGCTACAACTGTAATTACTAGTTTGAAGCAGGACAGCAGAACAATGTTTGCAAACATTCATTCACATAAAAAGCCGCTAATTCGCTTTGACATCATTTGTGACCCTTTTCCAGGAAGGTTCACTGGAGCAAGCGGTTTTGTTTATGGAAAGCAAAAGTTTGCTAAATACTCTGGAAGTGCTTCTCTGAGCATTTGTTTCAGAAATGACGTACTCAAACTTTTCAGTTATCTCTATGCTTTTCAGTCATCCACACAAGAAGCAGAAACAGCCGCTGCACGATACGCACATCGACTCGGGCGGTGAAATCACGGCTGAGGAACGGCAAATGCTCAAAGTGAAACTCAAAAAAAATGCACAACAGATGAAAACTAACGTATAGGAAATGCCTGAAGAGGGGTGCTACTTTTTCAAATAAACCACCCCGTGACCAAAGCTGCCCTTGAGAGACAGACGGGCATTTCTGGAAAATCATGCAGAGTATTTAACATGACCTCCTGCGTCAGCAAAATTCACAGGCTAGATACATACTTCTAGATACATACTTTCTGAATCCAAAGTTAGCGTCAAGAGTCTTCATCACCTGTTTCTAGATCAATTTAAATAAGCCATGGAAAAATACTTTTCTCTGTCCTTTCCTACCCACTTACACTCACATCTTTGATTGCCCCTGCTCACAAAGAATTTTTTTGTGCCAAAACTCGTCTGCAACAGAATTCCTCTGCAGACCCTCAAATCCTTCCCTTTTTATGACTAAGTTTGTAACAGTGAGCCATGGACAGTTTTCACAAGAAACTGGTGGTATATCTAGTTTAACAGCACATAAAGTTTACTTAGGACTTGTCTTTCTTGCTCTTAATTATAAGCAGGTGTGAGGGACCGGAGAATGTGCAGATAGAATGATAAAGTTTAATTTGGGCCTGGGCATCCTGTTTCCTTAAAGCAAAAACAAAGGGTGGGCTCGCAAAACCAACAAACAAAAAATGTCTCTCAGGTCAAAATGATGCTGTTAAATTTGTACTATAATAGAAAAAAAATAATCTATGTTTAAAAGACTAAAACTGCTAAAACTTTTCAGCCCAAGTAAGCAGTGACTTAGACAAAAAGGTTTAACCCAAAATGTTTATCTACTTTAAGAAGTCATATCTGCTTTTTGTTCACACCTTTTAGATTCCCAGTGCCCCCAGAACTGCAACCCAGACACTTGATTTCGTAACTAGGTTTGCTGAAATTTAGTCTGGGCAGCTGACTTAGGTTCAACCCAGCCTCCAACAGGTCCATGGGTCTCAGGTAACTAGTCAGTCTGCTTGGCTCAAACTAGAACTCCTCAAGTGAAGGTTAAATGCATTAAAATGGAATAAAACTTTGGTAGTTTGGCAACCCCAGGGTATGCAGAAAGGAGGTTGTGAGCCTCATCTTGCTTCCCCAAAGCCCTCTCAGCCTGCTTTTCCTCTCCCACCTCTTCAAATCACCTTATCAGCATGAACCGCGCAACGCAGGGAGCAGAACTCAATGCGATGTTCTTCTCTTAAATCAATTCCTATTACAGTTACAATTTGTTTTGTAGCTTCTTTCATGGCTTCTTTAAAAAAAAAAAAAAAAGTCTCTCCTGTTGTGGGTGGATTTTTTTTTTTCCTCTCCCCCAGCTCCCTGTCTCCTCCCCAGGGCCTCAGCTTGTGCCTCTGTGTAAGTCCTGGGGTCCTGAGTGTCAAATGTCAGGCCTTGTACAGAGCTGTCAAAGAGGAGAATAGGCTGAGATGATTGATGACTGCAAAGCCTGAAATCCAAACCTCTGCTGCAAATGCTTCTTTTTACAAAAAAGCTGGGGCAACCCACAGTGGCTATATTCAAGGTCAGCTCGCATACCATTACACCCACCGCTTTGGGCTTCTAACAAGCCAACGCATTCATAGAGGATTTCTCGTCTCTCTGTCCCTGTGTGTCTCTCTCTCTTTCCCTCCCTCCCCTTACTCTCCTGGCAACCCCCTGCCAAAATTTTCAAGCACTTAATCCCAATAAAAAAAGGCATGGCCTTTTTTTTTTTTTTTTCCCTCCCCTCCCTCCCTTTCCTTCAGGCTGCATTCGCTATGAGGAGCCACGGGCTGAAGCTTAATGCTGCACAAGTCAGATGACAAGATTATTAATGGGAGCAGGGCAATGTCATATCTGATTTCATGCATATTCATGAACGGAGTCATACAGCTGGGACCATGCGCCATGAAGAGACAGAGCAAGAGAGAAACTTTTACACCCCCTCCTTGCCGTGAAGAATCTGATCCTGGAGATTAAGAGTCCTGCCTTGCAAAATTCAATTGTTCTCTTTATATGTTAAGAAAAAAGGGGAACTGCTTGCATGATAATAATGACGTGGTGCCAAGATGGTACGAATATCTCTTTTTTCCTTGTCACTAAAGTAACTGCCCTGCAGCCGGTCTTGGCTTAGAGAACACTTTCTGCAAGAAAAAAAGACACATGCTATCACCAAAAACCAGAACGATTTCCAAAAAGTCCCAGCATGGCTACAAGAAGAAAAAGAGAGAAGGAAAAGAAGCTTTGCAAATACGCCAGCATGTACCCTAGGCAAAAGGGGAGGTGCTGAGCACAGGAGAACTTTATTAGGGTTCTGATTTGTACTCAGATAGTGCCTGTTCGAATGAGGTGAGACACGAGGGTTAAAGTACTAATAGTATTTTACTCTGTAGCTTTATTCTGCAGCTCACTCCTTTCGCTTTTTTCAACAGTGCCTTACAAAACATGAGGAATTTTATTCCCATTTTACACCTGGGTAAATTGAGGCATAAAGTTGTTATGGTTTATTGGCCCCATATCTGCCTTATCAGAAAGGTTCCCATTAACTTAGCAGGATAGGACCTGTAGGCACTTGAGCTGAAGTCAGTAAGTGAATAGCAGAGCAGTAATGCAGCTATACCAGGGAGCTAATTCCATCTTCTGTCCTATGTTGAGAAATAACACACCTTCCTACAGGACACCAGAACAAATAGAAAAATGTAGGCCCTGTGACACTTAGGAAAAGATCTATGGTATTTTCCCCTTTTCAAAATCCATCAGTATTATTGCTGAGGCTTTGTGAGAATTAAACTCTGTTATACCTGCCTCGCACACTATTTCTAAGTAAAAGTCTATTTTTCAGGCACTTAAAATATTCCATTCAGCTCTGCAGCAGCTTCTACTTGTGAAGAGACAGAGGCACCCCATTCCCTCGGACAGGTGAGGTCTAAAATAAATAACAGAAGCAGCATGTGCAACTGTGAAATCAATTTAGAATTTAATTGCTGAAAACCATCTGACAATAAACTATAACAGTGCATGAAATGGTCCGGTAATGGAAGTGGTGACTATTCCTGGAGTCATTTAGAATTAGTTGTGGATAAAGCGCAAGATTACAGTGGGAGACCAGCCTAGATACTGGCCCTAGCAAATAGACAGATGACTTCTTTGCACCTTTAATTGCTATCATTCAAGGCCAGCAGCATATTCTCTCATGAGGATGCCAAACAATCCACGTGATCCAAATGCTCTTTGGTACAAGCTGATTCGAGTTGCCCGTAGGGCTATCACAACAGGCTTTCTGGCACAGAGTGACAGAATGGGAATGCCTGGGCAGATTCAGGCTTTCTGAAAAGCAGTGGGTTTATTCTGGTTTGGGGAAAGGAGATGAAGACAGGGATTATTGCTCTGTTTCCTAGAGGGCTCATTTCATAGCTGTGCAGAAATACACTCTCAGCTATGCAACCCTCATTGTGAAGAATATATATATATTTAGAGAGATAGTCCATATCTAGACAGGAGCAGGAAATAAAACCAGAAGTATCTCTAGTAAGAACAATTGAAAACTTGCTGGGCTGTGGCTCCAGCAGGTACAGTTTAGCATGGGTTGGGAAAAGTGGCTGCGGTGTGCAATAAATCAAGTTTCACAGCAATAGTAGGGCAATACATCTTTACTGGGTAGAGCTAGGACACATGGCAGGAATCTGGCTCTGCCACTGGACTAGCAAATGACCTTGAGTTACTTACTTCGCTTGCCCATCCCTCAGTTTCCTCATCTGTAAATGAATGGCAACAACTACCTTCATTAAGTGCTTTCAAAGCACTTTATAAAAGCAAGATACTGCTGTTATCACTATGCAGAGGGCTATGACTGTCGTAATCAACTATCTGATGATAGAAACAGTCTTAAGGATTCCTCTTGAGCCCTTACGTAGCTTACTGTTAAATATGTTTTAATTTCTGTATTTGAGGATGTCACCTACTATTGCTAATCATTTTTCAAGTAGTGATTAATTTAAAGGACTGAAAAAATGTCATTTTTCTCGTTCAAACAAGCAAAGCAAGAAAAAAAAAGAAGCCCACAACTGATGGAGATTAGAGCAGTGGGAAGAACATGACAGTGATATCAGAACAGAGGAAATAACATGTTAATGACATTCAATATTCTCCCCGTGTCAAGTCATCAGCATTTTTATTGCCACTTTTCCTCTGAATACAGTATCAGAATTTATTGAGACAATCTGTCTCCATCACCTGTGATATAATATATTTTATTCAATAAGATATGGAATAATATTTATCTTTCAAGTCCAATGACTAGTTTTAAGGGCAATAACAGCTTCTTACACAACAGTTACAAGTGTAGAGTTCGTAAGTTTTAATGCCAGACCTAAGGGCTACAAAGACTTTCCCACCAGGTAGAGAACAGTGAAACCAGTTTTCTGATTGTTTGCCCCTTACTACGTTTCTCATTCATAAAATAACTGATGCCCAAAGACAAAACAAATAGCCCAAATGGAGGTCCTGGGAGCTAGTTGTTAATGGAAACTGAGGATAGAAGAAGCTGGTCCTTGTTATAAATTGAGGAACTCAGCAGAAGAGCCTGTATTTGATCTCCAAGGGGGAAGAGGGGAGCCAAAAAAAAAAAAAAAACTCACGTTATTGCAAAAGGAAGGCCAGCAGAAGAGAAGCTGGAGGAGTGAAATGAAGAAGGCTGAGGGTTTATCCTCTCTGCCGTGGAGTGCATGTCTGCAGTTTAACAGAACCAAGTAAACTTTTCAACTGGGCACTCCGGGTAGCAATAGCAGCACAGCTTTGCAAATGTAGATGCTTCTGGAAGTGCATGGGTGTCTCGGTCTTCCTGAGGCAGCTGCATGGTGCAGCTGTGGAGCACAGGGTCATTCCCCCTTATTTCAGGGCAATACTGCAGAAGCCAAGCCTAGCTGCCTCTACCAGACCCCCTGCACCACCTTCCCTCAGGGCTTTCTATACCAGCAGTTTGGCTTCTCTCTTTTGACCCTCAGTCAGTTTAGGGTCCCTACACAACCACACTGACGTTCACAGTACCTCTTAAATAGCTGCAAGTCACTCCACAGTCAACTCTAAGCAGCCCATAAGAACCAGAGGCAGAGCTGAGAATATCCCTGCTTCTGGAAGTGCATGGGTGTCTCGGTCTTCCTGAGGCAGCTGCATGGTGCAGCTGTGGAGCACAGGGTCATTCCCCCTTATTTCAGGGCAATACTGCAGAAGCCAAGCCTAGCTGCCTCTACCAGACCCCCTGCACCACCTTCCCTCAGGGCTTTCTATACCAGCAGTTTGGCTTCTCTCTTTTGACCCTCAGTCAGTTTAGGGTCCCTACACAACCACACTGACGTTCACAGTACCTCTTAAATAGCTGCAAGTCACTCCACAGTCAACTCTAAGCAGCCCATAAGAACCAGAGGCAGAGCTGAGATTGCCTTCAAAACAACTCTACGAACCTGAGATACTGCCAGTCTGGGGCACATACCCTTAAAAAACAGAAGAGGAGGGGGAAGAACCAGGAATGCCTGGTTGGGGTTTTTTTGTTTGTTTGGGGCTTTTTTTTTTTTTACCTTGTTTTCCTTTTTTTTTTTTTGGTAGGGAATGAAAAAGCCGTAACACAAGAAAAAAGATGGAAACCAACTTTGAAATATAGCCACAGCTGCTCCTGTTCTTGCTTTCCTCCCTTCTCTCAATCACTCTACAAGAAAAGGCTGTGTACTTCAAATCATTTCCTGCCTGCAGCATCCTGATAAAGCCAGGCTTCCTGCCATTTGCCCGGCAAGCTGGCACTCTGTCCTCTGCTTGTTCCCCTTGACATGTCCTAAGGCCTTCAATCAACCTGCTCTGCAGATCCCTTAGCTAGCTGTGATCAGAGACACCAGATGCCATCAAGGCCAAGAAGTGGCTATGCTTGTGCTACAACAATATCCTAGGCAGGAATGCCACCCTCTAAAACCAGTTAATCGCTTCCTAGAAAGGGGATGAAGAGCTCTCTCATTCCCTTTGTGCATCTCCGAGCTCATCAAGGACAGACTGGCACGCAGGGGAACAGCCACAGCAACATCTTGTAAAGTTGAGGATTCTTGGAAGGTGTTGCTGGAGAAGTGAGGAAAACATCAGCAGAGAGCAGGGAATAACATAACAGTTTCAGGGTAGGAAAGCAGTCAGGTTTTTATAGCCCAAGTGTCTGTGACTCCATGCTCACTGCCAAGAAAAGTTAGGAGACTTTAGGAGTTGTGTATGCACCTCTGGAAACCTAGAAGTGCTGAGCTGTCTTCTGCTAACAGTACTCCTCAAAAAAAACCTCATCTCCCCATGTTTGAAGAAAAGATTGATTCACAGTTCAGTGGCTGCAGTGGAAATTTTACCAGCCATGGGCTCTCCAGGGTACCCCTCCATCACACTCCTCACGTCACCCACCACCCTTGCACCAAAGCAACAGGTACGAGCAGGACACATCTGCTTGGCAACAGGCAAATGTCATTTTCAAGCACATCATGTTAAGCCTTTGTCCCTGTAGTCACATCCATCTAAACCTACTGCCAGTTTATTCCCTTTAACTAATCCCCTATTAGACAGCCAATGGCAAATATAAACCTTGTTTTTGAAGTTGCCTTTCATGGGCTAATGGAGACGACATCGCCACAGTCAGCATCGGTGCCTGCTCCCCAGCCGAGCTCACCCCAGCTTCCCACAGACACAGGGTTTTGACATTTTCAGTGTTGCAGTGCCTTTATCCTGCCATCCACTCCCACCCAGGTGTCCAAGGATGAGGACCCAGTGGAGGAGCAAACATGGAAGCACGTTCCTTGGGGCTCTGTGCACCTGGCTGCCTCCTCCTATAACCACAGCCAAGGAGACGGGGGTTAATGCTGTCAGAGGACCTCTCCAAAGCCCACTAAGGTGTGTTTTCTCTCCTTTGCTCCCTCTCCCGCATACACACACTCCTCCTCTCTCCCCAGCAGTGTGGCTCCTTGCCAGCAGATTGCACTGCCTCTGGGTATCTCACACTCCCTTGCTCGGCTGACTCTTTACTCACCTGGCCCCATCGGATCTTTCTGATTTCATTCCTGCCTTCCCTTTAGGCACAAAACTTGTCGTTATTACGTTTTGCACTCCCTGATGGGCCGTTGCTTTGCCTTCCTAATAATTCAGGGTACTTTCAAGTAATTTGGGGTGTTTAATTTGAATCTTTCCTTTCTTCTTCCTCAATTCAGAGGGAGTTGGCACGTATGCAGAGGAAAGGAAGCTGCTGCTTCCCTCTCTGCATGTCAATAGCCTTGCATGTGTGCATGCATGTCATATGCATGTTCTATCTAATGATTGATATAGGTAGTCTATATGCATATATATACACCGTATGATCAGTGTGAAGTTCTGGCCACCCCCTTCTCCTGTGACACTGAGATACGTTGATCTCCCATTGCTTTCTATTCACTTGACACCAGGGTGTCTGGTTTTATCCAAATGAGCAGTTGAATGAAGTTTTTGGCACATTTTTTTTACTTCAGAAAGGAAGACAAAGACGTCTTTCGTGACTACCTTGCAGAAGACACTTCCCTCACCTCCACCCCCTCCCTCACGTACCTCAGATGGCAGGCAGCCTGGTCAAATCAAACAAGCACATCCTGGGGGGCAGAAAAAAAAGTCTGCTACAATTATTTGGCATCCGATCCTCATTTACTGTGCACACATTATCACAATCCCAGCTCATATAAGAAATCTGGTGTGAGCAGTATGGGCTGGATTTAGCCCATCTTATTTATTCCAACAGAAGTACCCACAGAGTTTTATAGGGCTTCAAATATTGCAGAAGCATTACAAGTAAAGCAAACAGGTGGCCTTTTATTAAAAAAAAAAAAAAGGCTGAATCTTTATAGGCACATAATATCAGACAATGTACATAGGAAATATAAAACGTGCATGGGGAGGAGGCAAGCAAACACTCATCAAATTTTCATTAACAACATAAGCTCCCAGTCCCATGCCTGATACATGAAGTTAGACTGTTATTTCCCAATGGGGTCCTGAGAAGGGCTTGTCCTGTCCTGAGTTTCCCATTCTTCTGGGGACAGTGGGAGGCCCTGAATCTGATTTTGGATATGACCATCTGGTGGTCTGCTCTCTTCTCCCTGCATCACTACAATGGTGGTAGTGCCGTACCCTAGTCTTTTTAAGATACAAGGAACAGGGCACCTTCAATAGCAAGACAGCTTTATTAGTCAAGACTCCCAAGTGCAGGCTAATTCACCTTCAGAATAGAGTTTGGAATGTGCCTGTTCTTCTGTCACTTGGGGAATTTTGCACAAGCCTTTTTTCTTCTTTAGTGAGCCTTTTATATGCCTAAGAGAAATGGAAGATAGTCGTACAAAGCAGAAGATTGCTTTGTGTCTGCTTCATAAGAGTATCTTTAGTGTTCTAAAAACATACACAAAAATGTAATGCGATTCCCAAAAAAAATTTCCTGAGGACAAACTGAAGAAATGCTGAATATTTTACTGAAAATAGGCATTGCCTTGCAGTCCAAGAAAACTTTTGAACACATTTGAACATCCAAATTCTACCCATGTCCGTATGCCTTATGTTTCTTACTGGATGATTTTATGTTCTTCAGAAGAAAATAGTTAAGGAAGATACATAATTTGCAGGGCTCTGGATGAAGTTTGAGACATCTGAAGCTATACCCCGGTGGTGATTTCTGGTGGGCTCCAAGTTGGCCATCTACACAGCCATCCGGTCTAAATAAGTTGTTTGGGCTGCTTCTGGAGACCACAGACAAAAGGTGGTGCTTTGAAAAGACAATTCTTTTCTATAAATTACAAGTAGCTGCATTTCTCCAGTGACAACAGTCAATGTGGTTCCATGGTCACTGGAGAAATTGAGGTAACTCCATCCTAAGACATGTGATTAGTTGTTCTGTCAAAGGGCTTGCTTTCTCTTCTCCATGGTCTACAAAGACAGCCCCCAAAACTCCTGATGACTGAACTGTAAGACTAACTTAGATCAGGATAAAATTCAGAGGTGAAATTCAGAGCCTTTGTGGCTCTGAGTCTCCAGGGAGATCCAGCTCACACTTCCACCCTAGAGATGCTGTGAGGGATATTCCCTCATGTATATCAGGACATTTCAAAACACTATTAAAACATCATGAACCTGGGTGCCAGGTAAGAAAAGCCTGAACAACTCATCCTGGGATGAGCTTCAAGCAAACCTGTCTTCCCTGTGTGCACCATAAACAGCAGTGATGTCACTGCGTGTGGACATTAAAATGCTCCTGCTGCCTAATTTCCTGTTCTCTTTCTCTTTGAAGTAGTTGTAACAAGCCCCATAACACCTCTCAGACAGACCCATGGCAAGCAGCGGTGGAGATGGGTGAGGTTACAGACCCCTGTCAGTGCCAACTGGCATAGGGGCACCAGGAACATTTCAAATTTGCTAATCCCTTTTCAAAAGATGCAAATTGCTAAGTCAGTTCTAATGCCAACTTGGCTGCTTCTCTTCAACCAAAGAATTTAATACAGCAGAGGTCCCCTGAGAAGGAAAAATAGATTAAACCCCCCCTAAAACTTTGGTAGTTGGTTTTACATACTGTGAGCCTCAGGCTGCTACTTGAATTTCACTTCAAACGTTTACTGCAAAGTATCAGCTAATTTTTTCTATCCGCCTGGTTACTCTTTAAAGGAGAAAATTTCATTAACAAACCATGGATATAAAATATGAAATCAGAGATCAGCTACTGCAGAGGAGAAGCCAAACATCACTAAAAAGGATTAGTTTCTTTCACTGTCTAGAAATTTCTCATGGAAGACCTTGGCTGCCCTTTTGATATTAAAACTTCCTAACAAGTATTACACAGGAGTTTTAAATTAGAACTTGCTGTCATTGGGACAGTTATAAACTCTTAAATATGTCCCTTTGCAAGTTGAGCTCCTGCGAAATGCATGTGTGTGTGGTGGAAATCACTGGGAAATGGGTGTGTATTTGTGGAAGATTGCCAGTCAGACCCATTAATTACGACAGGAGTTCTGCCAGCTGATTTATAAAATGAGCACCCAAGTTATTCCAATTAATTCCCATAATTCCGCTCTGGATAGTGAACCACTAGTCAAAGTAAAATAAAGTTTGCTTCCAAGTGTGACCTAGGAAAACCAATTTTCTTTCCTACCGTGAATTCAGTAGAGTTCCCCTGGTTTATGCTGGGGGAGAGGATCATTGCTTCCCAGGTTGCTTTCTAATTAATAATTATATATAGTGCAGTTGGGCAAGGTCACAGGCCCCCTCCAGTGCCAGTTGGCACAGAAGCACAAGGAACATTTGAAATTTATTAATCTTTTTTTTTTTTTTTTCTCTCCAAAAGATGCAAATTGCTTTTAAGAAAAAATTCAGAGAGGAGAGAGCAGTACTGTGAGTTTAGGCACAATCACGAGTCAGGGGCAGAGACACCTGCCTGCTACTAAGAAATATTGTCATTTCCATTTCCATGGCTTTCTTTTGCCCTTTACCTTCTGATATTGGCCACATTCCCAGCCATCACCTGAGAGCCTAAACTGTGTTCCAGGAAGCTGTAATGTGCTTGTGTGTGTGCGCGTAAGGGACTTTTGGCTCTCTTGAACGTCTGTATCAGGTCTAGGAATATATGAACTGTGACTAGCATACCAATCACCAGAGGTAACTGGAAACTCTATTTTCCATGGAAATTTAAAATTTGTATGTGAAAAGTCAAATCATTTTTGCTGTTTGAGCATTCTGTTTCAACAGGACATCAAGGTTTTCTGCAGAGTGAACGTTTTATTTCAAAGGGGGAGAGGGGGAAGAGTATATTGTCAGCTCAGAAACAGTTTCAGACTTTCAAGAGAAATTCCAAGCAGGCTGCTAATAACACTTCAGTGGTATCTGGCATAATTGAAAACTCCACTGGAGCCAATCAAGTTAAGCCAGTGTAAAAATGGAGTAAGTGAAAAGAAGCCAGTCACATTAAATTGGAACGAATTTATAAAACCGCACTTCCTTTTCACCTGTTGTAGAGGGTCTTTTTCCCCCTTCCTGGGGAGTCAATCTATTCTTCATTCTATTTCAATTCCTTTTTCTAATTCTTAAGCCCATGAGCAACGTGGCCCTCTCTGGCTTTGAATGCTTTACAAAAATGAGTAAAAAAAGAATCAACGCATAACTTGCTCTAAATATACAACTTCTGCTTTGGAGTCTAAATTATTTGCTTTCAATGTGTAAGAGTGGAGGCAAACAGAACCTGACTCTACAACCTGTTATCCAATGAAGTATGTGAATTTTCCAGAATAATTTATTACATGTGTTCTACATCACCATATCTTAGGGGGTTTGTATTCATGATGTCATAATCTCCCAAACCCATGAACAAAGCAAAGCTTACCCAGGTCAATTGCAAATCTTCCCCTCCTCCCAAATTTTTTCTTTGTTTGTTTTATTCCATTTCTGACAACAATAATCTCCTTTAATTGCCGGTTCTGCCAGTTACACAATGGACCTTGCCTTCTGCTATCTGACCAGTAGAGCTCATAATTAGTGCTTAATTATAGTTTATAGAGCCACTTTGGTCTGATAGGAAAAATCTGCTTTGTTACAGTCAATGAAGTATTTAAAGCTATGTCCAGGGTTAGGATAGGTTTATTAAACACTTGGGTAAGCAATAATAAACTAACATTGATTGAGCAACTCGATAGCTTTCTTTTATGCGCTAGTTTGGAAAAAAAAAAATCTAGATAGAATTAAAAATAACTTGGCATGGTAATGGAATGTCTCCGCTAAGAATGCGCGGCTGCCAGTGGGGTCTATCGCGTTGGATGTAACTCAATCTCAGCTCCAGAAAAGAGCACTTTGCAAAATATGTGGCAGCATCATTGCTATTATCTGAAAAGGAGGAGGGAGAAAGAATTCACGAAGGTCCTTCAGTCTGTTCAGAGCTAAATAAAGAATGATACTGCTGAGCATGGGTGTGTTTCTAGGGGAAGCTGCCAGAACTAATGAAAAAGCATGGAGTTGATTTTCTTTTTAATTTTGCTTCCCAGCTTTCCAAGTGTTTCAGGGGAAACTGGAGATTGTCCTGAAATCATGACAATTTTGAGTTTTACATAGCAAATTCTGATATAAACACAAACACATTTTATCTGCCTGCAGGTGCCCTCACACCTATCAGCTCACTGAGACAATATTATTCTAGGCTTGGTTCCAGTAGGTCTGCCAGGCCACACAGATTGAAATGGGGAAAAGTGAAATAAAATTACAATTTTTGAAAAACGGAGGAGGGACAAGATTGTGCAACATCATTTCTCACTAGTTTTCATGACAGGCAGTAGGCTGTCTAACCACATTATTCACCCCCCTATATCAACAAAAAGATTAACAAGAAGTGCCTTTTAAAAGACACAATTATTTTTCACCAGATTTTCCAAAGGGAAGTTATTTTCAAGATCTGCATAAGAATTCAGTATATTCTAGAGGGTGCAAAACTGCTTGTTGAGTGGGTTACATTTATCAAACCCAAACCGCCAATAGTTTCAAGTCATATTAGCTTCTTTCCTCGTGTATGTATTTTCTTCAGTTCTTTCCTTTTCTCCTGAAAATGTGACGCACTTTTCCATTTCAAGATAGGATGAGATTCTCCCCTTTTCAGGGGGACACAGGGTTTTTTAGCTTTCCTTAGGGGAAGAGAGAGATAAAGAACAGGGAAAAAAAATCTGCCAGAATGAAATGCCAAAGAAGGTTTTTCTAAAGTGACAGCAGCATCCTTCCTTGTTTAGCTGTGGACAGATGGAAGGCCACTGAAATGTGCAGCCTCAGTCTATAGCCAGTTTATTTCTCTCGTAAGTTTTCTTTCTTTATCAGGGAGGGTGATTTCATCATACTTGAAATAAATAGCTAAGCAGATGATTTATTCATCACACAAGGTAGAACAGTGATTATATTTGACCTTTTTTGATACACGTGGTTGTGGCGATTTAAACGGACTTGGATTAGAACAGGATCGGACATTTCTGAAAGTTGCATTTGCCCGCCTGCTATTGAGTTTTCTTCTGTTTCTTCCCAACTGATGAAGTCATATTGTTATCAGCGGTATATATAACACTGTAACATGGTATCACCATATCTTGGGGAAATGGAATTTGCACAGGATGCCTGTGCTGAGCTCATAGATGAATTTCTATTGTCCATTATCGTTTATATCTAATATGAACCGTTCTACACAGCTCGTCTCTAATCCCCATGCTTGTTAAGGAGCTTAAAGAGTAAAATCAGTTGATTTCAGGGCCTTTTGGAGTTCAAGGTCAAAGTGATTATTTCCTTTTTTTTTTTTTAAAGGCACGGACTCATCACAGTTTCCAAAGTTCAGTTCTTTCCTGGTTCCCTAATTAGAAACCGTACCAAGAGTGTATCTGGAGGCTTTTATACATGAGATCAACCCCTTGCCCTGGGACCAATTATGGAAAAATAGCTTAACACGTTTCACTGTTTGAATACCCGATGATCATACATGCTGTCGTGTTCTACAGTGAAGCCACGGTAAAAATCATACCATTAGCAATTTTGGTCTATACCATTATTGTAGTTTAAAATGAACACATTCACACCAAAGCATAAGCCCATCAAGCACCCCTCACACAAAAACAGAGTCATGACATACACTTGCATGCAAGAAGTCACATGCATTGGAAGTTTATAGACAAAAATATTCATAAATTAGAGTCAATATCATATTTTCCTCTCTTGGACACCTCTTACTTTCCCTTAGCAAAGCGCACAGTTTTGTGGAAAACCCAAAAAGCAAACAGAAAAAAATATTCTCAGTTTTCAAGCAAAATGAGGTATTGCCACAGAAAGTTTCCTATGATTTTTTTTTTGTTTAGTTAAAACCTGATCATCCTTAGTTATGTATAAACATATGCTTACACAGATTCAAAATTCACGCACACTGCTAGTATAAAAGCATGGTTACATAAATAAAACTTGAATTACTGCTTTATAGTCTTTATAGCCCTGTCAAATATATCAGTACATATCATATAGGTAGGTATAGATATATATGGGTGCAAAGACAAATGAGCAATAAGCACGTGAACCCATTATGAGAGCCTGTCCCTCTGTATAAACATAAAACCTGTAACGAGTCATTTGCGTTCAAATTTAAGAAGTACCTGAACAAGTTAAAAAAAGGGTCAGGGATTAGAAGGGATTGTTTAGGATCCAGGAGAGAGACTTACGTTCCCCTTTTTGAGAGCTAGTAAAACATATAATGCAGGAATGTCCCTAAAACACTCTTACTGCTCCCTCTGCCCATCAGCGCTTTGGTCCCTAAGTCGCTGCTAGCACTGCTGACCTGAGCCCTAGCCATTGACCTCCTATTAACCTCTGTGGCAACCACAGATACTTAAACAAGAGGCACACCGTGGAGGGATGCCTGATCTGGTGAGAGACAGAGTCAGCTCCCCTGGGCTTAAGCCCACATCCAAAGCAAGAGGAGAAACCCAAGGAGTCTTCTTCTTCCACGCCACCAGCATTGGAGACCTTTGCAAGGGCCTGCTCTATCTAGAAGCGTATTAGGAATTCAGATCAGGCAGTATCAGCATTTATCAGACATTTAACTTTTAAGAAAGTGCTGCCTAAGCGTGACTTCATAAGTGGCTCCATGCTCTTGAAACGCTGCTGAAAGCCTAAAGGAGACGGCTCTGCTACTTTCACCAGCCTTCTTTAGTACTTTACCACAGGACGAAACACTTGACTTCCCTTTTTTTTCTTTTTTTTTTTTAAGTCCATAATGAAGACCAAATACCACTTCTTCTATTAATTAGCATGGCTAGAGAGTCACAGACCCCTCTTTGATCCTTTGAACTGGTGCTGATACTCAGAGCCTGCTGCATCTAAGCCTCTAAGCCATTCCAGTATCTATCCTACTCCTTCTCTGCTGAGTACAGCTTACAGAAAAGGGTTGATACTAGGTCAGTGGGGTCAGGATCTGCTGTAATCCTGCAGGAGAGTTCATGATAGAGCCTGAGCATATCAAGCCACAAAAAAATGTTTAGATTACCTCTCACATAGATCTTTTTTTCTGAAGTGATTTACCCCCGGGTTTCACAGTTACTCCCAGGGCAGGGCATCCTGAAGGAATATCGAAAGCAACAGACTCCACAGCCATATAGTTTCCTTGGGATATTATTAAAGGAAATCCAACCTTGAAAAAGAACTAAAGGACTTAAGTGGCACATAAGCGGTCCAGGCCCTTTTCAGCGGTAAAAGTTTTGCAAGATTTAAAAAAAAAAAAAAGAAAAAAAAAAAAGAAGAGAAAGAAAAAAGTTGTTCTATGAGCAGCGGAACAAATGGTACCCATTTTTCTCAAGCATGTCCTGCATCTTGCCTAAACCACCGGGACAAAATACTCTGTGCTGCCTCCCTCTCCTGACCATTGCTTCAGAGACCCTTCTCGCATCACCTCCTTGTTCAGCTCAGTGAAGGGCCAAACACAGTACAGCTGTTTGAGATCGACCTGTAAACATCTGGATCTGTACATCTGCACTGCCCAAGATGTCTTTTCTTCCAACAAAAAAAACTCCCTGGCACCAGCTGCCAGTTCTCCAAAAGCATTTAGTATCATAATGCTAATAAATACCTCTACTCCTGAGCCAAATTTTGCTGAAACTAACCAGCAAGTTCAAAACTTATGGGGGAGAGACTGACAGATGGATGGACAAAGTCAATGATACATTACTAAATATTAACAGGTTCTTCCCCAATGCCATTTTAGCTTAATTACTCATATCAGCACCTTCTCAACTAAACAGATGAGTTGCATCATGGCCAAAAGATCATGAAATAGGACCCTTGTTGAGCCAATAAGGGGAAATGGGTAAAGGAGTTCACGACCTTCAATTTGAATCAATCTTTACCAGCTTTTTAAATTCAAACAACCATTAAAAGTAATTCCAAACAGATTCTATCTGCCATAATAGTGACAAGCATGCCCAAGAGATGGTATTTAAAGTACCCAGTCACTAAATTTCATAGTGCTTTATAAATCAGTATCAACACTGTGAATTACTTCTGAAAGCAAACTTGGCCTCTTGCAAATTCTGGGACGAATTCTAAAAACATAGAAACTTTTCTGCCTGCTTACATCAGTCCAGCAGCAAGGTTAATTTAAGTGCCTGGAAATGTTTACTTTTATAAACCCCATTGAAAAGTAATTCAGTGAAACTACAGAGAGGAAGAGGAAATGGCTATCAAACTACATCCATTCCATCTTGGAATAAGGGGTGCCTGTCCTTGCCAGTCCCTCGATGCAGTGGCAGAAGAAAAATATCTATCCTCACCATGCCAAGAGCAAACAGTAGGAGATGGGAATGTGAGGGGTGCTCTGAAGAAGGCAAAAGGGAGATGAGATCAGTTGGGATGGATAAAGTCAAGAGTCCAGCCAAACAAAGCAACAAATATTCATCCAGTTCACATCAAAAAAGACATAAGGCTTGTAACATATTGACAAATCCCTCACCAAACCAAAGTACGAGTTGCAACTTGAAAATCTAAAGCATGCAAACACTTGCAAAATAGACCCTACAGCACTAATTGCAGTCCCAGTAAGCCAGCTGGGATAGTTCTCCTTTGCATGGAGCAGAGATAGCTTATTTCTGAGAAACCATCTCCCAAAGCAAAAATGCAAAGTTTTTTCCCAGCTCTATTAAGGAAACATGCCAGTTTCAGGCTTCCAACAGGGAAAGGGAATAATAAAAAAAAATAAATAAAAAAAAGAGTTTATAAATTATGAAAAGCGAGTTGACAGTGTGTCCTTATAAATATGAAGATTACCTATGCTACCCTCATGAATCTGAAAAGTCACAGTTTAAAAAAAATGGTAAAAACTACAGATTCAGCAAACTGAAAAATAATGGGCAGGTTTTGCTGACCAGGGAATAGTCTGCAATTTAGTTCTTTTCTTGTTTAACATTTACTGTATATTTCACCATCCAGAAATATTATTATGTTTACAGGAAAAGCCCCATTTTCCACAGAAAGGTCCCACTATTGACAATATGAATATCACAGTGAAATAGAGTCTGATACCTTGGAATATCCTCTGAATCTACTTAAAGTCCCCAAGGAAAATCCTCTTTTTTCTAAAAACAAAGACATTTGTTATGTCAGCCGGTATATATTGACACACACACACATATATATATATGAGTGTATGAGCCTGTATGAAAAAGTCATGTGTGCAGTTTCTTGCTTACAGGGTTACTATTTCTGATAGCTCACCAAATCACAGTGTTAGGAAGGTTTACAGATAAAGTGGTGGACTGATTGATTTAAGAATGATATAAACATGCAAATAAAAGTGTGTCCTTTCTCTCATCTGATGGCTATGTGTAGAGAACGTTTTACAATATAAACTATGCTGATCTCAACTGAAGACTAGGCACTACCGTTGCTAACAGTTAGTCCTGTTCTAAACCATAGCAAGAGCTTACTTCGTGTTCATAGTCACTAAAGTCACTAGAGCCTAAGGTGTCCCATCTAACAAACGGTTTGAAATGTCAAAAAGTTCCTCAGTCCCAAACTGAAATGAAAGTTTCAAGTCAGGAAAATTTTCACAAATTTAAAATTGATAAAATGCTCCATTAGCAAAAGGCAGTCTGAAACGTCAGTGTCAATTAATTTTGGCAACTTTTAGAACAAAAGGACTATGTAGATTTTTATTAGGAGCACAAACAACATTGAAATGAGTCACTTAATGCTCTCAGAACTTCCTTCCCTGAAATATTTGGGGGGTGAGAATTAAATTGAAGCCAGCCTTCTTTAGCAAGAAAGGAAAGAGAGTCAGAATTCCCTGAAAATTTCCCTGTTACATCTGCTGAATACAGCTTTGGTTTTCTTGGGAATTATTTTTTGAAACACACCAAGTTTTCTCCATTACTGCTGTATAAATATCATCTCCAGTGCAGAGCCTGGAGGGAGTTCAGGAGTATGACTTAATCAGAATAACTAACATGTATTCAGAAGTTTGGTTTGGAAAGTAGCTGCGAATACTGAATAGATTCAGCCAGACCTTTGATTAAATAGCTTCCTACTT
This sequence comes from Calidris pugnax, assembly GCF_001431845.1. NCBI lineage: Eukaryota > Metazoa > Chordata > Aves > Charadriiformes > Scolopacidae > Calidris > Calidris pugnax. The sequence continues at coordinate 15,480,160 of NW_015090862.1, forward strand.
TACAAGGAAGACAAGTTCTCTTCACTATAAAACTAATCTTTTCAATCTGAAAAGGTGCCCACCAGATCTGCGTTCATATTCAAAGTCCTGCAGAATTTTGGAAGCACGGAAATAAAGAAATGTTGTAAGAAAAAAGGAAAAAAAGGAGTAATAATTTTGAATTATTAAGCAAGGTTAAAATTTACATTTTCAATTTGGGAGATGAAAAAATTTCTCTTAGAATGATTTTCTGCTGGGGAAAAAAAAAAAAAAAATCACTTTTCCTTAAATAGACCCTTTCTATAGAAAAAAAGAAAAAAAGTCTGCTTTGTTCCCCAAAGTTTGATTTTTTGTCAGGAAAGCTGAAATGATACTTCCTGTAAGCCAACGTTGAAAGTTTTTGTCCAGTTTAGATTAAAGCTTGTGAATTAATTCCACTATGCAAGGCTGGAACTATATCTGCCTTATAGGGATAAACAAGGTTAAATGCACAAAAGACGACTATAAAACATCAGTATCCTAAGGAAATAAGCCAGCTGGAATCAAACCTGAAGGATTTCACATTCCTCTCCCAAAACTTGGTAGAAGACTGTAAGCTACCTGCAGGATACCCACATGAGACCGTACCTACCAATGAATGAGGAAAAAAAGGCCACTTCTGCCTCACAGGGAAGTGTGAGATGCTCTTGAGCACAGATTTCAGCTTCACAGCCTGCATCCTACCTAGGGGCAAACAACCTCGTCCACTGTGTCTGGTAGATCCTGACAAATTTGCAGGGTTTAAGAGCCCCTCAGCCCCAATATGCAGAGGCATAACTTCTTCTGAGCCTTTTCCTTAAGCTTTGGTTACCTGTCCCCTCAGATTTACACCCTGAGGGGTCATGTGTCTGTCATGTGCATTTTCACATGCAGTGATCAACTACAAATACCAGGACTGGATAATTCAAGACATATTCACAGCCCAGTTCATTCTGAACTGGAGAATCAGCATCGAGAAGTTCTGAATCATGGTGGTCATAGCGTCTCCTTACCCCCTTGCAAGTCATTTGGTTTTGTTTTGTTATGAAACACGCAAAACAAAGTTTTGAAAGATGTTTTTGGTCATTAGAAAAAAAAAATTGTTACGAGTTATTTGTTATGAAAACAAAACAAAACAAAACTATCAGTTTTATTCAAGTTTTTTTTGCTCCTAAAAATGCCATCTAAGAGATATAGAGAATGGAACACTTCCTGCAGAGTGCGATACTCAGTCCAAAACCTTATCTGACTCTGGTTATACAAAGTGTGGAGATGTTTCGTTAAGCAGCACAGGGTCCTGAATTGAAGAGATGGAGGTGGCAGGGTGGCTGCCTTCCCTCCCAGCTGCCCAGTTCCACAACAGAAACCCCTGGGTTGCTTTGGGGCAGTCAAGATTTTGCAGCAAATACAATTTTCTTCCACTGCTGCTAAACCACACAGCCACTCTAGAGATGCCTGGTGCAACCACCTTGGCCAAAGGAGTTAGCCCATCACCGCGGCACCAAACCCAGCAGCCTGTGACTGAATTAAAGAGATGGAAAAACCACGGCCCCAGAGGGACGTGACCCACCAGCTATTTGATTAGTCACGAAACTTCCCGGTGCAGTGGCCTCACGAGCAGTTTAAGCAGGGTGCAAACAGAGGCACAGCCCAATGAATGCTCCCATTGTGAGCCGTGATTGGAGTTTGTCATTTTATCTCCAGAGCTGTCTTGTGTTTTCCCCTTTTCTCCTTTAGGTACTGAATGCAGGATTTCCCACAGTGCACATTTCCCCTCTAGTAAGCACCTCGACTTTCCTAGCCCAGCTTTTATGAAAAAAGCATACAGACATACTCCTTCCTTAGAGAAAAAAATTGATGTCACTTCACCCCTCCAGATTGTCTTCAGTTACAACAAGTTTTCACCCCAAACCAGGGATGCCCACACCACAGCAGCTCAGCCCAGCCAGGCTCCGAGCACCCCACCCCAATTTGGGGCCACGCTCGGAGTTTAGCGACTCTCCAAATCCTGGCTGTCTCAAAGCCTCTGCTTGTGCTGTGGGAATCCAGGACAAATCCCAGGAGATCAGCAAATGGCTTTTAAAAGCAACTTGATCGGCGAGTGCAGTTTTGCCTGCGTTTGTTACAGGGCTTGGAAGGTGGTGTGTTTAACGCGGCGTGACGGGACCGCGGCTGCGGCTGTCCTCGGGTGACGGATGCCTGGGGTGGGGATAAAGGGGGTGATTTGGGGCAAAATTCCTGCCCTTCCACCAAAACCTACCCAGACCTTGTTCCTTAACCTCCGGCGATTCCATAGGCTTTGGCTATGGGCAGAGGGAAAGGAGGAAGAAGTCAGGCTCCCAAAATTGATTTCATTCCAGGTAATACTTCTTACACAACAATCTGTTCTTTCGAGAAGGACACAGATTAGGGAAGTATTTGGTCAAGGGGCAGTAGAGGGCACTCCAGGCCAGATCAGGTTAAGTTTTGGTCACTTTATCTCTTCTTGTTGACGTAAAGGCTCGAGGCCGTGGCCTGGGGTTTTCCTGCAGAAATGTGTTTACAAGCAGGTCAAGGACTTGCAGACAGATAACCATTAGCAAAACAACTTTTCTATTGACAAAAGAGCACAGAATAGTGCCTTGGCAGATGAATTCTCTTGTTTTGTTAAAAAAAAAAAAGAAAAAAAGAAAAAAAAGAAATTAAATCAAAGGGCTGCACCCCTTCTGATTCTCATGACGGTGGTTTCTAGCTAGCATTTGAGATCACAATTTGCTCCCTGTCCACTTGCAAAATGACACTGAGGACTTGTGCCAAAGTGCTGTATTCAGTAATAAATCGAGCTGGGATTTACTACTGGTCAGCAAGCGTGTGAGGCTTGTTAACGAATTTGCTAACTCCAATTCTGCTTCCAAATGAGAAATGTCTGCGAGTCCCCAGCCCGAGGAAACGCTCAGCCCGGGAAGCTCACCTGGTTTCAGGTTTCCTCGCAAACCTTCCGGCAGCCCTGCTCCCATCCCATCCCCTCCCACCCTCCCCGGCCCCAAGCAGGTTCATCGAAAGGTTTTGTGAAAGTTCAGGAACCGTTCGAGCAAACCCCGGCCGATTTATGGGTTTTGTGCAGAGAGCACGTGAGAGCTGCAGCTGCGGCTGGAGGAAACCTGAACAGATCAGGATGAGTTTTGCCCTGGCATTCTGTGTCCATTTAAAACCCTCAGCCTTCGAGCTTAAAGTCGATCGACGCCAATATTTCTGCAAAAATGTAACCAACTGAAATGTCTATAGCCACCCTTCCAGCCAAAATCATTGCTCTGTGTGCACACGGAAAGACAGGACTTTAAACAGCCACAAATACAGCAGACAAAAAATTTTTAACAAAAAAAATAGTCCAAAAAAAAGAAAAAAGTGCCACTCGAGAACCATGGTTATTTGCTACCTGTCAGTCAGGGTTAGGATATAACCAGCAGGGGAAGTGGCTTCTCGGAAAGCCTTGTTCAATCTTACTGGAGGAATTTGTGGTCTATTCTGTATACAGTTTGTGGTATCTGAGTCACGACCTGAGTCTAAGACATGCTGGATTATAAATGACAAACGCTGTCTCTCTGACGGAGGCCTCGCGTTAGTCAGAAACCAAATGTGTGCGCACTTGGGAGAGCTGGGACATTTGATGCCCAAACAATAAAGCAAGCAAAACAAAATGAGCTAAGCCAACTGGAATCAGCAGAAGAGGGTCCCTGTAATTCATCTGGCTGTACTAGCAGGCTAAAATTCAGCCTGTGGTGTGAGCAGCTTATATACGAGCTGGAGGGGAAGACTGGTGTGTGCCTCCGGGTGCACAACCACATCTGTGGCTTTACACACCATGCAGGAAAAGTGAAATTATTTTTGGAGGACGTGCTGGAGACTGAGGGGAAAGTACAGATGGGTAAAATCTGAGCTCTCGTTAAAATAGCGACTCACGGTTTGTTTTCTTTTGAGTGTCTTTCTGTTCTTCCCTCCCCACCCCTCTCTCTCCCTTGCACACACAGCTGATCCTTGCAAAGGGTCAGGACGATCTTGCAAACTTCTGCCTGTGGAAGCTGGACCATGCAGCAATTGCAGGCTCAGCATCAAAATACCACTGAAAACCCCAGCCTTCACCCCAGCCTTCCCTTTTAGAGGGACAGCCACTGTGAAAACAGCTGTATTTTCAAGAAAGAGCTGTCCTGTCTTTATTAATCAAGACACTAAGTGCCACTCCACCCAGCAGCATTCCTGCTGCTCCAATGCCACTTCCCTCCAGCCCCATTAATACTATTAAAAACTCAATAACTTTTTCTATCACCTTTGTTTAAATCATATTCCTCTATGAAGTATAGCTATTAAAAATGCCTGTAAACTCTTCCTATTAAAATGACATTTTAAAAGGCTTGATTTGAACATGGCTATGTCACTTAAAGTGGAAAAGTTTCTGTGAGTTCCTTTCCAAGCTGTTAAAGATTAGCTTGATGTAGATAAGACTATTCCCCAAACTCATTATCTGTCTTCAAAATGCACCTTAAGGACTACTTAATAAAGTCAAGGTTACGTGAAGAGTATTTCAGTGAAAACCAGTGAATGACTATTAATAAATCTGCATTACAGATTGGTTATTTTGTCTCTATCTTTCATCTGCGCAATAGATGATCCTTCTGTTCTTTTTTCTTATTTTTTTTTTTTTTAACAATAAGCATGTGTTGCCTCCTTGTACTGGTCACCAATGAATCAGAGACAGCAGCAGTAGCAGAGAACATTTCAGCATGTTTACAATTAATGTGATCTATGCAATGTAAAATATTTTGCAGGGAAGGGTCACATATCTCTGGCCAGCGCAAATTAAATTATGAGGATTCCTGATTGGGCCAAGCTTATACTTAAAGAAAGTCATCGTGGTACTCTTGGTATAGCTGCGTTTTTATTTCTCCTGAAAGCACGTTTCCTATTTATTTCAATGCTATGGGTATGAAATGTTAATCCCATGAGCTCTGGTGCCAGATAGCAGCAAGCCCATGCAGAAGTGAAACACTGCAACTTTTTGAAATAGGATAACTATTTGGCAGAATTCATTCTCCATACCTCCTCATCTGTTGTCCATAGCACTGCAGAGCTGGCATTTTAAGAGTTAGACTTGGTGTTGTAAGGTGCTATGGTACCCAGTGCTAAGGGCAGCCACAAAGCTTCATCATCACCTGTTTCTGACAGAGCAGATTGGGAAGTTTCTGATCTCTAAAGATTGGAGTCTCACCCTGCAGCTGATCTCACTGATCCACCCACAATGTGAGGGGCACCATTCTGGGATCTCTAAGGACTGGAGTCTTACCCTGCAGTTGATCTCACCGATCCACCCACAATGTGAGGGGCACCATTCTGCCCTGGGTTCACATGAGGAGCTCCATCCCTACTTCTCTCCACAGAGAGGATCAAGCTGCAATCTCCCTGTGGATATCAAGGGGAGACTACAAGAGAAAGGGAGGAAAACCTACCACAGCCAAGCTTGCTGGAAATTTGGAGTGGAAGTCTCAGGATGAATTCAGTCTACCTTTTAGATTTCTCAGTACCTCTAAATTCTAAAAAGTTTTTTTCTTTTTTTAAACTATTTCTAGTTTCAACTGAAAGCAGTCACCACAGAAGCTCACAGCTGTGTATGCATCAAAAGGAACCACGCAGATTTTTGCTGGACTGACTTGCTGGAAATTGTTGATTCACTCTACATGGAACAGCTCCAAAATACAATCGGTTACCTGTCATTCAACCATTTCAGAGGAATTTGCATAACACAGATGTTTCCATATTGGCCATGCTCTACCTTGTAGAGTAAAGATTAGCCTGATTCAAGGCCAGCAAAAAATAACCACAAATCTGTGCACATAATCACTAGCTGCCCCTTTATCTTTAACTACTTCCATGAACTCTATGATTGTTGACTCTGGAGCATGCATTTTTGAGATAGGTCTATATTTTTGCCATATATCTATCTCATGTATTAAGGCCCTCAAAAACTTCACTGTATGTCCACAGGGATTATTCAGCACAACTGAAATCATATTCAAGCCCATGTTCTGGGCTTGCCAGATGGAGAGGAGCTCTTGTCCAAGAGTCACATACTTTATTAGCATGGTGCTGAACCTGAACCTCTCAGCAAAGTACTTTGCCTTGACCAGAGTAAATTTAAACCTACCCACGCTGCCAGCAGAGGCAAGCCCACCACGATCTGCATGTGCAAGCATAAATAATAACAGCAGCAGCCAACAGTTACTCTGCGAAAGCTTGGATCTGCTTACAAACCACAACACAAATATTAATGCTGAATTTAGGTTCTTCAGTTTAGGGGATTTACACGTAAGTTATGGGAAATGTGGAAATTAGGAGACAGGCCCTTGCTAGTCTCCTCATTCTACTTTCCACATGAAATCTGATTCATTCTTTGTTTCACCTTTAGGAAATTTTTACTTCAGGAAACCAAAAAGGCAGCACAAAAGCAAAACCATCTCATCCCTTCTAGTGCTGCCCACTTCCACTCTTGGTTGAAACACAGAAGCATGTTGGATTGAAGACAGTGCAGTACCAGCACAGGCACTGGGGCTTAGAGGGCAAAATTCCCCCTGGAGAGCTGGTGGAGCCAAGGGAGACATAATTTTGTTGCCTACACATGGCCTGACAAAAAGGCTTGGACAGAGCAGGCTGAAAGAAGATGTAAACCCCTCCAGAAGATCGGGGCAGGACCTTGCAGCAATGCTGGAAGCTGGTGTCATCGTTGCCTGGAAGAAGTGCTGGGCCACCCTGAACTATCCTGAAGGAGAGCTCTTTCTGTATTTTTTTTCCACAGAGAGCAGAAGATTTAAAACAGGTGAGTGGTATCATACAACCTAAAGCTTTTCTTCTGCATTTCAGGATTTCCTGGTCTATCTAAAACTCATGCTACATTGAGTGAATTAGGAGGCTGATTGAAAAGTACATTATATACTAGTTACCTGTGAGATGTGCACTTTAGAAGTGAAGGTTTAGGGGCAGAGGAAAGGCATATAATAAAAAGTAGTGTACTTTGAAAGGTCTAGGCAATGCTGCAAGAAATGGCATTACCTCACAGTTGTCAAGGCTCAGAAGTTTTATTACCAAGGAATTTCACTTTTGCCTCTTATTCTTAACACGGTGACCAGTTCTGGGACTGAGAGGATTTGCTGATCTAATATAGATAGTGATTTCGTAGGTTTGTTCAGATTTATATAGACAGCACCCTGGGATCAGGAATTACATTTAAAATGTAATAAAATGTTCTTGTGCACTTTTACTCACAAATACTGTACTTAAAAAAGTAAACATCAAATAATCTCAGATATCTTTCAAGAAAATGTTGACATAGCTCCAAGAGCTCATACAGATGACTGAATAGTTTTCTGAGTAAACTTAATAAACTCATATTCTTATTCTTTCAGTGTAGCATGAAGTATCACATCATAGAGAAGAGAGAAAACTAAGCCATATAATTTAGCAGAAATCTATTTTAAACATATATTTCAACATATGAAGATGGAATACAGACATTTATGCAGGCATGTTTTTATACTACTTACTGTCTTAGAGTTTAAAAAAATGATAGCAGTTAAGTTTCACCCATGTAAATGAATCCAATCCACATTGCTAAAAATTTGTCCCTGCTCCTAAAGTGAGACCTCAGTTCATTCCCACTCAGCAGCAATGCCACAACGATTTCAAGGGGCAGGATTTGACCCCCTAATGTGTTCAGAGGGACTTTGTGTAAGTTAGGAGTTTTAGCACAATTGCTCCTCTAAGTAGTCAAAATGATTCATCTACATTATCTGTCTTTATTAAACAGTCATTTACCCTAGTGAGTCCCACTCAAGGGAATCTTTATTATTCAGACAAGCCCTTACAGTCATAATGACACAAAATATATAGGAATAGTTAATAATACTATTATTCCTATGTCTGTGGATAAACATCAGCCGGTAATTTTATATCAACAATCCATGGGAGCAGAGACAAAAATCTATAGTTTACATGAGCAGGCAACCCATAATAATGTGCTGGGGATCTGGTGAATACTATAAAGCAAGACAGACCCCTGGGAGACACCAAATTTGGATTCTTAATGTATTTTGCTCAACAACATAAAATGAAATCTTTCTTGCAAGAATTAATGAGACTGCTGAAGACTGAGCAAGAGTTGTGTCATTTAAATCCTATTGGAGGCCACAGCTCTACCAAAGCTGGTGGCATGACTAATATTATCAACCTAAGATCACTTAAGGACTGAAGTACTAAAAAATAAATTCTCTGTTCAGCAGGATGTAGATTCCAAGTTAGAACCTACCCAAATCATTGATGATGCCAAGGCTACCTCCTGTTGAAAAATACTGCTTTTGCAATCATTTCTACCTTAAAAGAATGCACGTGGACAACGCAGCTTGATAACATCAGGGTGTCTCAGGTCAGAATCCAAAATAAAATCTCAAGAAAGGCCTCCCTTTTCATGTTTGAGAGCATCTACAACCATTTGAAATTATATTGAAAATAATGCCAGTCAAGGCCTCCACTTCTAAGTCAAGGGAGGTGGAAGAAGGGGGTTTCCAACGTGACATCATATTGGAACCCCTTCATAGTACTAGGTGAGCATTTTCCCCTCCAAGGCATTTCAGATGCGTTGGATGCTGAGAAGGCTCTTGATCCTTCAACGCTTATTTGGTGAAGGTTATACACTTTTAAGATTTTACATCCCTTATAATAAAGATTCTAGTTTTGTTACAGTCTTGAGGGAACGGACCGCACATTTTGTGGGTGTTAAACATCTCCTAAAGGACTGAAACTTGACAGTTCATGAGGTTTTGTCAAGTCCTATGTTTCTGAGCCACTGTTCTGTGCCGTCCCCCAGTGTGGTACCTTGGCCCTGCGCAGGTGAATTAGAGCTGCAGAATGAGCACTGCAAGACTTTATGGAGTACACTGCTCTTTGATCTCCCTGGTTTCTGCCCACAGATGAACACAGCAAGCTAAGCACAGCAATTAGCAGTAACAGCTATTAACAGGCTTCACAAAAGACACAAAAGGACACAAGTAGGTGGTTTACAACAGGGCAGATAAAAACAAAGTGGGTACTTTCTTTTGCACACATTTCTCCAGCAAGTTTAGGCAGGGGGACCAAAGGGCTAACTGGCAAACAGTCCAATTCTAGTAAACAGACCTAAATATATATATATATATATATATATATATATATATATATATATATATATATATATATATATATATATATATATATATATATATATATATATATATATATATATATATATATATATATATATATATATATATATATATATATATATATATATATATATATATATATATATATATATATATATATATATATATATATATATATATATATATATATATAGTATCTATGGATAGCCCCTGCAGCAGAGGAAGTATGTTTGTCTTGTCCTTAGCAAAGGCCTCTCTGAACAACAATTTTTTGGGAAGACTATTCTTGACTTCAGTGCTTTCTGAGTTAGGACTAAAGAAATCAATGCAAACATCACCATCAGCACTTAGATTTCAGTGAATGAGGAAATTCAAAGGAAAGTCAAACAGACACTGACTGTTCTGTAGAGGCATAGTATTTTCCATTGACACTATCACCCAAGGAGAGGCCATAAAGAATAAAACTAGTTATATTTCCGGACAACAGTTTACAAGCCTGTCCTCTACCCCCAACCACCTCTATGAAAAACAGAAGGAGAGTACCCTAAGCCAACCTTCTGCTGTTTGGTTCCAGTACTCAGACCTCAACGTTACTTGGACCAAAAAGCTGAGCTAGACCGCGTTTCTCCAGGTCATTCCCTGGTTCCACTGGTTCCCATTCTGCTGGTTAGCCCAAGGTGTGCCCCATCGCACCCTCTGCCTTCCCAAAAGCATCCCCCACCACCTGGAAAACAAGAGTAGGATGTGATACTTGTCTACCATAACTATGATAGATCACCCTGACTTTTCATGCTGGTTGAACAGTAGAAGCAGCCTCCCTGCTGTCCCCCACGAGCCAGCAAATGATGTGGCCACATTCGTTTGGTGTTGTTTTGACAAACAACATGCGCTGATTAGAATACCCCCATCAGATGATAGATTTGCAGACATGGTCTAACAAAATTCATTTTTCAACACAAATACCAGTCTTTAGAGATAACTCGTAAGGGTACCGCATCAGGGATATCTCTAAAGCTGACACATTTACAAATACGTATGTTTATCCTATGCATAGACATATAGGAATAAAAAGCTGGAAAGAAAAGGAAAAAAAAAAGAAAAAAGATGCTATAAATCAGAGACATCTAAGGATTTTTAGCCATAAGCTATTTCTTAAATCAGAAAGGAAAACATGCATTAATCAGAACATTAGCTCTAGACAGTGCAACAACATCAGGAACATTGCTACTGTACAGAAAGTCATGAATCATTATAGGCCTACAAAACATTTATATAACTTTAACATCATTGGCTTTGATCAATAATGTAACACATGAAAGATAACAGGTTCATAACTTTCTCCCCCAGTGTGAACTCTGGATGTGTGAAAATCTATAGAAATAACAAAAATAATAATAAATAATTTTTACTTTTTGTCCCCGAGCAGCAAGTCCAAGGGCATCTCAAAGCAGATTACGGACAGTGGCTTATTTTCCACAGCCATTTGATCCCAGCACTGCGTAATCAAAGTAGCCAAAAAAGTCACACTGCAAAGACTGGCTGATGACACATTGAAAAATTTCTGCTGTGCATACTGGCCATATCCTCCTGCCCATGATGGTGGCCAAGTTCTGAGGAAAGAGTAAACTAGTAAGCTCTAATTTGGTCAATAGAAGTGTCCCTACATGGACCTCTGCCACAGGCTAAATCTGAAGGAACCCCTGGGACTTCTTAGACCCTGAACCACTCTAGAGTGCGGAAAAAGGCAACTCAGTACCATTTCTCACTCCTCATTCCTTTCTCACTCTAAGCTGCACCAAAAGTAAAGGAAATCATTACCCGTGTTTGTTAAATGCAGAAAATGAGACATGAAGTAAAGCATACTTAACAGCACAATAAATTCAGCAATAAAAGTCTGAGATCCCTTTTCTGATGACTAAAAATCTGTTCTTGCTGCATTGCCACATTTCATGATAGTCAGGCTACACGTTTCCCCACTTTATCCCCTCCCCTCAGAAGTGACTTTATTCACATCCATGAAAGATAAAGAGATGTTCTATTTGCCTGTTACAGTGCTGCTTCTCTGGGCCAAGAATCTCATCAGAAGACAACTTTATGATCATTTACTTTCTTTTTAGACTCTGACTTCAAGTACTTATTCCGAATAAATGGAGAATGCTATGCAAAAAAATAAAAAAATAGTTGAGCAATATAGTGCCTTCTTTAATGTTGTCCCCTTTTCTTACCAATTAATAACTCTGGATGTTGTAGCAAATCTTACTTGGACAGAGAAAAAGCTCATATCCCTTAAATGGTATCTTTAGCATGGTGGAGTTGACTGCAAATTATCAAAAAGCCTGTTAAGTGAGGAATGGGACCCTCCAGCTGAAGGAGTTTCCATGGCCTTGTTACCTGCCAGTATTTAAGATTGAGTGCTTCGGTGAGGTGGGAGTTATATTTAAAAACTCTATATACATTTATATCAACTTAGCTTTAAAGGGACACTTTATCTTTTCCTCTCAGGGAAAAAGTGTTCTTGGATTCAGTTTCATTTAATCACCTTTTGTTCCAGCTATTGGTGAAATTTCTTATGGCACTGATTGCTGGAAGTTTGCTTTAACTCCTTCCTTCAAGAACGACTCATGTAACATATTCCCTACTAAAACACATTTCTGAGAGCTAGCTGGGGAAACATGATAGAAGCAGATGTAACAAAAAGCTAAGTTTTCCTTCCCCCCCTCACCTTCTTGTCCTCTCACTGAAACACAGCGTACTGTTAAAATCTAAGGGGAAGCCGGGATGTTGTTGTAACACCCTTTCTTCACATCTAGTCTGTAGAACTGGTCGTCTGATGCCAATTTTCCTATCATAGTAGCAGGAATAACGGGAATTGCAGTCCAGTGTGGGGATAAAGAGTGCATAAAGCCTTCAGAAACATTTGTCAAGATTTCCCCTTAGGCACAGAAGCACACAGGGCTTAACACATATGTTAATGGATACCAAGTGCCAAAATAATTTCTAATATGAATGCCTATAAAGCAAAACTGATATTTTTGTAAACACTTCTCTATGACACTTTGTCCTCCATAGACTCTCCCTAATGCCTCTGCTTTTCAGTGTTAACTTTATCTTAAAATTTTCAGAACTGGAATCACTAATACAGCTGCTTGACAATGAATATAGCTAATATATCTAAAATTGTGTAACAGTTTTGACAAATACTTTTCTTTGTTTGGAAAGGGCTCACTTTAACTAATCAACACTCATCATTATGTGTCTGGACATGCTAATCACCTAGTATTTTTTCCATTCTCTGATTGGAAGTCTGTAAGTTATTGTAAGAAAGATAAATGTGTGATTATACATATCTTTGAATATTTCTTAGATTAAGAGTTACTCTTGACAAAAATTGTATATATTCAGTGATTCAAAACCACATGTATAAGTATCCACTGTCTGAATATTCACAATAATTAATTATGTGATCCCCTCAAACACACTAAATAAAAGCTGGCACTGTTATTCACAACGATATCTGAAAATTTATTTTTGTTATTACTCAATTGCACTTTGAAAATTATTTCTCAACAGAAGAGTGAAAGTCATTAGAAAACAAATATATATATACCTTATCATACTTAATAGATCGCCATATCTTAATCATAATAAAAAGATTAAATAAGGAAAAACAAACAAAAGGTATGAGACGACTTTCCCAGCAGCATTAATGTATCAGTTTCTCAACTGTGTAAACTGGTGTAAATCAAGTTAGGTCAACAGAACAAAACCAGCTTCAGACCCCTGAGCCCTTCTTAGCAAAAAAGTACTTACACTTTCTGCTTATAACAACATGACCGGGACAGGAAGGGGGGTGTCTTTTTTGGCTATAGAGAAGTGAGAGTTTAGGAGAAGGAGTTTCTTTCTTACTTTTTTTTTTTTTTTAATAATTCTCCCTCAAATAATCTTTAACCATTTTTTTTTTCCCTAATGAACAGTAATATGGGAAAGGTCTAACTGTACATCTCAAAATTTTACCTTTAAAATATTATGCAGCACAGCAAGGTAGACTTGTGGCATGCTGGTTTATTAAAACATGTATATTAATTTGGTTATTAGTCATAGACACCTGGAAAATTCACCTTTACATAGTACAGAAATCAGAAGACCTCAACTATCCTTAATTACTTTCTCTGAACGTGATAACTCTTCCCAGTGGATCTGACTCCTAGAGAAGCCAATGTAGGACTTATAGTCTTTACCACTTCTGGACTAAGATATAGACATCATTATTCTTTCCTCTGCTTCCTGAAAACAAGAGAAAATTAAATATGCTGTTTACAAGCCAAATAGACCATGCAATATTGGCCCATTTTTATTACTGACTGAATCAAGACGTGAAAACTGTATATCTGAATTCAAGAGGAGTTTTTGCTGTCATCTGGTCTCACACTCCACATAATAAAGATTTAGCTATAGACAAAACATAAGTGTAAAAGAATGAGAACTCCCTCTTAAAATAATTTGAAAAAAAAATTTCAGAGTGAATAGGATACTTTCACACGAATAATTTAGTCATTAAACATTATGTTACTGAATTAAAATCTTTTCCTTTACCCTCCTAAAACTTCCACAGTCACAGTGAAGTTTTCTGCAGTTCTGAGGTAGGGGTGAGTTAGAACTGTGTTTTCTCTTTAAAAAAAAATTAAAAATTGTACTCACAACAGGAGCAGCTTTGAGAGCCACACTCTCTCTCTCTGTTAGGCTTCATTTGATAGCTATGAACTGTGGATAAAGAATAAATATGGCTTTTCAGTGCCCTAGGACTCTCACCTGACTTATTTATGTCTGACCTGGTAGAACACCACTGACCTTGGAAAGTTTAATTGAGGCTGGGATTATATGGCACCACTTGAGGCCACCTGAATTTAGAGGGTGTGACACACTTTCTCTTTCTTACTGACTCTCCTGTCTGCTAGGAGATGCACATGTGGGTGCACCTCTGTTTATGTGCGTGTTTGTATACCCTAGATTGAGCCTTGCAGTGGGGAAATACCACACAGTATAGGCTTAAAACAAGGTATCTCAAGGGAAAAAGATTACTATTGCCAGGCAGAAAGCATGAATGTGTTAGGGTTGTTTGTTTTTTTGTGGATTTGTTGTCTTATTTCTTTTCCCTGCACATTTCTCCAAGATCTGATTTTTACAGTTGACTCTTAACTTTTTACAACTTGATTCTGCCTAAGAATTGAGAATTTAAAGCATGAAGGAGAAAGAATTATACAGACACTGCTTATTTAGGCACACTTGTACATATTGTGTTTAACTTTCTTTAATTAAATTCAATTAAAACGTATGATGAATGGTGAACATTTTCACTCCTTTTTGTTTTCAGCAAAGTTATAGGTGCTTAAAATTCCCCCCATTTCAGTTAAATGTAAAGAGAAAAAAAAAGAAAAAAAAAAAGAAAAAGAAAAGAAAGGAAAAAAAAAAAAAGAAGATCCATAAGACTGAAAAGAGGAATAAAATGAAATGGCATGGATATGTTAGCCAAAGAGTACTATCTTTCCTACTGGAGATTGTCCCTAGATGGATATAAACAGCTCTCATCTGGGTTTCGTCAAGGCAGAGGCCAACAAACATCCCATATTATGCATGGAGTCTTTTTATGGCACAGACTATTGTCCACCGGAGACCGAGCAGATACCTGTAAGGAAACCTCACCTAAGGCCACGGGCAAGCGTCAAGCCCAAAGGGGATTCCTCTCCCATCAAAAGCTGTCTCCCTTTTCCAAGCTGTAACATATATTTTCCTTGTTATTCAAAGTTCATAAGTGCCAAAGCCCTAAGACAGCCTGGCTTGAGCCACACAGGTAGATGTGAACATTCAACTGTTGGAAAGGTTAAAATATTCCTAGACTGAATTAGTCTACGAAGTGTCCTCAGAAATGAAAACAACTCCATGGCCAAAATTATCCATTCTATGCCTGTTTTCCAATGTGCTGAAACTGTGACCATTTTCTGTTTGTAGGTGTCATAGGAAATGAAATGAGGAGAGAGTTGCTGTTAAGAGGAGCCACAATTCCCCTACCTCTCTCCAACAGGCTGTGCCATGAATCAGGATATATTTTATTATTTTTATAGTTCCATGCAGTGACATAAAGCTTACTTGAGTCCTTAGCAAGGTGATACCAAGATCTAGACACATTAAAATCCTGGACAAGCTGTCAATTAAATGTGCGCTGTTTGCAATTCATGGTCTGATTCCCAGTCCGCATATTACTAAATCCACAAAAAGTGCCAGCCGGGGATAATTGCATCTGCACAGGAAAATATCCAAGATGGGTGAAGAAAGCACAACACTAAAGCTATCTGCAGCTGTCTCTCATCATCAGTGACATCCTACAGACGTTGCAGTCAAAATGTATTTTTGGAAATCTCTCACGAACGGAAGGGATTTTAGAATGAATACCAGACTTCAAGTGGCAATTCTGCCTTTTTCTCTCTTTTTTAGCAAACCTTCTCTTCCCACTTGGTGAAGCAGCAGCTTAAGTGGCAGACCTTTCCAACAGCCAAGGATAACACCGATCCACGTAGCTGAACTGTTTGAACAGAGCTACTACGCTGTGATCCTCAAACCAATTCAATACGCTGCGCTGCTGCCATCCAAGCACCTCACTCTGAACATCTGGGAAGCTGAATATATTGCCACGACCGATCACATTAATGTTTACACCAGTGTCAACTCAATTTCCATCTAATTCACCAGCTACCAGCCTTTATCATGCTTCCAGAACTACTGGTCAAGATTTAAGGATTCACTGACTTGCTAATACTAAGCCTAAATCCCTACGCATGCCAGTAAGGCTGTCCCAAAGAATATAAATAAGTCTACAAATTTAAAAATATACATATAAATATTGAAAGAGAGTCATCATTAATCTGGACCTCTCAGACCTTCAGTATAAACTGACCTGCATATATTTATTATAAATGGGAAAACAACACTAACACAGATACACTTCTGAGGCACTAGAGACAATAACAAAAGTGCCAGGAAAAAAAAAAAAAAAAAATTTTTTTGTGATCCTTATTTATTACATTTTTAATAGAAAGTCAGTGGAGGTCTTATCTGATGTCATTTGGTTTAGGTTCCAATGGTATTTTTTGTATTTGACCAAATTCCCTTATCTTCTCATTGCTTGTGTTCTGCTCTGCCAGCATCCAACAAACTGATATACTTATCTTCAATTTTATAATAAAGTTTTAGCTTCAACAGGATAAAAAAAGAAAGAGAGAAGGGAAGGGAAAATTGTGTCCAAGATACTAAACATATCAGGCATGTGTGAGTATCAAGGAATCCAGCAGTTAACCTCCTTCTTACTGTAGAAACTTTAATTGTTAAAAGAAATCTGACTCATAGACTCATGACTATTTTTCTTTTATTTAAATTCTTAGCTATTCTTATTTATACGGTCAAATTAAGAAAAGTGTTATGATCTCAGGCACTATCCAGTGAATATTTTGAAGCAAGGTTGGTGATCATTAGTTTTCTGTGATTGCAGTTAATAACCAAAGGTGAAAAGATAATTAGAAGCGACAATTCTGAGGCAGGGAATATAAACCAAGGGCTAATGAGCAAGTTATTGTGCAAGTGTCCGTGTCCTCTTTAGAGCTTTATTTCCCACTCTATCATGACATTTTCCCCTTCTCATTCTTCCTTTGGTCTCACTTGCACTATAGCTCTTCCCCATCTCCTCACCACTCATTCTCACCGTAACTCTAGCAAAAACAATCTGAAAATCATTACAAAGAGCCATCCTCTCTCCACACTTACTCTGCTTGTTTATTTCTTCTGCTGATCTCTTGTTAATCTTGTTTTACCTTATTTTGATACGAGTATATCCTTTCTTGGTTTTGCTCCTTCCTCAGAGGTCCCATTCCAAGCAGAGTCTTGTTCCTCTCTGTAGAAGCCAAAGTCTGACAAACCTCCTTCAACCACCCATTTCCTTGTCCAACCTATAACCAAGGAACATTTGCTCAGAATTGAGGAGAAAGACATAACACTTTTGGCCTCTTTTTTTTTTTTTAAAATTAAACAAAAATAATAATCTGGAAATCAAAACTAAAGGGCTAAAGAGAGGGAAGAGGACAGAGAATGAGAATATAAGTCAGGAGCCAGGTTCCCAGCTGAAATAAATCAGTCCCATCAGCCAGAATGCAGCAACATCAATTTAAAGCACCTGAGGATCTGGCCCAAGGTTAGCTTTATTTTGCTTTGATAAAAAACCACATCAATAAAACTGGAAAACAGTGAACATGGCTGTAGTACATCAAGGTGGGCTGGGTGTGAAGAAAGGGAGCTAACTGGCTTATTATATAGATGTTATACTTTGACAAAATGTGACAACTACACCTTTTCATTTCCCCAGTGGCCTGCAGGAGACTTAAGATTTAGTATCCTATAGAACACTTTAAGCTCGAGAAACTTCTTCTTATGGTTTCTTATGAGTACTGGAGGCTGTGAAAGAGATTAGAATGTTTTATATTAACTTCTCTCAGCTTGTGAGAGATATGGTAGTGCATTGATACCAAAGTCTCCTCCTTGTCACTGATCTGCAAAAAGTGGCACATCTGAAACTACAAGTCCTTCCCCTCCGAGTCAGAAAATGAGCCATTTTCAACAGCGGCTCCACATTTTTTCACAGCCTCGCCAAGTTCCCGGCCAAAAGCGTCAGCATTGCCACGGCTTCTGATCTTGTGCAGCCATCAGTTTAAAATGTGCAATTTCCATGCACATCTATTCTGGGCTCAATGCAATTTCAACCCCCAGGACAGCCAAGGCATGGTGAGATCAAGTCTGCTTACTCTGTTTCAAAGTCAGGGTGTCTGAAAAGTAAGAAATAAAAAGAAGAGAACAGTAATGGTAAAATCCATTGGAATATTTTGTTGTGGGATAGGGAATGAAAGGCTTGTATTACCTGCACATCATTCAGCTGTCTTCAGAGGAAAGTGCATGTGATTTTTGGTATCTGAGTGAGCACACAGGATAAACAGACTCAAGTGTTCCCAAGGTTCCAGAGGTGGAGATCCACAGAGGAGACAATTTGTTGTGAGTCATCCAAGCAAGGGAGGTTGTAGCTCTTCTACACACTCATGCTCCGTCCGTTTCTTAGTTTCAGCTAACAAAGGGAACATTAACATCTATCTCTTGAAACTGTGTTTTCTAGAGACTCATCTGGAGCCTGGGGAATCTTCTCAAGTCAGAATGAAGTGCTTTGAGCAATTTACTGACTATTCCTGAGTGATCTACAAGCATTGAAACAACACTGGTTTCCTCATGTCTGAATGTCAAAGATTGGTCCTGACATATTTATATTCCTTGTCATGATATCTCTTAAAATCATGATGTTCTGGGAAGCAGAAACATCACCAGATGCTCTTGATCGGTGCAATGAACCACCCACAACATCTGTTCTTCCCAAGATTCTTGAAGCAGCACAAGACTGGAGAGAGCTGGACTCACTTTAGCTCCTGATTCAACAAATTTCTGAGACATTTTGTGTCCTACAGTGGAGTCAAAATAGGGATGTCCATCCCTTTGCAGCAAAATCGCAAAAGGACTAATTACCACTGCCTACTGTTAACTCAAAAAATCCTATTTTTGGTAAAACCTCCGCCATCAATGGGAAGTTTCATACTTCACACACGTGGCAAAATTTAGTTCTGGGAAGTTTCTTACCTCCATACCCTGAGGAAACTGGAGTCCTTACATCAGTCATTTAGACTGAGAATTTCCTTTTTGAGGAAGTGGGAAGTGGCTGAGAAACACATTGAGCTGAAAGAGGAATAATATCTATCTGGACCAGCATGGATCTAGTTGCTTCTTATCTAGGGCTTGTGAACAGTTCATGTTCTGCAACATGATCTCTACCTTGCGAAAGACCAAGGTTACTCTTAAGTATCTCCTATGGTGGGAACCCTCTTTTTCTTTTTCTCATGCCAGGTAGACAAAATTTAAGAATTTGGTGTGCATCCATAGGTAAAGATGAGAGCAAAGTCCTCTTTTGTCTGTACAGCACAGGAAGACAAATTACAAGGTCACAGACTGAAATTCCTGTGGACCTTCAGTACAAAACATTTCCATACAACACTGTCAGCTTGACTTCATTTAACATATTATGTGACCAGTTGGTCTGAAGTAAGGCAAAACTATTTCGGAAGTTTAAGTAGCCTTCTTTATTCGCCATCTTTATATTTTCTCAGGCAGCTAACATTTTTCAGTCCAAGAAAATGATTCTATTTGAAATATTGTAAGAGATGTCCAGTTCCTGTGAGGTTTTGAAAATATTTTTGCATCTCCAGTACATTCACTCAGGCAAGCCTCAGATAAGCTTCTCGGTAGACATTGTTGGTAGACATTCATAATTTGAATGTCTACCAACTTATCACAATTAAATCTTTTTACATTCATACTCAGATCTTCGCACGTGGGAACAAGAAAAATAAGCTTATGGAAGAAACAAAGCTATGTACATACACATACACACAGAGTTCCTACATGTAACCAGATATAAATCCAACATACATCATTCAGACAAATAATATTAGAGTCATAAATCCGACAAATTTTCACGACATTAAAAAAAAAAAAAAAGAAAAAGAATATTTGTGTTTTGAGGAGTCCCTTTGCTTTTCAATTACTATCAGACCTTGGGTAATGTTATTCTGTGTGTGTTGGGGGGCATGTGCACATCGACATACACCTATGAACGTGTCTATACATTATGGACTTATGTATTTTGCATTTCAGCCTTTCTTTTTGGATATTTTTTATGTTTATTTGTCATCTACCTTAGCCTCTTTTCTTTTCTCCTCAGCCCACTAAGTACCTTGGCTTCAATTGTATAAAAGGCACAATTTGATTTACAGAGTTAAGAGATTTTAAACAATACATTTAAAGCCACTAGGGGCCTGAAGCAACATCCTGAAGCAACAGGCTATCTTTCCCTAGGCTTAAAAATTAAGATTCACTGGAGTATGAAGGTCAATGGGAGACTCGGGAAAGGGCAAGCGGTCTGGTATGATTACACTATGTCTGAACCAAGCTGGCTTTCCCAACAAAAATGTGTCAAGTAATACAGACAACTCATAGATATGAATTTCTTCTCTGTGTTTCTGCCAGTGCTATATTTGAAGAATCCTGCCAAAGAGTTTAGTCCCAAACCTTGTGTTTTGTATTAAATAACAGGATTTAATAAGAACTGTTTATATTTTCATGACATCAGAAAAATGTAATAATAACCTATGGAAAAATTCTTCTTTCCCAAGCTCAAATTTTAACATATCCTGAAACACAGAAACTGAACCACAACTGTTGCTGAATGACAACCATTCAGGTTCATCTACAACTCTTCCCTGCCCTTCTTCAGGACTGTGCATTCAGCATGTGGCCCCTTCCTTGCTGGCCTTTTGTCTTAGGGCAGTTCAACAGCACACAGAGGACCAGATGAACTAGAAGTAGTCACTTCTGTACATCTCCCTTGACCAGTGGCCATCCTTGGCCCTAGTGAAACCAGGACCCCTGTAAAAGGTGGCCAGAAGAGAGATCATAACGTAAACTGCTTTTAGGGGCAAGAGTATGCTGCCACCTTCTCTCTTACATGAGACATACCCACTCCTGGATCTTGCATTTGTGCAAAGCAGGTAGAAGCAATAGTTCCAGCAATGAGAGATGCTAAGCCTATAGATACCATGGTGTGCAGTTAAACCAGAACTTCCTGGAGGCAGCAGACCTCTTGCAAGAACACAGTAAATGCAGCTGTATGCTGCCACAGTGAAGATGCTAAATGGCCTGCCCAACCAACAGTCAGGAGCAATGGGGAGGTAAAATGAATTATTTTCGTTTTGGTTGAGTGTAAGAAAAGTAGGAAATCAACACACATGATTAAAAACAATTAGAGGTCAGATCCATTGAACTAAAAGATGCAATGGAAGGTTTTGACTGCTGAGGAGGGACAGCTTCATTTGGGACATTCCAATTGCCCATTCTACCCCTCCTTCCATATCTATGTGAGCTGTGGAGTCAATCAGCTTCTGAACCGCTGCTGTTTACTATACGCTGTTTGAAAACTGGTTGAAATTGGTGATTTACCATAAAATGCTATGCTGAAAGTGATGCTGCGTCGAGGACTGACTGACAAGCAGTATAGATATCCTTGCAGCAGAGGCAGGGCTGGAGGCAGTAGCCTTATCAGATATCTCAAGCAAAGCCATTTTGTCAATCAAATCCCTTGCAACAGACCTACACATCAGGATTTTGGCGTATGAAATTCACTGTTGTCGAGAGATATGACAAGGCCTCCAAATTCATGCAGACTTAGTTCAAAATATGGCTAAGTGGGATGTAAAGGGGATGTATCTGCTGCAATGGCCACTGTGCAGAATTTTAGTCTAAGGTATCTGTCCTCTACAAGTGAGATCTGGTCAGAGATAACAGGTTACCCAAAAGCATCCGAATCTCCCACGGATCCTTTTTACCAAGGAAATTTTACAAAACAATTTAAACCAAAACAACAAAAGAAGTTCTTTTCCACTGTCTCACTGTTTTCCCCTTCTCCAGACACATTGCTCTTGACTCGATTATGCAATAACAACAGCAACAATCATAGAAATAAAGGACTGGGGGAAAAAGGGATATATTTTGTTAGCAAAAAGAGCTGTTGTACCATATTATTAGCCACATTTGGTCCAGTGTTAGTTACCAGACCTTAAAATCAGGAAAAAAGGCATAAATAGGAAGGTTAACATAGTTCTGGCTGAGTGGGGAAATGAGAAGGCCAAATGTACATTAGTCAAAGAAAGAAAAATAATATCCCTGAAAATGAATAAGAGATAACTATCCTCAGAATAATACTATATAAATACATTTGCTGTAGGTCACATAAAAGATTCATGGCACACACATGTACAGGTCAAATTACCTTTAAATATTAAATTTCTTTCCAGCGGGGAAGAATTTCAGATTTATGCTGTTTTCATAAAGAAAAAGGATGCACCCCATGCATTATTATTTGCTGACAAATGATAGCTTCTGGGTTTGCCTGCAAGATGTACGTTAGAAAGTCTTTTTCATGATTATAAAAGAAAAAAAAGAGTGAATCATCATGAAATTCATCTCTTTCCCAGGAAGTTTCTGCTTTCTTTTGGCTCATTAAATCAATATTTTCCCATTGTGGAACTATAGAAGTTAGCACTGGAAAACACCTATTAGATCACTTAAAGTATTTCATTTCCCTGCTAATGTAGTATTTTTTTTACCTGCAGCACGTTTTGGGCAGTCCAGCTTTAAAAGATTCAGCAACAAGGTTACACTGTTCCCCGAAGACATGATTCCACGCAGACCTTAATGTTCAGATATTTTCGTATTAACAGGTCTAAGCAGGAATAACAGAACCAAAAAACTTATAATGAAAATAAGGTATGAATTCAAAGCTCAGCAGGCAATGGCACAGAGCGGTAAATCTATCAAACAACTAGTAACAAACTATTACTCCTGAATTTATGGTTCCAGTTTGGCCTTTATCAGTTGAAAACAAATGTGTTATTATCTCTTGGCTCTTTGATGGTCTCTGTGGAATGAGCTGTGACTCTTCCAGATGGATCGATGTTCAAAGCGTGCAACCAACTTCGCACGGACGGCCCTGAAAACTGAACCCAACTCTTGATTACAGTCAAGCAACTCATTCATTTAAAACATGTCTAAAGGCCTGATACAAGCTCGTAATAAAAATATCATCCAAACACATTATAATAGCTAACTAAAAATACTCTGAGAGTCTTTAATAATATACAGATAAAGATTCATAATCAGTCTTAATTGTGCTGTGATTCTTCACCTAATGTAGGAGAGACTGGTTTTCCTTCCAGACTAGCTAAGCCTGTGGAAGTACACTCTTTGTTTTCAGCGAGGCTCAGAGTGACACCAAAACCAGGGGAATGCCAGAAGATGCCGGCAGGCTTTAGCTCACTTCCAGGATGGAGCAGGAGATAATCAGCAATATAGAATTCTGGACAAGATTAACCCTCAGGTTCTACTCTTGAGCATCTACTTAGAAGATGAAGGAAAACATCACTGCCATTATATTCTCTACCTAGGGAGTTTAAGAGATTTTTTGCTTTCCACATATACTCAAAGTAATTGCATGGACCTGTTCACTTTTAGAGCTCTGAGTCACAGGGCTCTGGTGGATTTAGCAATGGTGAACTCCATCACTCCCCTTCCTCCCTCCAGTAGTTTTAACTAATATTTCTGACTGCAAAGTGGCTGAGGAGGTACCTTCTGCCACCCTTGCAGTAACCTCTGGCAGAGAGGCACGAACCTCCAGCAGCAGAGACCACCGGAGTTTGTGAGTCAGAGCCTTCAGGCTATGAACTCCCAGGCAGAGAGGCAAAGTTCAAGGCAGAACATATTGCACAGAGGAAGCTGCCTCCACGAGCTGTGCCTTGGAAAGTACAGCACATTTTGTCCTCGTTCATTCAGGGGTAAATACAGAACCAAGGCTAAGTCACTTCAAGGGGTTTGTCAGGCCTTGGCTGTTTTGCATGGAAACCTTGGTCCTGCAGGAAAATCCCACAGTCAGATTACAGATTCATCCTCCTCGCTGCCTTTCCAGCTGGGTCTAGGGGAAACCTCCTCCCTAGGCTATACACTATGCACCAAAAAAAACCCTTTCCTGGCAAGGGCTTTCATGAAGTCTTTAGCCACCGGTGTGCTGCTTGTGCAAGTTAGGTCCTGTGGCAGAGGTGGTGGTGAGGTCCTCCCCTGGCTCACTGCAGTCTTGGTGGCCTTGGTCTGCTGAAGGCAGTACCAGTTCAATTGGCATTATTTCTTTAGGATCATTTTCAGTCACGGGGTGTCCATCATTTGCAATTAAAACCCTATTGAGACTTCTTAAATAGGACTTTTTATATTCATTTAAATCAACAGAAATAATAAATACAATGAAGTATACCACTTCAGCCAGGAATTGTCAGACATGGGAGCTTAAAATTCACAGCCCTCAAGTCTTCATTAGACAAATAAAACTCAGTGGGTGGAGAGACCCATGGAAGGCGAATACAAAAGAGGCATGTTACACACGGGTGCAAATTTGTTTTCCTTTCACTGCAAGTGAACGCTCAGGGGAAAATGTTTGCAGTGTGAGCCCAGCTCTAATTTCAGTAATCCCCACTGCTTCTTCTGAGAGCAGGAAAGCCATTCTTTCCATTCATGGCGTTGACTTTTTGTTGCCACCATGCTCCGGCTGCTCCTGCAGACCATCTGGCAGAAGCGAACCGGCTAACCTCATTTTCCAACATGCACACCTCGCCCCATCGCTCCAGCCACCGTCCCTCTGCCTAAGGACACAGGCACAGAAGATTTCTTTCTCTTTTCTCTTCCTTTTCTTTCTTAGTGTTGAGGCTTTAAGAGGGATAGTGTCTGTCTTTCTTTCCAGAGCCCCTTGATCTCGGTGTGCTCTCTTTTCCCTTTCTTTACCCCCACGTCTCTCCCTGCCTGCTTTGTTTTTTATCTCTGCCTGTAAAGTTGTGTGATTATGGATAGAGAAGTCACCACACAAACAGGATAGAATTCACCACAATGGCTGTTTTGTTCATATACATTTCACTGTCTGTCTCTTGTCGGAGCGTGGCTATCATCTTCTACTAACAATATCCCTGGGTAAATGATAAAGTCAACTCTGGAGTAAAGCTAGACGTTTTATCAGCATGTTCAAACTATCCCCTTACAGCTCTGTACTTGCCAACTGCACATCCTTTTCCTACACAAAGACTCGATGCACATTAAAAAGGCACTTATTGAAGCTGGTGTTTGTTTGCAGAGAGGGTGTGGATCCTGCTCGCCGTGGCAGTCACCTCCATGTTTATTCTCTCATCACCCAGAGAAAACTGGGTGATGCAGTTATGCTCTCTGACAAGCTCTTGGCTCAAGTTTGAGGTTACTTTGCTTCTTGCCAGGTCATTCTTCTTCATTCCTCTGCTGATGCTAACTGATGGATTTCCCCTAAGCTGACGACGGGGTTGATCTAATGCCTTGCTGCAGGAAAGAAGTCACCGCAGACATAAGATAAAAGATAGGAAGCTCTGAGGTCTGTGTTGGCTGGTATCCTGAAGCCACAAGAAATTGATAACAGAGGACCCTAATATACTATCCATACGTCAAAAGGCAAGAGAATGATAAACCTCCAAAAGTCTTTCCCACTCTCAGATTTGGTGATCAGATTAATGCTGTGAAACAATCCCCTAATAAAACAATTGCATCCCCATCTTGCCAGCCAAGGATTAGCAGCCGTCTGTATTGATAAAAGTTTGACCTGTAACGAAAAGTAGAGCTGTGAAGCAAAGGTGGCTCTTACATTCATTTATTTCTCTCTATAACACAAACAGCAGTTAAGGTTTGTGGTTTTGGATGTGAGTGCTGGAAATGCTTTACTTTACCTGGAAATGCTCTTTTTACATTTGTCTCTCTGATGTTGGCATCCGAGTGGATTTCTCACAAACTTAATTCTTTTTTGAGTACGCTATCCCTCTCTCTCCATCCTTTTTCTTCTGTCTGACTAAAATAAAGAGCCTTTGCAGAAGAACTGCTCTGTCTTCTGAGTTTATATAGCAGTTAGTGCAATAGGACCCTAATCCTGGCCGGATGTTTAAGAGATTAGGAAGGAGGAGGATGCCTGTTTATACAGAAGGCTTTCTCTTGTTAGTCAAATAAAGAGAAATTTTCCTATTGGTTTAATTCTTAACTGTTTTGACCTCTTACATCAGGGTTAAATTTGGCCCTTTGTTCTATTGCAGAGTAAGACATTGTGAGAAGAGATGAGCTAACTACTTAATTTGGTTTCATAGGGGTTGATGCAAAGGTTTGCGTTTCTCACAGTTTCCAGCTTCCTACATCCCAAACTAATTCCACTTCAAGCCCAATGGGAGCTTAGCACCTGAATGAACATAATGTGTCAGGAGTCAAATAAATAAGAAGAAAAGGATGAAAGATTGAATTTAAAAGGAATGAAAAACATTTTTCCTTGTCTGATGATGTGAACCCTTCCAGTTTTGCCTGAACTTAATATTATTGAGCAGAAAAAGACTGCGCTATAATGATTGCTTATCTCTCTCTTTTCTCTATTTCCCTTGAACAGTAGTTGGGAGTTTTCATTTCCTATGTCATTTATAATGTGCGGAGTTTTGTATTTTTGTTTTTGTTTGGCACATGTGTTGTGAAAAGAGGGCCTGTACGAATGGCATCACTCTTCTTCATCCCAACCAGCACTAATGATAAAGCCACCATTTCTCCTCAGATCGCATCGTGTTCTGACCAGGGCTGAATGACTTGCACAACTACATACAGACTATAAAGCTCTTTAACACCTTGTCACTGATCTGAATTCAGGCTGTATCAACAGTAAACTTAATCAAAATAATGTCTTTAATTTTGAAGGCATAGACACAGTGAGAAACTGCTTCTAAAAATGCCCATTTTCTGGTAATGTGGACAGAAAGACCAAGGACTGAGTAACAGTCTTGAATTGAAACCCAAGCCAAACTCTAACTCATAAAAATGGTCTCTCTAGGTCAGGGTTATGGCACATTGGCAAACATATGTGTTGGATGTGCTCAACAGTACCTGCCCTGTTCTGCTCATTATCTAAGAATGTCCATCTGGAATTGTAGAAATTACCACAATATCTGTTTTTTTCCATTCTGGTCCTAATCCAATTCCCACTCCATTTCCATCAATATGCTATTAACCCCTTGCTGTGACAGTGACCAGAATGTTGAACTTTCCCCAAATTTGCACCAGTGAAAACTCTTACTGCTCATTTAACTTTTTATCCAAAAGCCAAAGAGCTCTTGCCTAAAATCCTGCAATTTATAACAGTAACATTTATAAGAACCTTTTCTTCTGCATCATCTTTCTAACATATATAACAAATGCTGTACCATAATTGACTGACTGTCCCAGGTCGTTTCTCCTGGGGACATTAGAGAAAGTTTAGATTTAAGATTCATATTGAAGTGTTGCCATCAAAGCAACATAAAAGTTTTCTGCAGCGTTAGATGCTGTTCTGCCTCTGCCTTGCCTAACAAGTGGCTTTAAGACTGCTCAGCAGCTGAACACATCTGGCTTCAGTCACCTAAGCTTGCAGGTCACTGGATTGCTCTTTCTGTTGTCTTTTGCCATAAGGATTTTTCCCAAGCAGATCGAAAGCTTTTAAGTAGCTGTATGTTTGTGCCAAACACTAATTGAATGAAAGGGAAAGATGTGAGCCAGATGCAACAGGCTAAATTCCCTCTTGAAGTTAATGGAGTTACTTCAAATTTAAACCAATGAATCTCCGATGAGGATCTGGCCTAGACGTTCAGTTCCAAGAAACAGCAAGACATATGGAAAAATTGATACATCCTAATCTGAAGTTAGAGAAGGAGCAGAAGAATCTAAGAAAAATGTGATACAGAGACCAACTAACTTTTGATTAAAGCTAAGTATTTCCTGTTACAAGCAACACTTTGCATTCCTCAATTCTGCAAATGAGTGGAGGATTTTGCAGAAGTTAATGTATGTATTTTGTTGGACATACTTTGCCTGAGTGTCTTGTAGATGATTTTTTATGTCAGTAGATTGACCGCTTTGCATCTGCATAGCAGCTCATGAAACAGTGTTTATCAGTTATTTTCCTCACTCTCCGTAGGTACATGAATCACTTTTTAAGACACATCTCATTGGAAGGCAGCATTCAGAAACAGCTAGGGCTCAGCGGTAGAAATAAGAAAATATGTAAAGTTGTACTATTGAAGATACTTCCCCAACATTATGATCTAAGTTAAACCTGTAAAGAAATAATCTTCTCCACAGCAGTTTCTATTTTCCTATCGAGTTCCCAAATTAATGAGGGACCCCACTTGAATACAGAACATAACTTTGTCAATAAAAGTGTAAAAACTATGTGGATTTGAGCAGGAAAATTTCCTATACTTAGGAAGTACTACTACTTTACGTTTCTTTTCCTGTTTCAAAGCAGTTTTAACATGAACTGAGATTTCAAAATAAACTTTATTATGAGTCAAAACAAAACATTTCATCTGCGTAACATCAGACTATTCATTCCCACAGTGACCTTTTAAACTTGAAAGAATTGCACAATAAATACTGACTTTTCTTTCATAAAAGTCACTTGAAATGAAAAAATAAATCTATGCTTCAGTATAGACACATAATATTTCAACATTACTGAAATACTTCATTGCATTGTTTTCCAAAATCAAATGTCATTGAAACGGACGTTTTGCTCTAAAATAGATGATTTTGTTAAAAGCTGTGTTTTGACTCTGCAGAATTGTTCAGCAAAAATTCTAGCTGGCTTAAAATCAGGCTCTCTCCTTTAGAGAAAAGTGGAAGTCAGGGCGCTAGGTAAATACCTGACCACCCGTGAGAGGCTTTCTGTTGACTTCAGTGCAGCCCAGGTTTCCCCCATGGAATTCAATGGCGTCATGAAATTTAGAAGTACTGGCTCCACACTATTCAATGGCAGCAAGAGATTAAAGAGGAGCTACACAGGATGGTGATAGTAGAATGTAATGTATATGGTTCAGATTTAGTACATATCACAGAATAGGCCACAGAGGTGAAAGGGGAGCTGGGCAGGAATTCCAGCTGAACTAGCTCACTTGTCCCTAATCCCTGCTATCTGATGAACTGCCCCTGGCAAGGACCACAGTAGTACAAAAATTATGCCAGTGTTCATGTGTCAAAGGTGATAGAAAGCTAAAAATCACTTTGCATCAGATGGCTGTAAAAGATTTCCAAAGTTTGTCCTGGATCACTTTCCCCAGTCATTGAAGAAACAAAAGTAGAGTTCCCCATCAGCGCCTATCAGCAGTAATTCCTGTATATCATTTCTGAAAGGCTTCAGCTCAGAGACTTGTTTTGTCCATCAGCTTGGCTCAGAGGTGTGTCAACAGGGGAATACAAAGAGACCAGACTTAAAAACACTGTCTGGATTGGAAAGCAATCCAGGGAATGAAAGCCGGGGTTGGGGGGGGTGGGCGAGGAAGAAGGGGGGCAGAGCAGAAGTGTGGGGAAAGGGAGGGAAAGAGAGGGGGGCAAAAAAACCCACATACACAAAAAAGCCACACACGCATACACACACACAAAAAAAAAAAAAAAAAAAAAAAAAAAAAATTTTATTCCAGTCATTGAAGAAACAAAAGTAGAGTTCCCCATCAGCGCCTATCAGCAGTAATTCCTGTATATCATTTCTGAAAGGCTTCAGCTCAGAGACTTGTTTTGTCCATCAGCTTGGCTCAGAGGTGTGTCAACAGGGGAATACAAAGAGACCAGACTTAAAAACACTGTCTGGATTGGAAAGCAATCCAGGGAATGAAAGCCGGGGTTGGGGGGGGTGGGCGAGGAAGAAGGGGGGCAGAGCAGAAGTGTGGGGAAAGGGAGGGAAAGAGAGGGGGGCAAAAAAACCCACATACACAAAAAAGCCACACACGCATACACACACACAAAAAAAAAAAAAAAGAAAAAAAGAAAAACTTTTATGAGAATACACTCGATTCCTCTGGTCTGACAGATGAGCATACCTGTAGGTCTACCTACAGACTTTGATAAGCACTTAAATGTAAACAGAAATAATCAATTTGCATTTTCCTTTCAGTTGTCAAACATAGTGCATCATTTTACCGTTGCCATTAAGGGTTATTGCTATCTTAACACAATGCCTTAAACAGTTTATGCCCATTGTTTTCTTGCTGCCCCAGCAGAGAATCTCAGACTGTTGGCATTCTTGCACTAATGTTGTCTTTGTCCTACTTTAATGTTATTTTCTGGGATATGCTTATTCCGAAAACGTTTTTTCTAGACCTGAAAACTGTCCTTCATGAAAGCATGTCACTCACCACCTCCTCATGCAGTCTTATTTAAGTGCTTGTGGTCTCATCCCCTGCATGCACGCTCATTCAAGTTCTGGGGTGATCAGACTCATAAAGCTTCTTTTGACCGTAATAGACTGTAACCTTGGCACTATCTTGGAGTTCACTTATGCCATAATCAACATTTAAATTAGTAAATTCTTTTCTGATCTATGGCCTCCCTCCCCTTTTCCTTCTCTCTCTCTTTTTTTATAATTCCAGGGAAAGGGAAACAAACCACAAGCATTCATTAAGCAAACAGCTGTGGACCGGAGGAGATCAGAAGTGCAGTCTGGAAACCATGTGTGCTTCTCATGTTACAATAATTGGGAAATGATGATCAACGGCAGGTATGGAAACACAATAGCCATAGGTATGTGGACAAAAAAAAAGGGAGCATATCCAAATTCTGCTTGGAATAATAGATCCACTCGGAAATCTACTTGATCACTGAAGAACTGGTTTGCAGCCTAGAGAGCACAAATAGGCAGCATGTGAAACTACTCAAGTGCTGACAGAGTTCCCTCCCCTCAAAAATGTATTTATATAGAACATAATACAAACGTCAATTAAAAAGATTGTGTTTAGCCACCACATTTTATTTTCTTCTCAACCTGTGATGTAATCTGTTCATCTGTTAGCTGTTCACTGCATTAGGGACCTATGTATCGTACCAGCAATGAATGTGTCGCCGAGTGCTGTGCTCCTTCTGAATTACCTGAGCCAGGCAATTTTATAAATTCTCACTGATCTGCCCAACAAAGGCTTGCTGTCTCACAATGCCATGGGACAGTTTAACATGTGAATCACTTGACTGGTGTCCACAAATTAAAATCACATGTCAGCATGCAAAGCATTCAGCTGTCTTCACATTTTGAGCAGAAATAGCCTTCTTTATTTCACAGATTTTTTATTCACTTAAAGCACCAAAGACTTTGACTCATTATCGTGACAATAAATTATCCTAAACCAGCTTAAACTATCCGGTCCATACTTCACTTAATATTCTTAAGGTGGCTTGAGTAAAAGGACTTTTGGTTTTCTGTTGCATCCATACACCATGGGCATGTTCCAGTGTCCATCAGATGGGTTGTGGGACAATCCTGACAAACACTCTCCATCTCAGAGCTGAAGCTAGCAGCACTGCAGATACATTGCCATTGTTATTATCTTGCTATATCTTTATACTGAATTGGAAGAATATCTGTTTAAAAAAAAAATCTCATTTTCCACTCAGTCATTGACCTCCCTGTTGAGAACACACACATGCACACATAAAACCAAATTATATTATTAAAATACATCTGGACTAAGACCTTGGATTAAGACTGATGACCAGGTTTTCATAGGCTTCTCAGCTGACTTTGGCAGCACACTCCCATCACAACTGGCCAAAGTTGGCTTCTCCCCAATACTCAAAGCTTTTATTCCCTAAGATGACGTTTTTTAATGGTGAGCGCCCCACATCTTTACCTGTTTCCCTACTAAGAATAAAACTGAGCAAAACTCAGTTACATAAAGAAAAAATTCTTTATTTTCCCACTCTTTTAATGTGAGACAATTGCCTTGACAGTGGGTGATCTTCCAAGAAGAGGGGTAGGAAGAGAAAGAGACAGATTCAAGGTTTTCCCTCATCATCAGACTCAAAAATACTTCTTTTCATGTAACCCTTAGGTGTGACTGCTCTGATCAGTGTAAATATTTCTAGAGCACTTCGGCCATGAACCTTAATCAGTGCTACACTGAGCACCAGGACAGACCCTATCCTAAGAATAGGTTGGACTCTGCTCCAGATTGGGTAGAACGACCCTGGAAATTAATTAAGAACCACAAAATAATTAGGCTTTAAAGAAAATTAATTTATGCTGGTTTTCTTTCCCTTTTTCCTTTCCCTTTATCTTTTATTTACAGTCATCCTTTCATTACAAACAAGGTCATCCTAAAATTATAAAGATATGGCAAAACATATGCTTTGGAGGTTTAGTGCTAACCCTGTACAGTCAGGCTTTTTATAGGGAAGCGCTAAAATTAAAAAGGATTTTGTCAAGTCCAGAGGCCTTCCCAATGTATTTCAATAGAGCAAAAAGCCTGCTCTGCTGAATGAATACCCTGTTATAGTGAACAATCATTTGGCAGCATAGGTTATTTTAATGGACACATCACTTTAAACGAAGCCTTCACCATCTGTTCTGCCCTCTAATTACAGATGCAAAAAGAACATAATTCACAATTGCATCATAAAAAAGTAAGATATAAGTGATTTAAATGCATGTGTATGTTCTTTATTCAATGCAGCATGCAGCTGTTATGTTGTTTTCATGTTTCAGACACAAATCAGGATGAAAATGGCTCTCCTTTGATAGAGTGAATTCCCTCACACAGGACATTTTGTGTGCAGCACAAGCAAGAATTCGCTAAGGGCAAAATCCCTACTTTTTCACATAAAAACCAACCCCAGACTCTGTAAGAGGAAGATGGAATTTATATCCCTTAGCCAGCGGATGCGCAGGGCTGTGAGACAGCCTGTTCACAGCAGCTCCCCTGGAGTACCGACAGCAATAGCAGTCACTGATGCTCCACAAGGCTAATCCGAAGGATATTGAAGTCCCAGAGGGGTTAATCCATTGATATCAGCGGGTCAATATACACACACATATATAGAACCTTTTTTTTTTTCCCCTTTGGTGTTGCAGCAGCACGTTTCACCCTGCATTGCTGCACCTCCTTCCTAGTTTGGCCTATTTTAACTCTCTGGGAAACACAACCTTGTCTTTGACCTGTAACCCAACATTTCAGCCCTCTTGAACACCTTGCTATGGGGCAGGAGTCATGGCAAGGCTCTTCCTCCAGCCCGTTGCACCGGGCTGGGTTTCAGCCTAATAGAAGATTTCACAGTAGCTGCACAGTATATAGCTCAAAAAGAGAAATTGGAGAGTTCCTGCTGAGTAGGAACTCATCTATCAGCGGCTGCAAAAGGCAGGAATATGCAAGCAAATAATCCATTCTAAAACTTAAATGATGCCATAAAATGAAAGAAATGCCAATTATTCTCAAGTGAGTCAAGATAGTTAAAGTGCACCCTTTTATTGGACTAACAAACTGGTTAGAAATAAAGCACACAAGCTTTCAGGATGAAAATGTATTTTGTTCAGGTGTTGGCAGCTTTTAAATTGAGCTATGGTCCAATCCAACTTTTTCTTAAGGATCAATATGGCTGCAGACATTTTATTCTTTCTTTATTTTTTTTAGACTTTTTGATTCAATAAGTTTTCTTTAAAGATGGCCATTATTTTTTATCTACTTAGAAAAAAATCAAGTTTCAAATGAAAAATATTTTATCACAAGACCATAAAATTAGGGTATTTTTCTTTCTAGCTTCAACAGGAAAGGTAGTTTTAACAGAACTTTATTCTCTATGTAGTTCTTAAAATAAAAAAACAATACTTCTCATTCCATGTTGGAGATGCCTCTTTTACAGCTTTGCTTATGTTGATACAGTAACTTAATAACATCTGGATTTAGCTACACGTTTAAATACGCACCTACCTTTAAGCACAGAGTAGTCTTGAATTATTTCAGGAAGACTACTCTGTGCTTAATTTAGATGCGTATTTGGATATGTATTGTCAATACATGTTAAAATCTCAGTTCATTTGACTCCAGGAGGTGACTCTAACTCCCTTCATTGCGGTGGAGAATGAACTAAAAGCCAGGAGACTCTAACAGCTTCTATGGCTGGTCTTACTGGAGTAAGCAGTCAGTGGCCTGACTGGAGTCCGATTTTATTAGACTACAGAGACTATTGTGTAAGATGAATGTGAGGAATATTTTTGTCTCACCATCTGTAAAATCGGGATACAAATGTTATCATCTTTCTTTGAAATGCCCTGAACTCTGCAAATTTAAAAAATCCCACAGGAAGTCTTCAAAAGTATCTTTTTATAGATAAGGTGGATGAAAAAATGAAATTGCAAAATTTCCACTAGCTATTTTTGTCTTTACCTTTGCAGCCAGTTTATGAGGTAGTCAAAAGAAATTTCACCATTCAAAATACTCATCAGAAGTAATTTGCTGCTGGTTTGGTTTTGGGGTTTTTTTTTTCCAAAATACTTTCTGTTCCTTGTCTGTGTGCTGCAGATGTCAGCTCTGAGCCAACTCTCACATGTGGCGGGTATCTGGCCGCAGTGGAGGACAGGACACTCTCAGCTATCCTACACACAGCATTTGACCATTCTCCCCATATGTCATGGTATTACAACCAGTATAGTCAATTCTGTTTGATAGCTGAGCATATAATATGAAGTAAAAGAAAATTGGTTAGGTATGTTGGACCTCAGATGGTTAAGACTTAAATGTAAGTCAGAGAACTTCAAAATCAATGAGAGTTTTTACAAGGCAACAATTCAGGAAAAGAGTTCACAGTGCCAAGACAGCTGTGTACTGGTAAGAATCCTAGCTGCTTCTTTGGAATAAAACTTATACTGGAAATAATGCAACAAGCAACTCCTCAAAATGAAAAATTACAGTAAAGCATCCTTAAAATAACAGAAGGCTTTGCCAGCAGTTCCAGGCTGGGTATCGGTAGTGCGCAAGATGCCGCATTTCTTCTGAGTAAGCTATTACTGTCAATTCCCAAGAAAAAGAATATTGACCAGCATTGGACTTTCCCAGTGTCATAATGTTCGGCCAACATAAACAGTTCAGATCGAGTCATTGTTTGTCTCATTTCCAAGACAGTCTTCCAACGTATGCTAATTTGTTTAGAGAAAAGAATTGCATGGAGGAGGATGCCTATTTAAGCTAAGTATCAATGATTTTCCCCAGGCAAATAGAAGGAAAATCTTGATAGCAGAAACTTGCAACGTTTTAAATAGCTATAGAAAGACTGGCTTTGGAAGGGGAATCAAAAGGCTATTTTTTGAGCTGAAATGAGCTGATTTTGACCTGGGTTTGGGATCAGAGCAGGGGGTGGGAGAAAGGAGACACATCTTCATGTTCTTCAGTCTGCTTGTTCATTCTTGGGGGAATCTGTCACACCCCTGGGGATGCTCTGATCCCAGCCAGCTGGAACAGCCTTCCGACGAGTCCTGCCAGCCCCGACTGTGAGAATGTCCTGAGCCTTTTTCAGCCATGCTCTCAGCCCTCCACTCTTCAGAGGGCAAGGAAAACGTGGCACAGACCCAGCTCTGCTAGTTTTATACCGCACAAAGACACCTCTGTGAGAGAGGACTCTTGTTTTGGCTGCTTGGGACCATTTTACTCTGCTTGAAGGAGGGCTCTGCCCAAGTTCTTCAATTTTGCTACTGAACATTTCTTAAACTGTTGAAAAAAGCCACAATATTAGTATCTGGAGAGCAGGGAGAGAAGAGGGGCAGAGCAAAGTAAACCCTTCTTATCCTTGCTGTGATTTAGAGCCGAAGATCTCTCTGCACATTAGGCAGCACATCCCCACAGGGGCTGCAGAGACAAGTTAGGTGAGGATGAAAGTTAGATCAGTTCTCCAACTTTCTGTATATGCTACTGTGCAGATCAGATAATCCTCTCATGCTAAAGGATGGCCCCTTCCAACGGCACTTCAGTCTGCATGAGGATAGCTAGTACCCAGTGAAGCAGGGATGCTTAGACCCCCACCCCACACGACTGAAGGGAGAGAGGTGCATTAAGGCCCCTCAACAATTCAGTGCCTCCCCCACCTCACAGACATAATCTTTACACTGCTCTAATTCCAGCACCTACTTGGCCCTCAGCCCAGCGAAAGACTCGACCTCTTTCCAGACCCGAGACACACACTTACATACACTGCAACGTGTCTGTGTATGTTATAAGACCTGCCATATAATTTTAGTGCCCCTCCTTTCAGTGAGGTCAAAGGGAGTATGGGCACCCTGGAAAAAAAAAAAAATTAAATGCTAAGTATAAGGAGATGGAGCCAGACTTTTAAAGATGCTTACTCACATAAAGATGCAGATAGGTGCCAGCTGGTTTTCTAAGCTGCTTTAGCCCCTAATTTCAGCTGACTTCAAACAGCTTTGAAAATCAGACTTTAGTAGCCTGAGTTGATTTTGCTGACTCGGAAATAAATCTCAATTGATTTCTGGAAGTGTGAGCGAGCAAAGAGAACCCTCAGCAGCCTTTGACTTCAGATGATGCTCAGTGCCCCAGAAATTAGGTCACTCAGTGCTCAGGAGGATCACTGAAAAATGCAGGCACAGAAAGAAGTGGGTAGTGTTTGCTGGAGTGACTTGGGAAAGCAAGAAGTTAGTCCCTGGCCAAATTGGCCAGGACTGTTCCCAGGGGACAGGTTCTGCCCCATCGCAGTCAATTGGACTTTGTCACTGACTCCCTGGAGTTAGTAATTTTGCCCAGGACTCTTTTTGCTGCCAGACAGCTGTCAAATCCACCAGGCAATTTTTTTTTCTTTCTATTGAAATGCATAAAGTAGTGATGGGGTAGACAGTTATACCATTTGCGAAGGACAATGCTGAGGCAAAAAAAGCCTCTTTCCCTGCATATCCTTGATATCTCACAGAACTGAATTTATTTTTCAAATACATGATTTCTCATCTTCTGTTTAGTTGCCAAGTCCTAAGGGCAGATAGGACTCAAAACAGCCTGAGAGAACTTGCCTGTCTTTCTTTATTTTCTTAGATTTGCCGACAGCTTATCAAATAGACACAAACTACACTCTTTAAGCATACAAGGCAGCCTTTCAAGTCAGTCCAAGATCACAGGTCAATGAGAAGCCAAGAAACAAACTCGACTAGGCTACAAGGCCTGAAAAACTAACAATATTGTTAACTTGGAAAATGGAAATAATCGTTGTCAGGCAGGACCTTTTCTGTGAGGCTTTCCTCCAACATACCTCTGTACAAAACACAGCTGCAGGTGCTCCTGTGGTTTTGACTCCTGCACACTGGGGAGATACCTACTTCAGCTTTAAACCATCTAACTTCAATACCAAAAATAATCTAGCCAAAGCAGCATACATCATAGGCTAGATTAT
The DNA here is from genome assembly GCF_001431845.1 of Calidris pugnax. NCBI lineage: Eukaryota > Metazoa > Chordata > Aves > Charadriiformes > Scolopacidae > Calidris > Calidris pugnax. Next base: position 15,517,326 of record NW_015090862.1, read on the forward strand.
TTTGTTTCTCCACAGCCCTCATGTCCCAGGTCTAACATTTATTTTTCTTACAAGTATAGAATTCCCCTTAATACATTTTTAATTAGCTCATTCATCCTCTGTGGTGTCATTACCACAAGTCCACTGCAGAGAACGAAAGAGAATGGTCAAGCTGGACAAATACGAATGACTTGGGTTGTTCTGCTCATCACTGAATGAGTCACTGTACAGGATGACATGGACACACGCAAAAGGGCATTCTCCAGCCAGCGAGCATGGTACCAGACAGAGCATTTTCTAAGATGAACTTGGCTATGGCCCACCAAGTTCAGATGTGAACATAAGTCTACTCTTTCCTAAATTTCCCCTTTCGTTGTCTGCATTGGTAAAGATGCCACTATTTCAATTCTGTCTCCAATATATATCGTGATTCTATCTACTGTTCCTGGTGAAACACTCATGGTTCTGGTTACAAGACATTGGAGGAACTAATGAATGACCATTTTGCAAGGCAATTGCTTGTAAACACATTCTGGCAAGCTTTTCTGCAGGAAATTGCCACAGAAAATTCAACCCGCTCTTGGTTTAGACCTTGCAGAAGCATTTGATTTTTTTAAAGACATGTTGGGGTTTTAATTCATAGAATTTCATAAAATTTAATTCATAGAAATTTCGGTATTTTTCAGCTGCTTCTGGCCATTTCCAGCTTTCCCACAAGAAAGAAAAGAAAACCACCATAACAAAGCAGGAGAAAATCACAACCCACCTCGTTGCTGGGGAAGAGGTACCAGGGCTTGGGTTTCATCTCTCCTCCCTTTGCCCTCTACTACCTCTAGCCCATCCCCACCCCCAAGAGAAGGAAGATGGTTCTAGCTGCTCGAGGTAATAAAGTAAGGCCTGGGAGGAAATGTTGTCTTTTGGGAAAACGCAAAATTGTGTGACTGCATTAAAGTCAACACTATTTATCTTCACCTCTTGTCCTACAGGATGACAAAGGGACACAACTGTTAGACCCAACCCCTCTGTGCAGCTGCAATGCAAAGAGGGCAGGGACTGGTACTTTCAAGTGTCAGACCTTTTGTGCCCAACTACTAGTTTATGAGGCTGATGTCAAGCATCTCACTCAATGAAGCCTTTGTCCTAGGTGTATAGGGCAGGACAGTGGAAAAACTACCCTGTCTTATATCCCAGGCTCATCCATCTTCAGCTCACCCGGTTGCTCCATTTTATTTTTTTTTAGGCTACCCGTTGCATTGCTAGTAAGGATTCCCCCCTCCCGGGTTAATGTACTGGAAAATTGCTCTGCATGTTTATGTGGGGGTCCCTTCCAACTGAAAGAGAAAAGGAAAGAGGAAAAAAGACTATTTGGAAAGAAGAATATTTTTCCCACTGAACTCACAGGGCAGACCCCAGCTTGTGGGTTCTGACCCTGATTAAGAGAATTTCAATGACCTGCTAGGAGGTTTATTGTGAAGTCTGGCAGAATGCACTTCCGAATTAAATTTTTTATTATTTATAATCACAAAGGTGGATTTGAATGGTCTATGTTCCTCTCCTTCACCAGCCTACTCACTCCGAGACCCTAAGTTTAAACCACCCCAGATCACCTAGATCCAGTTTTCTTCAGTTCTCCTGCAGCTCCTGGGCCTTAGCCAGCTTCTCTGTTTTGAGCCAGTTCCCTTTTTTTTGATCTTTTATACAGTTAAAACTGGATTGCACAGTACAAATGTAACTGTTGTTGACTTTGGACCCAAGGATAGGGCAACACAAGTGATAGCACGATATGAGATAACTTGTAGCTGCTGCTGGATAAAAATAGCCAAAATACACGCCTACAAACAAAAAGTTTCCAGTGTTGAGGTTGTTTTTAGCTGAAATAAAACTTTACATGGTCTCTGGGGTCTGAGCTGAGACTAACTTTAGACAGAAGTGAAATACCACAAATGTCACAAACAGTGTCCATAAACAATCTAAAAATCAGCAGTCCTATTTTCCCAGGTCCAGAAGAGTAGCCACTTGCTGTATGTTCATAGATACTCAGAGTCATGGATTGACATCATAAGTGACCGGGTACTAAAGGGAACTTTTTTAATTAATTGAAAATGCTCAATGTGTGATGTTAATGCTTAGATGCTTTTCTGTTCCCATAACATGGGGTAGCATTTTTTGTCTCTTGCTCAATGAGATAAACATGAGAACAAAATCTTTAAGTCTGCCTCCTCAAAGCTTCTGGAATTGGGAGAAATTTCCACAACTCTTTATTCATCCTGGTACCTAAGAACCAAACTCCTTTTAGTTAGTAGGAAAAAAGAAAGGAGACTTTTGTAAGTAAAACATCTTTGAAACACCTTTCTCTGCTTCCATATAGTTGGAAGAAGATCTTTCCAGTTCTGGGATTATAGTTCATAAAGCAATGTCATTTCTAGTTATCGCTTCTCAAAATCAATTTCAAATATGGCTGTAAAGGGGCATTAACTCCTCCTGGGTATAATAAGGAATGTCCATACATGGAGTTTTCTGGTGTAGCCACTAGTCACAAAATCTACCACGGAAGTTGGAGTGAGGTCCTACCCTTTTTGTAAGCTTCTGGTTACATCTTGACATTAGCTCTTTCATTACTAAATATAGATGTAGGCAGGAACCGGGTGTTTGCTCCAGATGTTTACAGCTGCTGGTGTGCTCAGACCAGGGGGTGTGGATGGAGGCTCACCTCCCAGAGCAAGGCTTCCCAACCTTCCTATTCTCCTTCCTAGCAGTCAAGTGACGTCAAACACCTCAAATCCTGGCCAAACCATTGGCATGGCTGACCTGTTTATTTGGGTAGAGCATAAAAGAATTTCAGCAAAACTGACAGACCAGGCTCAGATAAGGGGAAACCTTCAAGTCAAACACAAACGTTAATATGAACACCCCTAATCTCCCAGTTTGTCCCTTTCCGTAGGCAAAGGTCAGGAACATTTGGTCCCTGCAGACCCTTAACAAGCAGATGTTACTGTAACATGCCCAGGGAATCAAGCATAAATACGACCCCTGACCCCGGTTGTCAGCTGATCCGCTGAGACTCTTAGAAATATACTCTTAACTTTTATGAATTCCCACTTTTTCCCACCGTCCCACTCCATTCTTTCCGTCCCCGCTCCCTTGTGTCTCCCAGGCCCGGCGCTGCTGAGCGGCGCTTGCAGGGCTGCTCGTGGCCTGACCCCTCTCTTCACCCGGGTCAAAGGCCCGAGGCCCAGGGCAGGGCTCTTTTCTTGCCAAAGGCCAGCTGATGAATCATTCCCAACTTGAAGGGAACAGAGGAGAGGGGAGGAGTCTGTCTCTCAAAAGGCCCTCAAACAACTGTGGCCTATATATCAGCATTTACACTATTCTGGCACTCTCAAAAATTGGCTTTCCTTCCTGGGAAAGGCAACAAAAGGGGGAAGGGATGGATGGAGGAGAGGAGAGGCACTCCCCGGAGAGCCCAGAGAAATGCCGAAGCCTGGTCCCAATGGCAGCAAAGGGGGATCTCCCTTTGTTTGCAGGGAGATGCTAACATGGGCATCGTCCAATTCAAAAAAATTTCTCCTGTTGAATGGTAAAGATTGGGAGGAAGGAAAAGGGGCTTTCCAAGGAAAGTTTGGACAAGCTGCACCAGGCAACTACAGCCCAGGTCCTGTCGGACAGGACGGTTTTGTCGGATGGTGAGAGCTGTGGGTGTTTCTCAGCACTCTCGAGAAACCTTCTCCTTCTGCTCAGCTCCATGTGGCCTTCGGGTTTTTGCCTCTAACATCATACTTCTTCTTCTGCCAGATGATCCGCTGCAGACCTGCAGAGTTCGTCTGCACAAAAACACTTTGGTTCTGGACTGTGTCACACTGTCTACCGGGGAGGGACTGTCTCGTTCTAAATTAGCTGCAGGGATCACGAAAACCAAACCCAGACACCTTCCAGCTCCGCCAAGACGTTGCTTTGGCTTTCCAGCGTATCTACCTCAGCATGTGTGACTCAGGCCGGCGAGCATCTGGAGACTGCAGGAGGAGGGATGCGTAACGCTCCCGAGACCTTGTTTATTTTTGTTTGATTCCCTTCACCTTTATAAAATCGCAGACATTTTTGGCATCGCACCAGGCTTTGATTTGAAGTGGGGATTTCCCTGTGCAGTTCGCATTCCCTCTCCGGACACTGTTAAACAATAACTTCAGGGGATTACTTTTACCCCTGACTAGCATGGATGCTTGGGCAGACGTGGCTATGGGCTGCACCAAATAACATGGTTCCACCACACCTCAGCAGTGGCTGCCTTCTCAGTTGGCCTTTTTCTCACTCCAACCCAATTATTTGATTCTAACAACATATAAAATAACATAGGTCTTCCCTTATCAACAGCAGAAAGATTTAAACTGTTAGCTTCCCTTCTTCAAAGCCAGGTCCTGGTCCAAAGAGAGAGAAGGGGGGAGGTGGGGAGGTGGATCTCACTGCTCCCAGTGCAGTTTGGGATTCTGCACAGCCTTGTTTTCTATTTCTCTTTAACTTAAATACATGCTGTTACTTTGTCTGCAGCTGTTCTTTTTAAAGTATTTTATTGTGCAAGGTGATCACTTTAATAGGTTATAAATGTTAAAACATCACATAGTGCATTATCCAGATTTCTTTCCTGGCAATTTCAGCTGGGCATATGTGTGTCAATAACAAATGTCAAATATTCTCCACCACATGTTTGGTTGCCTCCTGACTGAGTTATGGACATGGCATAATCTTGGATGATACTTTACTTTCTGAAGTAAATTCTTGTATTTGCTTTTGGTCTCTTTATTCAGGTAGATGCCATCACAGTTTCCCATTCCCTGGGGTAGAATCTGTCTTTGAACCCACTGCTTGAACCGGTTTTACTGTCTTGGTGGGTATCAATGGTAATATGGTGCTTGATTACAATAAACCATCAGTTATTATATGCCTGTCACATCCGTTTTAAAATAGGAGAACAAGACTTCTTGCTTGTGTTGCAGAGGGCTTGCCTATCTTATTGTTTAGTTGTTTTTTTATATTGGTGTATGTGTGTATTAGGGTAGGAGGTTCGAGAAGGGATGTGACCTGGATGCCTTGAACGTAGACAGGAGCTTAAAATTTAAAAATACACATTAGTGTGGCTGGGTGATGTATTCTGTAAAGCAGAGTCTTAATTTAAAAGTCTATCTAGTGTGGACAAGTAAGAATCATGGGTTTGTTCACACAAAGACATTGCATCCTGGTTCCAGAAAAGTCAGTGAGAATTTTGCTATTAACTTTAAATGGAACTAAGACTTCACCTCAAAGCATTTAATCAAAAAGTGTGAGCTAGCATGTTCAAACAATGCTTTCAAATCCTAGTCAAGACAGAGTCTAAGGCTGATGGAAAAGAAGGACCTTATTCAAAAGGTCTTCATCCAGTCTCCTGGTTACTGGAGAGATGGCTGCAAGCCCCAGTTCTGGCATCTTGAGCTGCTGGTCATGCACAGTGTTTTCCCTCAGCAATACCATTTCTTTGGTTTATCCTAGCCTAGCAAGAAAAGAGTACATGGGCATGAACCAGAAGCTCAGTTACTGTCATTATTTCTCCTTGGATCACAGCAAAGCTCTTTTCTGCATCTTCCAACTTGTGCAAAATTCATCAATGTAATTCTTCTCTCTGCTACAAAGATTAGACTTAATGTGGGTGCTTCCAAAAGTACACCTACTTTCAGCTGGTCTCTCTTGATATGCAAGCCCTGATGATTATTCCTGAGATGACCCTATTTTGTCCAGGTAGGTGCTTATGCTTATATGTAAACCATCTAATAAGGATCCCATCATCATATATTAGATCAGCAAATGATTTGTACTTCAGGTCTTCATTCTTCATGGTAAATAGAGAAATAAAACAAGCATTTAAGGGAATATAGTAAGCAGACTAGGGGAAAACTGGATCTCAGCATAGTCAAAAATCATTTATATGCCTAAACATCAGAAAGAGAATGGAAATCTAGGAGTTCAGTGTACTGGAGATTATTTTCTGGTAGTTTGACTTTGAAATCTTAGTAAAAATGAATTTTTCCAAGTCTCATTAGCCCTTCAGGGGTCTTTTATCACTTTACAAAAGCTTCAGATGATCCCGTAGAATTTGCTTTCCTGGGACTGATTTAGCCTGTGCTGGGTCCAGCCCATGACATAATGTAGAAATCATGCATGCAGCCATAATGGAGAGAGAATCCACAAAAGTACCCACAACATTTCCGTACACATAACTCACAATTTAGATCAAGACAGGAAATGTTTTTCCCATCCCATGTGTAAATCTGACATTTAAAAAAATGTTCCTATCTCAAATCAAGATGAAAAGATTAAAATAAGAATATTTTTAGACACCAAAATTCCACACATGCACCAAGGAGAAAAGGATTAGATTGCTTGAAGCATTTTCTTTCCAATTGTTTAATTTCTCCTCTAACTGTATTTTCTTTCACACGAGTTTCCCTTAACTTAACTTACATTGCAAACAAAACAACAGACTTTGGTCTAGGCAATGGAAGAATTTTTAGAAAAAGTTGAAGTCGAGGAGTTTACCAGTTTCATCAACCCTTTTCTTTGCACAATTTGGCATCTCAGGAAACAGCACCCTTCAATGTAAGAAGACAAAACCTCCAATCAGCTCTGCTGCAGTTATATTATTTAGGCTCACAAGCACTTCTAAGTACTTTTGGTGGTATATAGACATCACTGCATACATATGAACCTGTAGGGAACTCATTAAGAACTGGGACATTTTTCCTAGGTGACTGTCTGTAGCATGACTCAATGCATCATGACACCAAGTTGTGGAGAAAATGTCATCTGTCTGATTCTACAGATCTTCTACAGGAGACAAAGGTGGTGTAAACCACAACTTTGAGAATTATCCCTGAATCGGTGGATGGAGTGCAACATATCTTCTACATGTAATGATTTAAAACAGCTGAGATCCAGGTCCTGTGGACTCTCCCCACATCACAAGTCAGTCTTTGGAAATCAGAATCCTCCCATTGGTGTAATTTCTTACCATAACATGGTTTCAAAATTTGTTCTTGCTTTTTTCTTTGAGTTACTTTTTGCAACACTGTCCCCAAGGTCTGGTTTCTTTATTTTGCCCAAATCTCATGCCTAGCCCACTTTTATTAAGTGACAGACCCTTAAATCAGATTGAACAAAGCTACTAAGGAACAACAAACTTCTTTTTTCTACAAATTAAAAAACACTTATGGGAAAACAAAAGCTGCATGTACTTCAAGTTTCCAAATTTTTGCAGACTTCTGGAGTTTTCTCCCATCTAGGTTTACTTACCCTTTTTCAGATTTCTAACCTCAGTTACTACCATGCTACTCAAATAGCAGGGGTCAAGGTTGAGGTCAGAAGCCTAACAGGTGAAAGGTTGAATAACTTGAAAATAAGAAATCGCAGTTTTCAGAGAAGCAGCTTAACACTTTTGGGACTTCTCAAACACTCACAGGCTGTTGTTCCCTACATACTTGGCCAGGTCAGTGCTGACATCATTACATTTTTGATGGTCACATATTTTTTCTTTCATTGGCCTTCTACACTGTCTATCTAATTTTGTCCTTGCCCTTGTAAAACTTTATCTTTTTACTTAGGCATATCACTCTTCTCTTTTCTTCCTTGGTTGTTTGTCCTTCCTTTTTTTTTTTCCCTCTCTGCTTGCCTTTGCCTGGTGTATATGTATGAAAGCTAAATGTGTAAGTATTTGGGGCTATGTAGTATTTAACATACTGATGTTCCTGTTCACCTGTGCTGGAAGAAGCTACAATAATACAGAGCATATTAACTTTTTAAATCTGTTCTGTGTCCTTGAAAAAATCTTCCCTTACCTTCATAATTTAGCTAGATTTTGAACCTGATTCCAATAGAAAAAATAAAGTAAGTTTTTCCCCATTTTGGATATATTAACTGTGAGAAAATGCTGTCACTTTATATCCAAACAAGGAGCCATTTTTTCCTCTGTATGGCTCTCTCTTTGTTGTTGTATTTTTTTCATTTTTTAATAAAGTGGGGAAAAAAAGGTTAATTCCAACTATAAATGATAGGGAGAGTTCTGAATTATTTCTATAACTATTATAGATCCTGCAGCTGACCTAGTTAGTTGTTTGGGGTTTTTTTTATTCAATAACATGAGTCTGAGGCAATTGCACAAAAAATCCAAACACAGTTAGAATTAAAGTAACAGCAGCAAAAATACAGAAAGTTACCCAAAGGGACACCATAAAGTTTAGAAAAAAATGATTCCACCTATATCAGCTGACTGGTTTAGGTTTTTTATCTTCCAGAACCAGAACTATTGTCAAGGAGACATTTATCTCTTGATGTCTTTTGCCCAGAAAGGAAGGAGCTGAGAAGCAGTAGTGGCTGAAGACAGAGATACTGAGGCAGGATTGCTTGCAGTTGCTTTTGGTTCCAAGATATCAAAAGAAAATTTCCATGTGCAGGCCTCCCTTTTTCAGTTTGTTTTTCCCTGTGACACGCTCAGTGCCTAACAATCATATCTAGACTCCTACAAGGGACAGAGATATTCTGGCCATTCCTACTAGAACTGTCATAAGCAAATGGTGCTCAAAGCTAATGACCAAGTGAAAAAGCTCCTACGTGAGGTCCAGAGCTTATTCCTGGGAAGAAACTACCAAGAAACCATAAGGAGATACAAAGCTGAGCACACCCTGTGCTCGATTCCTGGAAAACTGTCAAAGAACGTCAAATACGAAGTATCCCAAGAATCTAGCAAACACAGTCACTAGAGCTCCAGCTCTCCTGGAGTGAAGGTCCACAGGGATTTCTCTTCGGGTTTTGCTAAAAAGCTATTTCTGCCCTGGTAGCAGGAGAGGTGGATTCCCTTGATCTGAAAGGTGGCTGAGCTGCTTTATGATGAGAGGGCCTCATGAATTGCAAGGATCAGCATCCAGTCCTAGGCTGAAACTCAATTTGCCATCTGGAGGATTTCACAGTGCTAGAGAAAGACCACTTTCTTTTTCCCTTCTCCCTTCCCTCATTTTCTTCTCTTTCCCCACCCCTCCACCCCCAGTCCCCACCCTCCCAGTTAATTGCTAAAGTTTTCTTTTTTACAGTAGCTGGAAAGCAAACATTCACAGAATTAGAAAACTTCCTTGTGCCACAGAACAACATTACCAAGGAGGAACAGCAGCTTAAACTGTGCTTCTCCATGTTCAGGATATGTACTTTGACCATAGGCCATTCATCATGCATTGCAGCTATTGCCAGTGGTTAGACCACAGACATCCAATTGCTCAGAATTAGCTCCATGACATTCTCTGGTTAAGTTAGTGCACATGGCAAAATACATCATATACTTATGCTTGAACTTCAAATGCAACTCTCAAAAAGTCCTTTCTGCAGGACTTCTTAGTGCTATCTCCTACAGTCAGCTACTGACTCCTCCTTTAAGCACGTGAACGTGGCTGTTACCAGCATCTTTTTCCATCGTCTGACTGAATTAGAAATGTAAGTACTTGGAACAACTAGAGGAGTAGGCTCAGTCCTGATGGAAATATAAGGACTGGAGAGCTGTGATCAGGTTACGGGACAGACAGTAAACATTGTTTTGACTGATCCTCAAGTGGAAGGGTCACATACATTTAAGCTACCTTTGCCCTACCAGTAAATTCAAAGCTGATCATTGCAAACACCAGAAGCATCCTTCAAGGCTATAAGAAACACCTCCATTACAGTAAAGACAGATGAATATAGAACTGTGTTTCTATGAACCCTACAACAAACACTACTGTGGCCACGGGGTATCTTCCAAATGGGAAGGCTCGTGCAGAGAAGGCAGTGAACTCAGAAACCTCTTTGCATTTGCTGTAGTTGTTTCATGAGTAACAAACCCTCTTCCAACAGTAGAACCCTCATCACAGCAGCTCTGTATGAAACCAGCCCAAGACATGCTCTGTGCTCCAGGAAAGCTGGTCTGCAGTCAGACACTGGACTAAAATTCAGGTTTTCAGTGTAACCCCAGTTTGGTGAGGGTCTATGTGTACCATTAAAAATATAAAAAAAAAAAAAGATAAAAAATCACACAATGATACCAATACACCCAGCACCCCATTGGAAAATCAAACACAGATTAACTAAGACTATATGGAGCAAAAAGCAACAGAAAGGGCAAGAGATGCGGGGAGAAATTCGAACATTTTGTGTTTCACATTCAGTTGATCTAAAAGACCTGATTCAGCTCTGATGAAGGGAATTATTTTGCACCACCGCCAAGAAGGGAGGGGAAGGGAAGTGAGGGAGGTTAAATTCCTTAAATGGCTAAAACTATTGCAAATGCTGCAAAGAGTCAAGAGAAGTCATATTCACGTATTTCCAATTTCACCCAAGAATAAATATTCATTGCACTGCCTTCTTTCTGTTAAGTGAAATTTCAGGTATGTGAAATTACCTTGCCTCACAAAATTCCCTTACTTTCACAACACTAATTATAAGTAATTACCTGCACTGTTCCTTTAAGAATAAGAACATTATCAGCCAGCCCACCTCAGGGAATAAATATGCATCTCACTTTGATGAAATTTGCACACAATACAGGTCAGGTAGTTAATGAAGCCATAAACCATAATATGTCTGAGGCACTAAACATCACCTTATTCATTTGGCCTTGGTGTTTAAGAGAGCAAGAGATGTTTATTGCCATGAGACACCCTCCTCGCCTTTAGGATCACCATTCATAGCCAGCTCTTTGTAAATAAACATATAACCTTTGCAATGGTAATTTAAGACTGTGCAGTAAAGAAGATGCAGTGAGTGCATGGAGAGTGGAAGAGAAGATAAAAAACCTCATGAATAAAGTCGAAGGCTGCAGGCTAAGGTGTTTATTAAGTCCCAAGCTGTTTTTTTTCCTCCACTTTTCCTCTCTACTGAAATAAAAACAATGATTGCTATGATGCTCTAAAATTAGAGCACATTTGTCGTTTTTAAAAGCAGCTAACAACTGAACTTCAACTGTGCAGCAGCATAATAGGTGTAGAAAATAGATCTGCCCCAGGCCTAGCCTCTTCTGTTGTGTAATCAGCCAGTGAGAAAGCAGGAGATCGGCCCAGATAATGTCAGTTTTCCACTCTAGAGTGGCGAAGGTATAAAAGGTATACATTAAAATGCATCGATGAAATGCTGCAGTCCACCAGGCTGACTTCATGGGACAGAGCGCCCTGCAGAGCAGGTTAACTTTCCAGCCACAGCGCCGTGCCTTTACTGCGTGTCACAAACAAAATCCCTACATGAAAACGAATAAACCCCCGAGTCATAAAAAGAAGACTTTACGTTTCAGCCCCAAGATCTCAAAGAGCTTTGCAAGGAGGCATGAATTAAACCTTCCAGCGCCCTGAAAGGCAGTGAAAGAAGATAACTCCGTCTGGTTTATGGCCAGGAAACCGATACACCGGGCCCTGACCAAGGTCACGTAGCAAGTATGAGACAGATAATAGTTAGATCACCTGATTTCTGTTCCTGTGTTTATTCTCATGCTCTGAGAAATTATGCAATAGTTTTCTCAAAAATTCTCATAATTCTCGTTAATCACTCTCTACTCTTTTCACAGTAGAAAAGGTAATGGTCTCCATGCTCACACACTGGAGAGGTTCAACAAATACTGTAAATCATCTGTTTTACCCGTGACCACTAAATCACGATGAAATGACATGCTTTCTAGGTCTTGCTAAACAGACTGCAAAGAACAGGGCTGGTCTTTTAACTCCACAAACACCACAACTACTGACCCCACCATTGTATTGCCTGAAACAGTGCACACAAATACCCAGATGTATGTGTGACACTTAATTGCTTGTTACTATCCGTAATGGCAGGACATTGATATTTGATATTTGGAGATATTCAGCAGTATGATGGCACAGATTCTTCAGTGCAATCAGCTTGTTTAATCACAAGAGCTTTTAAGCTAACTTTATTTCCCCCAATTATTACTTTTGTTACAAGTTCACTTCTCATGACAACATAGAGAAACCTCAAGGCTGTTCTATCCATCTGTGCTTGGCCTCAGACCCTAAGCTGCCTTAAAAATCAGCTGACAGCAAATATCAGGAATAGGTTATCACCCCCTTCCTCTTCATCTACCTATGCTCTGCTCAGCAAGGTCTATCATCTTCGCTTCTACAACAGCACATGAGTCAGAGATTGCCATACCATGGGACATTACAAACTACTTCTCAAGAAAAAATCAATAACTACTTTGCATTGGTATCGCAGAGTAAACAGTTGAGATATTCTGGTGAATATGGGCTAATCTTGTCCCTTTGGAATGTTCACATGGTTTGCAATCGTCCCTCCCGAGGACTTCTACACCCTGTTGCATCCCCAGCAGCCAGTGTATGTAGGTTACAGTATGAACTCGCTCTGCTGTGACTGGCTGCTAACAAGGAAAGTGGGGAGATCCCATAATAAATACATTATAATGACATAGTAAAAGTTGGGAAATTGCAGGAGTCGTGTTTCTCATTCAGAAGCAAACTTAAAATAAACTTGAAAGCCTGCAAACATCACAATTTTTGTCTGATGAAAAAGTCCCGACTGAACAGCTCAGTGAAATGACTTTGCAAGAGTATATGAAAGACATACCACAGGCAAATTGAGATACAAAGTTTGGGTTTTTGATCCCAGAGAGAGAGAATAATGTGTCCCTCCATTTATCCATGAACTCTGCAGCTGGCAGGGGCTGCTTTCTGTTAGTAATTACCGTGAACAGATGAGGAAAGATTTTTTTTTTCCCCTTTTATTTTGACCTGCAGTTAAAGAAAATTTGCTTGTTTTATTTTAGGTTTAAAAATGATGAGGCAGCATCAACCTGCATTTCACCCCAGAGCTGTTGATTTTCCCCGGTTTTCTCCCTCTCTCTTCCTTTCTTCCTCCCCTCACCCCCCAGCATCTTAATTTATTTCAGACTATGAGTGTGCAGATTCCCAATTTAGTGAGAACAGTTTGCTGCCAAGGGCCTTCGGGGGCTTTCTCTGCAGTTTATTTTCTTAACTACAAGCTTCAGGTTGTTTTGTGTGTGCGAGTGGCGGGGAAGGAAGGAGGGGACTGCATTCCTTCCTCCAAATTTACAACACGAAAAGTTCAGATTTGCTTTTAGCCAAGTAAGTTTTGTCCTTCCTTGTCCTGCTCTGTATTTTGTTGCTGCCTTCCTTCAGCAAACACCCAGCTGGCAGCCTCAGCGACTCACGGAGTAAAAGCATTAGACACATTTCTAGGGAAATGGTTATTTCCCTCTGCTCCCTCTTTTTCCCTGTGTGAAATAAGTGCTCAGAGAAGTGTGACAGGGACAGCACTGGGCCACGCCTGTTTTTTCACCGTCTCCCCGGGAATATCTTTGATTCACTGGGGACATCTTTGATCAGATTAATTTTCTGCCCCTGCAAGGTGGGACACCATGGGAGCCCTGCCTGGGTCCTTGGTGGGTGGGAACACAGGTGTACCCAAAGGAGCACTCTGGAACAGCTCGAAAAACCTTGGTTTTAGCAGCAAACCTAGCAAAATATCTATTTTATTGAGCACCTGATGTGTTGCCAAGCTGTTGAACACCTTGACCTCTCTTTTTCCTAATGGGAATTTTGTCGAGGCAAAAATAATGATGATTTAGCTAGTCAGCCGGGATTTCCGAACCACATGGAGAACGGGGTGGCTCCAGAAGCAGTTCTCCAGTCCCCAGGGGGGTCCCCACCATGTCCTGGGCCTGTACAGCAGTGCACGCTGCCAGGGTCTGGCCGGCAGCAGGCCGCGGTGGCACCCGGCATGTGAGCCCCATTAGCCCCAAGGATTTCCCGGGCGGAAACACAAGAGGCCTTGCCTCGCTCCAAGTTTTAAAAAAAAAATAAAAAATGTTGGTTGCTGTTCAATTGGGAGTAAAGCCAAAAGGATAACAAAAAACAAACCTGTTTCCTGCAAACTGGGAAGCCTGTGTTGTGGCCGGTTGTAGCAGCCTGCTGCCTTCCAGCCAGGGGACAACACTGGAGAGGGACAAAAGGTCCCCTTGGGTGATGGTCCCTGCTCTCAGGAGCCACACCATGTCCCCTGCTCCAGCCAGCGCAGGAGAAAGTTCACGCAGCCTTTTGTCTTTGGATTACCTTCTCCACAGCCCACCCCAGCAGCAATTATTCTTGGATTTACTCTACTTTTGGGGTCCCCAGCGGCCTGTACCCCCCCCCCCAGAGGGGGCATGGAAAAGGTGAAAAGTGAAGGAGCCTGTCACAATAACTGTCACAGTTCCAACACCACAAAGGTATCAAACACTCGACCCAAACCCAGATCAGTCCTTAGAGGAATACACATATATGATTTCAAGCTGTTGAATAATTAGAAACGAATAGTAAGTGCAGGAAACCCCAGCATGTTATCAACAGTCCTTGAGCAATAATAATCTAAGGTTCATTTCACGGAGGAAATTATTTAGTACAAACTATTCACTCAACTCCAAACACAGGACGGCAGTATAAGAAGAATATGAAAGTGGCTTTATTTTTACAAAAAAATAATCCTGGGCAGGTTTTCTTTAGGGAAAGCAAAGCTCCCCTCCCATTAGCCCACTTCCTGCAATTCCACAGTGCGATTGTGTGTTGGGAATATACCCAAATTTATTTTTATGCAGATTACAGTAGTCTCATATTTCCTTAATACAGTTTCATAGCTGATTTCCTTTGCCCATGTTATCTGAAAACTGTTTAACATATGCCTCACAACCAGCTATTGTCAGGCTCAGGCTAGCTTAGGGACTCTTCTTTTTCTCTTTTTTTAAGAGGGGAGGAGGGGGTAATGATTGTTGCAGAATATTTTTGGCATGCTGTTTCAACTGATGAGCTTAAAAGTTATATAGAAGCATTTTCACATACCCAGAGTTACATACATGGCAGATTTTTAATTGTCCTCTTCCTCCTTTCATCTAGTTACTGCCCAGTCATTGTCCAGTATTTCAGCTGATTGCAAGGGATGTGTTTTATTCTGGTCCTGGTTCAAATAGCTGTGGTCAAAAATAAAAGGGGTTTTTAGTTGTCCTCTTCCTCCTTTCATCTAATTACTGCCCACAGTGTTTCAGTTGATTGCAAGGTATGTGTTTTATTCTGGTCCTAGTTCAAATAGCTGTGGTCAAAAATAAAAGGGACTGATATAGAAGCCATGAGTGGGACTTTCAGCTCCTACGGATGCAGTCCTCAACACAGCACCTGGCCATTGTACTGGTCCAAGCCCTTCCTGCAAGGCAGGTGGCCTGCTCTGCTACGTGTGATCATGGGCAAAGAGGCGAGAAGTTGAACACAAATAGCAGTGAGGCAAGCGTCACCTATGACAAACCACCACTTTGTGCCCAGTGGCATCACCACTCTAAGGCTAGTTTGCCACAGGATGCTGGTAAGAGGTCCTACACGATCAGGTCTCAGTCACCTCAGAGGAACGAGAATGAGGAGAAGCTGTGTCAGAGGGAAGAGGAGAGAGACAGCAGATCACACTGGGAAAGGGAGAATTCTAGCCCAGAAGAATGGAGGGACCAGATCAAACAGAGAAAAAAACCAC
The DNA here is from genome assembly GCF_001431845.1 of Calidris pugnax. NCBI lineage: Eukaryota > Metazoa > Chordata > Aves > Charadriiformes > Scolopacidae > Calidris > Calidris pugnax. The sequence continues at coordinate 15,532,875 of NW_015090862.1, forward strand.
TCATGTGCCATCTGCAAGTCCTTTGTGGTCAAGTCATGCAACAGTGGGACACAAAACAGGAGAGAGATGAGAGAAAGAGATATTTTCTGCATTTGTTCCCCTCCTTCTAGCGCAATGTATATTGGATCAGTTCACCCAGTTTTTCTAACTCAGGGAACAGATGGTGTCATATTTGAATATAAAATGAGTTTTCATTTGCTTTGCCATAAAAGAAAGAAAAAAAACACAAACAAACAAGAAAAAAAAGAGCTCACCCAAAAATGATGCTATAGTTTTTTTTACAGACCTGTGGTCTCAGTTACAAGCTGAGCTTGTTTCAGTTCCCGGATCTAATTTGTGGTCTATTATGGTCCTTTTATGCCTGCAGATGTACAAAATGAAAAAAAAGTCCCTTCTACAAATGGAAATACTTTTCTACTTAGACAATGTTCATGTTTTGGGGAAAAGTGAAAAACTGTTTAACCACATTTGGCAGCAAAATTCCAACTGTACAGGCACAGAGTTTGCTGTTGTTGCTCTGTGCTGTGTAGCTTTGAATTCAATTAGAATTCAAACCCACTCCTTTTTTAAGGTTCTGTTATGTTATAGGAAACAGCTTCCGAAACAAATACTTTTCTCATGATACATCTTGTCAGGACCTATGAGAAGGACTAAGAAAAAGCAGAAAATAACTCCTTCACATGGCAATCCCAGGACAAAGATGAAGATACCAGATTAAACAACTTGGGATTTAAGAGATGAATGGGCTGTGGCTGCTGTTCTTCTTTTCCAAGGCATGAATTTCATCCCCGAAGAGCTGAAATAAGGGATCTGATTAAAAACGCCAGTTGTAAGCGAGTGTGACTTTGTAATGTCATCATGGCAATCGGTGGAGTTAGACAGTCATAAAAGTAAACTCATGTAGCAACAGGTCAGATGAACAACCAAGACCTTTTTCTGAGTCTATCCGCAGTCTTTCACTTGCATCATTTTTCCCTTGCTATGATGCTTATAAAAGTTTTGGGCTGTTTGCAGGTGCCAAAATATTCTCAGAATAAATTTGCACTGAATTTGAGACAAGCTGACTGAAGACCTCTCCTGAGTCCCTTATTTTCTCAAATTCCACAATTACGATGTTATTGCAAGTAGAGCCTTTTTTTCCTCTTTAATTTACACTCTGCTGGCTTACATATTACCCTCCAGCACAACTATAAAAGACCTTGGTTGCTGAGGTGGGGCAGAAATTGAGTGGTTTAGGATTTGGTAAAGGGATTAAGGAGTCTTTCATTTCTAGGTCACTAGTTCAAGACTGTCATGACTGTAGGCTGTCTACTGACCTGTGTTAAATATATTGGTGGATGTTGCTTATTCCCTATCAAAAAATCACCACCACATTTGGCATTGATTTGACTTTATAACAGAGTAGGATTGGTATGCATTAATCAGAAATGGGAGCACATTGCAAAGCTCAGATCAGGATGTGAAATCTCCCAAGGTTTGAGAATGGATGTGTTTGGGGTTCTGGTTTGACTTCTCCAAGCAAAAAGTCAAGCAGTGAAATGTGGGTTTCAAATTGTCTAGTAATTTAGAGCTGTTAAGAGCCAAGTCCTACTTTTAATTTTAGCTGTGCTGTTTCCTTATGAAAAGCAGTTTCTTTCTCTACTTCTCACCTGTCAAACGGCAAAAAAAAGCTCCCAGTAAAATACCTTTTTTTTCTTATTTAGCTTCCAGAGATCCCTGAAGACAGAAAGAAAGGAAAACATAGAAATTAGGAGATTATTAATGACTCAATCAACTATGAATCTCAGAGGTAAAAGGGAACCGTTATCACTTCTGGTATATTTTAGCTAAACATTGGAGGAAATACCAGGAGTTTGAAACTTTGAGCTCATTCAAATTAAAAGAAGAATAACAGTATTCCCCAAAGAAATTCAAAGATTAGGCCTTCAAATAGGTTTTCTTTAACACCTTAGACACGAAGGTCCCCTACCTTCTCCTTTTCTCATACAGACACCACACTCTTCAACAGGCTCTTTCACCTTAATGGGATGTTATTTGCTGATTTGGGGTCTCAGTCCCAGCAGTGAGTTCATAATAAGAGTCAGCTGAAGAAAGGCTGCTTCCTCACCTTCCAACGATTGCGCATTTTAAGCCATCAAGCTACACGTTGCTTCTGCCAGCTCCCAGAAAGATGTCAAATCAAGTAAAAATTCAAAAAGCAGAAAGCTCATTCAAAGCACGAACTCAACTAAAGTGTTAAAAAGCAGCCTTATCTCTGGTTGGGAGGCAACTTTCATAAATGACACTGAAAAGAAATCAAATTAGAAGATAAATACAACCTGGAAACGGCACGAAAAGTTATACCTAACATAAATCTGCTTGTGATAATTTTTAATTAAAATTGAATGTGATACAGTGCTCAATATGATATTTCCTTCATTCCTGTTTATTATTGGGATTACATTTGTATATTCTGCTCAGCTGTAGGCCTGCACCATCAAGTCCAAGGGAGTTCAGATACAGTGAGGCCAAAACAAAGGCTAAAAGAACGCAGACAAGCAAAAAAGGTTTTTCAAAAAGAGGAAGAAGCCCAGTTGCTTTTGTAAGCCTTCACCTCTCACAGCCTCCAGGATGCTGTGGTGACCACATGTTCCGTACCTGACCATATTTTGATTTGGGCCCTATTAGCTCTGAGGAATTTTCTTCTTTGAAGTTTGAGATTAAGCATGGGCCTGTTTTAGCTGGTTTGCCTCAGCTACTGCCTCCCCCTCCCCTAGTGTTTCTGGGTGCTGTCAATAGGCTTTCCTCTTTTCCTTAATCTCCTCTTGGGACCAGGTGTGGCAAGGAGTCGGGTTTGCTCTGCTTCCCTCATCTCATTGTGGGCTTCAGCCCTCAGTGGATATGACCAACTTCTGTTCTCTCCCGTCAGCTCAGTAAGAAAAGGGGAAGGTCCCTCCCCTTCTCTGCATACTTGTAGGATGCTGGATCCCTGGGTGTCCACCACCCCTTAGTTGCAATCAGCAGACTGTTTTCCCAATTAAATATTTTGCCATGTGTCCAAAGTAACTAGATTACCTAAGCAGCAACAGCACAAGGAAGAAAACCATTTTCTGGTGTTGTGGGGGGCAAAGATTTATAAATATCTTCTCTACATCAAAGATTTTGCCATTTCCCAAATGGTCGAGCAACCAAAATAAACCATTCTCCCTCTCTCGTCTTTTTTAGGTATATTTGACTCCAGGTACGCTGACAGCAAGTGCATGCTACACCAGTGTGAAGGCAAGAAAGTGGAAAATGGGAGATGGTGGCCCATGGTGTGCTTCAAGCTACAGCTTTGTCTCTGCCCTGAGCTGCTGCTTCATAAATCACTACGACCAGCATTTTCCTTGCTAGCTAGAGAAAACCAGATTTTTAGGTTCAAGAAATGAGTTCCCCCCCTGGAATTTGCTTAGTATGGAAAATTCCCATTCCACCCAGTTATAACAGCAAAAAAAACAGTCGTATGGATAGTTATAGTGCTTTGCATAGTCTTGATTCTTTATTCTCCAAAGTGAAACAGGGTGAGAAGTTGACCCTACTCCCAGTTTTGCCTAGCTGGTATAGCTTTACTGTACCAAGGAGCCTGGAGAAGATGATCCATACCCCAGTATAGCACACCCTGGCTGAAACTCTGCTCCGATTAAATGGACTGTAGTAATTCAGTAAACTGGATGGAGAAATTCTCAGATGGCTGGGAAATGGGTGGTACCCTATTTTTATTTATTTTCTCCCAGAATTTGCTAGCAGGCCAAATATTTCAGGATTGTAAGGACTGAAGAGAAAGGAAGATGTTTGACTGTTTATGGGAATCCTATTTCCCTTGTCTGGGATGCCTGTGCTTCAATAAATGGTATCATCACAGGCTGGGGATATCTGCTTACAACTTTTGAAGGAGATCTTTAGTCATAATCTATCAAAGCTTTAAATGAACATGAAACCAAGGAGACAAAATGAATAACTCACCCTAATGGAATAGCAGATGGTAAGATCTCACAGCACATCATGGTAGTGTTCCAGCATCCACTATATAATGTTTCTTTTTCTGAGTGAGAATAGTGCTCATTCTTGCTGTTTAATGTCTACAAGGTCTGGTAGAGACTAAATCATGATAAGAGCCACAGACGTTTTGGAAAGCCTGAAATTGGATAAGTGTCAGTCACTATCACCTCCATCAACCTTAACTTTCTTAGTCACAATGTAAACAGCTCCACATAGTTTTATTTCATCATTTACCAAAAGGGGGGGGAAAAAATATATCCTAAACACTTCTGGACAGCAGCTGTGAGCAGAAAATATATAGGATAGCGAAGCTTGTGAAGTGCGCAAGGAAAACAGTGCTAGTTAAACATGTCTGAAGATTGGGAATCCCAGGGCATTCATGTGCTTCAGTTCAGAAAAAGGGAGGGATGCTGCATTTCACAACAGAAAGTCTTAAAAATAAAATAAAATAAAAATAATTGCTTTGGGGACCCGAGTTAAAATGCAGGTGTTTTGAGGGGAACATAAACATTTTTTCCTAAATGAGGCGTTGAGGGCTGGGAGAAGGGCAGTAAAATTAGTGGAATTACTGCCTGATTTTAACCAGATGATTGCTGCAGTTGGACACCAGTGCGGTTTCATTAGGGACTCTAATTTACAAGCCATTCGCCGCATTCCAGGGGAACGCAGCAACTCCCCCTCCTCCTAAAGAATGCCAGCGTCAAGCTTTATGGCAGCAATGCCTGACTACACGCTTGCTAGCTTTGGGGCTTTTTTTGTCCTTGTTGCTATTGTTGGTTGTTTTTTTTTAAGGCCAGCTTGACTGTAGCGTTGCAGTCAAGCTTTTCGGGAAGGGCAAAAAGGAGTCACACTGCCTTAACCCGGGCAGGTAGTCCCAGGAATCTGTGTAAATCTCTGCTGGCGTGGAGAGCATATGGTCCTCCTACTAAGAGCTATCCTGATTTATACATAATGTGCAATCAGATATATTACATCATTTCAGCATTAGATACTAGTATATTCCAGATATAAAATGACCCTTTTCCTGGCCTTCCATTAGACCCTAAATTGTCATTAAAGTACAGTCCTGAAAGCCTGAAGCAGGTGAGGTTTTGGCCTCATGTGACCTAGCTCAACATAAATTTGTCTGATCTTTATAGAGGCAAATGGCCTAATGAACGCTGTGGATAGAGGAGATTTCCATGTAGCCAGCTCTTGGGATCTGGTATTACTTTCAGAGGTATGAGATTTCTGCCTCAACCCACCTGGCAAAGCAGCAATAACTTCTTTTCTTTAACAAATAACACACAACTCTCCTACATCCCTCCTGTTTACCCTGCTTAGCCATCTTCTGGACCTATCTGCACCACATCAGCATAGCCCTCCTATGTAGCCCTAAGTTTATTCCACTTTCACAGTGCAAGTCACCAAAGCCAAAAGATGATAATATGAATTCTTTGTTTCGTGGGAAGAGAGCCTTCTTCATAGAGGATAAGCATCCTTTTAACATATTAATTTCTGGTTTTCTCCTATTCCTTCTTCTCACTGAATTTCACCTTTTCTATCAAGAGCTGCAGAAGTTCCTTATTTTGTCCAATGAACTTCCTTCCCTGTGCTGCTTGCAATTTTCTGTTACATTTTCAATACATCTGAGTTTCATTTTTCCCCAATGACTATTCTCTTGGCTAACGCACTCTCCAATTTTGGTAGGCTCGCTGAGGTCCAACAGCCACGGTTAATGTTTGCCTGCTGTTAATCCTAACCCTCACACCTAAATTATGATTAAAAATAGTGAACAGAATCCCAAAGCCGGAGGGGATTTCAAGTCTGTCACCAAGTAGTTATAATATGTGCATGTTACATATTAACAAAGCCCACAAATGCAGGAAGTGAGGTTTCCTTTCAGTTGTAATATTTATCTCCTATTTTTTGAGGGCAGCCATTCTGGTCTACCGCTGCCTCTCTTCTGCTCCTGTCAGATCTCACAAGTTCTGCTGGGTTGGCTCAGACATGTATTTCAATGCAAAAACTCCCATTTAAAACCCAAAACAGATTTAGTAAATAATGTCCTTCCCCTGAGGCAGGAATGAGCTAGCAGAGCAGGAACCGTGCCGACAGAGAAGTAACCTTACATATGAGAAAGGAAAAGAGCAAGTCCCCTTGTATTAATTCATTCTTCGGGATCTTGTGTCCTACTTGAGAACTTCTAGTGAAATATTGTGCAGTCCTCATCTTGAACAAATTCAAACTCACCTGGACTGCTTGAATAATTTAAATTATTCTTCAGATTTTTTCACCTTTTTTTATTACATAAGGCTTATGCTGGTATAGGTAAAACTGAGCACTTCATCCCACTTCCAAAGACACTTTGGTTGAGAAGATACAGTTTTCCAATGTAGCTTGCCTACAGAGCAGTTCTAATTATTCTCTTCAAATATTACTCATTGAGTATTTGGATAATTGGTTCACAAACACTTTTTGGCACAGAAAAAAATCTGGCATCCTGTCACTGCCTTTGTTAACCATAAATATTTGCTAGCAGCCTCTACAATCAAGTGACAGCCTACAACTGCTTGCAAATGCTCTCAAGGAATGTGTGGGAGTCACCTGGACTGCAGGGTGATGCTGTTAGTCCAGAACTGACTGAAGCTATATAAACTGCACAATGACTTGCAGCCAGAAGTAAATGATGAAGAAAAGACCACTTCCTTTCCAGAGTCCATTTTAAATTATTTGCAGTACTATTTGTGAATATGCACCAATTTGTGAAATGACTCAGTTGTCAGATATGGACACCCAAACAGCAGCCATGTGCTTTCACCAAGTGAAGAGCCAACTTGACAGAAATCTAACCTTAACTGGGTGGTTGCCTTTAAACAGAGTAAGTAATTTCACCAGTAGTCTTTATTGGGCAAAGGTAGGTAGGTTTGACCAGGCACATTTTTCACTTTGCTTTATCTGTAGACTTGCTGAAAGTCTTTGTGAATGAAAAATATTAAGATAACTCACTATGGTATCTTTACATTCTTCTACAGATCTGAGGCGGCAAAGGCCTCAACACACATCTTCTTGTAGAATTCTTATGATAACTTACTATGGTATCGTTACATTCTTCTACAGATCCGAGGTGGCAAAGGCCTCAACACACATCTTCTTGTAGTTTATAAAGCAGTAATTTTGATAGTCAGACTATCAGATGAATTGCCACAAAGCCACTCTGATTTCTCTTAGTTCACCCTCTGAACGATAACAGACTTCATAACTTGGAAGACCTTTTATTTTCTTTGTTGATGTTGTTGCCACATAGTCAAGATTCACCATACCATCAGGACATTTTTGAATGCTTCATGACTCAAATGTGTTACTCTTCACTGAATTTCACAGGCATTTAAGCTCCTAATGCACCTGAGTGTTTTGATTACTTTGGAAAATGAAACTATTCCTTAAGTGTAAAGGATGTGGATGAACTCTCTCTATTAACCAATTTATAGGAGTCTTTCTTTGGTACTAACAAGGAACAATCTGGCTTGAATTATTTCCCATTGCTATTCAGAGAGCCTTCAAGACTTCACTTCTTGTTTTCATAAGATCACCTTGTATAATTGAGGGCTAAAATGCAGGGCAATTTGTTCAGATCCCTTCCCAGTCTGCTTATCATCATCTCATGGATATGTGCAACTCACTCACATGGAAAAAAAGTTGAGCAAAAGAAGCTTTTCCTACCACCACAGTGAATCTAGGCAACTTTTGAAGATCAATTTGTTAAATAATCTTCATTCTGAGCAAAATTTGAAATGAGAGAACAAATACTTCATATAGATAAAAATAAAACTTGGAAATGTAATCAATTCACTGAAGAAAACATGATTCTTTTTTGTTATGATTCTTAAACATTAACAAAATTTAGTCTCATTAGGAGGAAAAAAAAAGAAAAAGGATTTTTTGCTCCCTTAGAACTCTTTTAAGAATAAATATGTTTGGGGATGTTTGAACAACATGAAAGCTACATTGAGAATGTCTTCTACAGAACTGACTGATCTAAAATAAGATGCCTTGCTTTATAAAAGAAGTGTTATTGACAGAGAGCTTCAGATAAGGTTAAAAATCTATCATGACTGTTCATAAACATAACACAAATCTTATATGTCTTCATAACTGAAATTACTGTCCTTTATGGATTTGTTTATTAGATGTATGATGAATAATCAGATATGTTTTAAGATTAGAAACATGTACCATTATACAATGAAAATCACAAGAAAATTGCTAAAAAATGTGATGCCCTCATTGACAGAAATACCATCTTTGTGAGAGAACAAGTCAGGAGGCTGATGTTAGTAAGAGGAAGACCTACTCCATCTCCACTGCAGTGAACTAAAAAATGTGATGGCCTCATTGACAAAAATACCAACTTTGTGAGACAGAGCAAGTCAGGAGGCTGATGTTAGTAAAAGGAAGACCTACTCCATCTCCACTGCAGTGATCCTGAGGAAGCCTTAAGGTGAAGCAGAGCACAGATGTTGCACGCCAGTGCTCTGCTGCTGAAAGGGGATAAATGACTAATAGCTTTCACAAAAGGCCAAACAAAGTGTCATAAGCTCCTAAAAGCTCCTAAGATGTGTTTCAGATTTTTTCCTATAATTATCTCACTTCTAGGCTAAACTTGACAGAAAACCCACTTGGTTTTGTAAGAAATACTCTTGTTGTTTAGAAATGCAGATGTTGCTGAGACTCAGAAGGAAGCCTACTTTCACTTGGCCAGCTGTCTCCTAACAAGACGTCCACAAACTCTTCTTTGTACCCTTAACACTTAATCCAGACAGACAATGACTTAATGCTAGCTCTTGACACAAATAGACACTGCACTGTATCGAATAAGGCTGAGGCCATCAAAATAATTCTCATTTGAGAGTAAATGCAGCCTGAACCCAAGTTTGGGAGTCTGCTGAGTAAACACTACCAAAGGAGAAATAAACATGTTCTGTTGGCCTGAACTACCATAACTCTCTCAGCTGCAGAAAGAAAATACACTGCAAGAGAAAAAGGAATGCTTAGATATAACTCAGAGGATGGAAATTTTCTGTTCATGTTTAGAAGATCTCACAATATCTGACCACAGCCATGTGTGCTAGCTGATATCTACCCCTTACCCAAAAATATGCTCAGGCAGATGGAGAATGAGATTGCTGGGATTTGATTATCAAAAATAAAACCACAGACCTGGATGAGCTAATGTTGTTCCAGATGCATTATCTTATAATCTCCAGGAAGAGAGGGAAGGAACATCGAATCCTCCCTTAAAGGGGTCTTTCAGCAGGTTTATTCTCCCCCCTGCATGAGAAGAAATTGCTGCCTAAAACTGGAGGGGATCTCTGCCTGGGTCCCAACCAGAAGAAAAATCCAATCTGAAGGAACAGCAAATAGTGGAGAGAATGGCAAGTTTCCATTTACCTGCTACGACACAAAAAGATCCCTGGGTCCTTTCTCTACTGTGTATTATTCAGAAAATGCCCCTGGCTTATTGTTTTTCTTTTTGTTTATTCTTGCCCCAGACCAGTTTTCCTCTTTCCCCAACATTCTTCTATCTTGCATGAAACTATATTGCACAGCTAAGCCAAAACAGAACCCTCTGGAAAACTTTCTGGGACAGTATCTTCCAAAAAATAAATAATCCTTGTTTAGGCATTTAAGCCCTGAGAAAAGGAGTTGGTTTTGAAGAAAATGCACTTTACTAATACTTCCAGAATGATTGTGATATCTTTAAAGCCCTGTGACTCTCCCTGGGAGGAGGAGCCACATCAAGTGCATTGCACTGGGCGCTGCAATAGAGCCCACATTGGTACTTGTGCGCTTGACCCACGGGCCACTGAACTCACTGATAAGGTGGTTGCCCTCCAAACGGACATCCAAAATTCCAGTCAGGTCCCACAGCAATTACAGGGTCAGCTTTTTTGCCACATACGGTGACCATTAGCTGAAAATGTCAGAGACCAAAGGTCACCACAGTGCCCTGGCAGTATTTATATGCTTGAAAAGTACCTGGGTGCCTTTGGGTATCCCAGTGTAATTTGCTTTTTAAAACAAGATATGTTTTCTCTCTCTTATCCACGCCATATACATGCTTTGCCTTCAAAAGAGTTCTCTCACATTTAAAATAATGTGATGGGTAACAGAATTCATCCCTCCGTAAGCTGTAGGGGGAGAAAGCTATAAAGCAAAAGATGCTTCTACCATTGTTTCTTCATTGTTAAAAGGTGAAAACCTCAGACAACTGAGGAAAAAAAAAAAAAAAAAAAAAAAAAAAAAAAGAAAAAGTTTGAATGACAGTCTTACAAAGCTGGAATGGAAAATAACTTTCCCTTTTACATGTATGCGTATAACTACATAATGTCTGTGTAAAAAAAAAAAAAAAAAAAGAAAAAGAAAAGAGACAGTTTTAAGGGCTTTTAAAATATCTAATGCTCCAGGATCTAAATTGGCAAGGAGCCAAGCAGTGTCTTAAAGGGACAAGCACTTTATTATACTTTCTAATTCTTCCAAAGTCTGTCTGTAGGATATATGAGCTGGCTCTAATATGACTACTCTATTCTCATCCTCCAGTGGTATACTCTGGTCTCAGCTCATAAATTGAAAATGGAAGATCAGTAAATCAGCGTGGACTGTTTCAGAGGGACATTGTGAATTTCCAGTCAAATCTTCTGGTTTATCTTAAATATTTCATCTTAATGTCACCTTTAGAAAAAAATCTTTCATTCAAGTAAGTTACAACATCCAGTTCTAAACTGATTACACTCCCCCACTGACCTTCTGAAGAAAGGCTTCCACAGCAGTACAAATACCACATTGGCAGCTCTCTGCTAAAGCTGAAGAAGGAGAATTTTTGGCATGGAAAAATCCTTAAAACCCTCTCATGACTTGTTGTGATGCACAAACAAGGCAAGAGGAGCTCCACATTATCATAGCACAACACAAACACCACTGTGGCTCTTGGCCAAGGCTCCTTTCCAGGGTCTACCATTTCTGTAGGGGAGTCCCCTGTCCTTTACACCAGCACGACCAACGCAGTGATACTCATCATAAATCTACTGGGCCAAACTTATTTTCTGTGTTGCCACAAATTTCACCAGTCTAAGCAAGGGGAGGCATTTTCTGAGGCAGGATGGGATGCCGTAGTGAGAAGGATTAAAAAAGAAAGATACAGATGAATACTCTCAATGAGTCCCTCAGGGACAGCCTGACTGAATCTCCTTACAATAATAATAGCAACTTCTTCCCCTGAGGAGGAACACTTCACCAAAAGCTCAAAGAAACACCTAGAAGGGAAAGATTTAACTGAAAAATTGTACTATGAAATGCATTATAAATGTCATTCATTTCAGCCAATGCCAGTCGTACTACGCAGTAAACAATGAACCCTGGAAATACAATTCTTCCTTATTTCTGCTGCTAAAATAATTGAGGAGTTACCTGAGAAATATGTACTGATAAAACTGCTCAGAGAGCTTGAGTCCATCCTCTTTCTTCCTACCCTGGCCTCAATCTTTTGTCTTCTGAGTGGAGATGATTTTGGTTTTCAGGACTTTAAATGAACCTGGGAATTTCCATGGCTGCTTATTTATACAGGGCTATACTCCACAGCTAATTCACCCTGACAAGAATGATGTTGAGCTTTCTTGCCATATGATCTTGTATTTAAGATCCTGTCAGTTTTGAGGACTCCAAATAAACCTTCTTTTAAATATTTAATACTCGTCAGTGATATATGCCTTTAGGCTCTGAGCCTGGCCCAACCATCAAAACTTAGAATTTTCTATATATCCCATCACTACAGTCATCACATATACATTAAATTTGTACTCTAAATTCTCTGGTGTATTCCAAGCTGTTTTTGTCTCATTTTGCATTCCCCTATATCTAGAAAGAAATAAAAATCTACTTAAGTTTCTTCTGTAGGACTTCTGAGGTCTTTGTAAAGTCATTATGTCCCAAAAACAAATAGCCAGAATATTTCATGACAATGCATCCAATGATATGAAATGCTCAGGTTCTCTACATCTTGCTTCCTTTTTTTATGGACCTGCACACGGAATACTAGAAGTAGCCAAAGAAAGGAAGATTTCTCTCTCTACTTCTTTGATATTCCTTTTGTTCTGGTAACTGCAGGAATAAGAGACACAACAGATTCCCTAACAGTGTACAGAGATCTTCATGGAGTAAATGGAAGCCACCTTGCAATACTGATCCATTGAAGCATTATGGTAAATGTGGGCCTTGACCAAATAGCCAACAGCCTGTTGCTTGGGGACCTCACCCACATCACTAAGAGAAACATAGGTTAAAGCTCTTGCTTTGAATAAGGTTGATAGATGTTTGGACCTCTGTCTCCACTGACAAGCTATTTTTCATTCTGATCAAAAGTTCCACTGCAGACCTGCAGAGATTTCCTTCTAATTAAATAAATCAAGTAGCCACTCAACCTCAAACCAACTCAGATCCTCACTGAAGCTTCTTAACAGTATGAAGGAAGAGATGGCTGAAGGAGTTGGTAGATCAGAGGTTTCCTCTCATCCTTCCCCTCCCTTCCCCACTCAATAATCAACACAGTTCTCAAGGTCCTTAAGAACTGTTTCCTTCCAGGCAAGATTTATTTGCTCCCAGGTGCTCAAAGTCCTGCAGAACTTGTCTTTCCCTGTGTCTCCCCCATTTGCAACTCTGGATGCATCACACATGCACACACCCCTGCCAGAAAATCTAAGAGACACACCACAAAAGCCTGACCCAGGAATCACAGGATGTGCTCTGAATAAGAACCCAGGCAGATGGGATACCTGTCACACGCTCCAGACACAATCAATAGCAAAGGCAAAAAAGCACTAGCAAGGGCCTTCGTCAAATGGAAACATAACTAAAACAAAGTGTGTGTCAGGTTCAGTTCAAGAGAGGTTCCTGGAAGCTAACTCATAACAGCGAGAACAGAAATTCAAGCTCTTCTTTGACAGGAATTGTCCCTAACTCTAAGTAAAAGTGTTTATACTTCACAGAACTCGGAAAAATTGCCTTTGAGTGTCAGCAGCGAACACTGTATATTCTTCTAAGACTTCGCAGTACAACTGTCAGCTGTCTGTTTTCTTTCTGCTATGTGTAGAGTTTATACAGACACTCCCAGAGGAGCCTTTAATTGCATGTCATGACAAGTCTCCCAACCTCTTTGCAGCTCTTCCACTTAACACATAGTGTAAACTCACCCAATCTCCCTTCACTTTCTCCTTCCTGGATTTCTCTCTTGGAGCTCTGTGGAGGACTGTGTTGAAGCTTCATTATGATGGAGTGGACCCAGTGGAGAACTCTATAAAAAGCATCCGACCCATTTATCAGGACAGATCTCTTTAACAAGTCTATATAAACCTCACATGTTGAAGAGCCCTAACCTGTGACTCAGAAACAAAAGTAAAACCCAAAGTAACTAAGGAAGAAGATTTTTTTTCTGATTGCTTATTCCTACAGTTTTTTTGATCGTGCCAGAAAGTCAGTAGATTTTACTAATGACAGCACTGAGCGGTCCCAGCAGAGAGACACCACCATTACAGAGAGAGCTATGCAAACACAGAGACCATCCCTGCCCCAGAGATCTTATAATATAAATAGTAAAGACAGTGGGAGGGAAAATAGAAGCACAAAGAGGTGAAACGCGTTGCTCAAGATGACATGACAGCTCAGTAGTCACTACAGAGTATTGCCTCTCAGGGTAAGTGTTTTTGTAAGAGGTCTGGCTTTGCATTTAAAAAAAAAAATAAATGTCAAAGCAATTCTCATGGCAAAGATATTGTAAAGTCTGGTTACACTTGTAAAGGGATTCTGTAGAACATCATGTCCCAGCGTGCCATACTATTGCCTTTTTGTGATTCTCAAAGCAAATTTCCTCAATTTTCAAGTCTAAAGAGACATTTCTCTTTTACTGCTTCTGCCTCAAACCAGTATCCAAAAAATTAAGGTGCGATAGCAAAACATTTATATTTAAAGTACTGTATGTTTGCATCACATTCCTCCCCCACCCATTATAGCCATGGTTTAACTGCATTTAAGCACATGTTTAACTTTAACCACACAAGGAGTACTATACACATCAATGAAACTACCTGCACTTAAAATTAAGCACTTGTTTAAGGGCAAGACGTAGAGAGAGACACATAGTGGGATTTTAAAAACCCCTTGAGCATTCAGTGGAAGTTAGGTGCTTAATGCGCTTAAGAGACATTTGAAAATCCCACTGAGATGGTGTATCTGCAGCTGAATGCCTCTGGAAATCTGGCAGCGAGGCTTGGAATGATACAGTGATTGATTGCCGAGAGAATTACACCTCTAATGAAGTCCTGATTACAAAGAGAATTTGCAACAGATATGGCTAAAATTGGTGCAAGGATTGGCTCCTTTTTCTAAAGCGTCTCCTGGAGCTCAGTCCAAAATAACACTTGGCTGATATGTAATTCTGTGAGCTACAGAAGCAGCAGCCCTCAGAGGTCTCACAGGACCAGTCAGACAGCTTGTGGTACATTTATATTTACTAATTTCCACTATCTAGGTTATATGTCACCCTGTACAATGATCAAATACCCCAGCCTTCCCTTCCCCGTCCTATCTCAACAAATCCTGCAGCAGAGGCGTCTCCACACTCTCCCTTCAAGTGGATCCTGGACTAATCCCTCAAAGAGGGCCCAAAACACCCAGTCTCCAGCTCTGAAAAATCAACACTCACCCAGCAACGCATCCAAACGCCTGAGGACACTCAGAAGCTGAACAAACACCTCTAATGAGGTGATATAATTTTTCTAAGCTAACAAGAAGAAGGTGACCTGAGCCCTCAGGTATGAACCCTAACGGACAGCAAGCCAAGGAGATAAGCCTCCGCTTTCCACACAAGCTAACAGAGGTCACGCTGGCCAGAGTTTGAGTCTTTCTGGCAAGCAGCTCGCTGCAGCTCTACACCTGGCTGGGTTTAATTTGTTATTTATGTCAGCTTTGCATATTTGTAAAGTTCAAGGGTTTATTGCCCTGGCCTGACCTTGCCAAGTCAGAGCTCACATGTGGTTCTCTAGTAGCAATTTCTTTCTAATAAACTTTACTTGAAAGAACATGTGTGATAGATTTTGTTGATGATTAAAAAGAATGGGGCTATGTTCATTGTTAGCCAAGCTGGTTTTGAAGTTTTGTTGGAAGTCACCTCTGTTCTCATTTTTAAAAAAATGTCCCCTTCCCCCTCACCCCTTTATTTTACTGCACACCCTAATTATGTTTCATGTTGAAGCATGTAGCATTGTTTGTGTCTATACAGTAAAGACACTTCCCCCGTGTGCTTATTAAGATCATTAAATTAAAGAGCATTGTTCAGAGTTGTTCTTTAATCAGAGCATGTGCAAGCACCAAAACCTGGGCACACACAAGAGCATGAAAATGCAAGTCTCTGATGTCCAAACATGTATAAAGCAACCAATGTCTTATGAGTTCTTTACCAGCCCCAAAGACTACTGCTCCTAATTCGCTTTGGTTTTCCCTATTAACAAAAGAAACAAATATTTTCTGTCCCTACAGGCTGTGTAACAGGGTATGATCCTACCTCTGTAGGAAGCAATACCAAATTCCCTTCACCTTCAAAGGGCTCAGAAATTCATCCCCTTATGCTCAAAAACAAATAAGCCAGAGGTTCCCTGGGAAGTGGGACTTCTAAAACCTGATATTCTGACCTTGCTGGAGTGTAGGTTCTCATGTGCCTAAAAGCATGGTTGTGCCTGTGTTGTTTCACCCCACTGCTTCGTAGTCAGCACTTCCAGCCACCTGCATGCCATGCACTTTGGGGATGGTAAAAACTGAGGACTTTGTGCTTGTGCCCACAGACCCATGTTTAATACAGCACTGCCTATCCTTCTGCCAAGCATGGTTGACACTGTCTGAGTTTAAGAGTTATTAGAGGTAGATGGTAAGGCAGACAACATGATTGCATAAATCTCATTTTCTTAGAAAACCCAGCTGAAAGTTTTATAACACTGCTAGCACATCTCCAAATCCTTACTTCCCCTACAACTCTTTATTTTCTCACAGCTTGATATGTTTTCAGCTCAGGACCTAATTCTGGAGAGATAGCATTGAAGGAAGTTTTCATCTGGTGTATGACAGCAAGTTGGCATGTGCTTTTCTGATTACTTGAAGAGCATGTATGTGCAAGTACCTTCCTGAATCAACAGCTTTGATTGTAAATCATTTGAGGCAGGATTGCCATTTATTAAATGTGTGCACAATGACCTGCCTGGGATCCCTAACACTACTGTAAAATGACTAAATAAGTAAATAATAGTGACATTCATGCTCTGACAGCAGCTGTGAGACTTTCCATTAAATGAAGAGCTCAAGAGGCAATTGCGTCTAATAGTCAAAGCAGGGACTAGGAAACTGAATTTCTGGTTGTCACTCATGGAGCAGGGTCAGGACGTGCTGTAGGTTACTTCTGCCTGAAGAATCAGTTCGTAGCCCCCCGCTGTGAACAGGACAGTGGCCTAAGAAGTGGTCAGCCTGACACAAGTCTTTCCTTTACTAAGCAGCAAGGAACACTAGTTTGAATTACGCCTGGCGTGGGTTGGCCTGTAGAAGCTGCAGGGCAATCAGCAGTGATGAGCAGTGTGCCAACTGATTATCAGAGCTCAGCCTGCAGTCCTGACCCAGACTTGCTTTTCCCAGTGCCACTAAACCGAATCTGAAATCTTATTTCATATCTTCCTTTTGTATGAGGTGACTTTTCAGAAGAGCCAGGCAATTTTAGCAAACCATGGCAGACATTTATGCAGGTTTGTGTGTATTTATATATCCATATATACACGTACACAACTCCAAATAATTCTTTTTGTCTTTCCTTTAGCTTCTCTATTTCTTTGGCACCACTGTCTCCATATGCAGTCTTCTCATCATATTTACTCTCCTTATTTTTCCAATCTCTTTCTTCCTTCAAATTCTTCAAAAAATGCAAAGATAGTTTGGCAAGAGCTCATTTTTGCAAGGAACAACAAAATTAAGGGAATCCAAAGCCAACTACAAAGCCCCATGGAGGCAAAACAGTACAACCAACAGTACAGCAAAACTGGGGTTTCCAAAGCAAACTGGAAAAGTTTCACAAAGTCCCAGCCCTTATTCTGATTACAACTTAATTGGACACCCTGGTGTTTGAAGGAGCTTGGTGGAAAATTAAACAAATGTGCCTATTGTTCTTAGAATAAGTATTACAATAATAATCATTCTTTAAGCATCAGTAGTGCCTTTCATCTAAGGACCATAAAGCACAGTGCAAACATTAATGAGCTAAGCCTCTTGGTGTTCCTATAAACAAGGTAGAAATTTTAGACCCATTTTTTAACATAAGAGAGAGGCCCAGGGAAGACAATAGCAATTTGCTTTTTACATTTGTTGTTGGTTACTTAATTCTATGTATATTTAGGACCAGCAGTAAGCATTACTTGATTTTCAGAAGTGATAAATATCCCTGGTTCCTATGGCTTTTAACATGTAGCATCTCTAAAACTCAAGTCCTACTTTAGTTGCTTTAAAAGTATGTGCACAGATAGCTCTGTCTCAAGATCTCTGCCAGAATCAGAAAGTTTGTGCAAGGACTGGAGGAATTTAAGGCTCCTGGTTCCTAGTCCCTTCATCTACACAGTAGTCTACCATGATTTTCATAGTATAGTTAATGTCCTGTAAAGACCTAGGCATAGTCTTCACTTTCAGCATGAGTAATTCTATTGAATACAATATTGAACACAGTGAATACAGTTGATTCAGTGTGGAGAGGTTTTTACAGGGTTGGGCCTCACATATTTCCTTTCTAGTCTTTAGAAATTCTCGGATGGCTTCACATACCCACCCAAGAGTTTAAAATATGAAATGGAGCTAAATCCCCACAAACCCTTGTTTTATCAACCTTTCCTAACTCTTTGGTGATTGGTTAAGAAATTTGTAAGCAGCATTTCCCAGGCATTGGCTTAATAAGAGGCTTTCACCCTTGCTCTCAGCCAATCCAAGTGCTAAACTGAACGCTGCCTAATTTATTTTTTAACAAGGTTCTCTGCTATTGAAACCACTATGAAGTGCAATTATGGGCTTAACATTCAACTGTTAAATTCTCCTCCCCACATCTTTCCAGGCCACTCTCTTAGCTCTTTGGAAGAATATTTTATTGGAAAGAGTAAATGTATAAAAATCTACTGTCGGAACACTTAACAAATCTCCCCTGTCAGGCCAGTAAACTGTAGTCCATCCACTCAGATCAGAGATTGCTGTTTCTCTGCTCCCCCTTCCCCACCTCCCTTTTCTTTGTTTAAAATATGCTGACCACACAGTGACCTCTCGTAACCCATTGGTCGAAAATTACAACCAGCCACACAAACAAGCAGCTCGAGGTCAGAAAGAGCAGGGTCTGCTAAAAGTTAGTAATCATACATTAATTCCCTGACATAATTAATCAAAATGAACCACCGTTATCTAGCGCGGAACCTTTAACCTATTACAAAGGGGTCAATTTGCAAACCACTTGAGCATGGGAGTTTGGTACAAATAGCATACTCCCTTCATCTGGGATGCCCTAAGTAGGCAAAAATGCCTTTGAAGTCCCAAATCTACCAGATTTAGATATAATTTCATCAATCAAGTTAAAAGGCTGCCTTCCCTCCAAAAAGGATTTCATGTAGATCTGTCATCTAGCTCTGTTCAGTGGGTGACTGAAAATCCATTTGTTAGGCTCTTTTTGTCAGGATGGAGTAGGCTGCAGTTGGCTCTACATGTCAAAATAGCTGAAAGTTTATCAAATTGAAAGCTAAGAGGCATGATTTGTGTTAGAACCTGCACTGGTTTGGTGAAGGAAGCAGTAAATCTCAGCTTTGTTATGCCAATCAGCTCCAATTCTGGAACTTAATTGTGTTTTCATTTGATATGACTATAATTATATCTATATAGCACATGCAGCTATTCATAGGGAATCAGAGACAGGACTTCACACATCTGTACAGATCCCAGGAACGTGCTGCCTTATGATCCTTTACACTCTCACTCAAGCAAAATCCCTGCGAACTAGTATTATCTCCATCTTAAAAGGAGGGAACTGAAACCCAGAGAGCTATCGCCCTGGTCTTTCAAGAGATTTTAGCATCCAGTTCCTTTTCAGATCTTGAATTCCCACTGAAATCAGCATGAATTGGGCATCTCAACAGGAATCAGGAGCCTAAATACTTTTAAGATTTGGGTTTAAACAGCATGTCCAAGGTCACACAGGAGGAACTTGCAGCAGAGAGAGGGAGCAGAATCCAAGTCTCTGAAGTCCACTGAATCAACCTTCCTCCATCAGATTTAAGATCCCTACAGTCCATGGAGTCTCCCTTGAGTGTTATCTAATCTGCTTTCATATGTACCAATACAAACACTCCTCCGTATGTATATTTAATGTATTTATTTATTGCATGCAAGAATGGATGAGCTGTAGAGTTTTAGAAGAATATCATCTTATCCTGTGATACCGTATATCACACAGGTGAATCTCCAGGGGTTTATGATGTTACAAAGACCCCAAAATAGAATTAATTTTAAGCCATTCACTGAATCTCATTTTCTGTGTCATATAATATATGACCACAACAAAGGTGTCAAAAATATTTTAAATGGCTTTATATTAGAATTAGTGCAACAACTGCATTTGGAAACTATCACACCTACTTAAAAAGTTTCTGGGAAATGTAAAACAAAGTCATTGTTAAGGTCAGTATTTTAGCAGAGGTCACTTGAACTACAATTCCCAATATGCACATGGAGTTGACATGTCTGGCTTTTAAAACAAAATCACAATTCATCATCCGAATGTCAGATCTGTGGCTTATGAGTTCCTGGTGTCTGAATGATTATGACACTTATAAAGTATATTTTATTATTACAGCCCACTCATTGCCACTCTCCATATGTGAAGTGATGGATATTTTAAATGTAATTCTACTTATTTATATTTATATCTTACTACTGACAGGTAAAAAGCATCAACAAATCACTGCAATTTTTAACTAGTCAGAGACAAGATTTATTTTTAGTATAGTTAGTACGCACAGTGTGGTTATTAGGAAGAATGATTCCCACCCAGAGAATCATTGTTTAGTCATGTTTAATTAAAATAAACCAAAAAAAAAAGCAGCCTCAAAACATTCAGAAATGTTACACAAAGGTAAAAGGGACGATGTAGATATGCATATCACAATAAGTCTTTGTGTAGAAACAAGGGGCCAGTCTGTGCTCACCTCTGACTGCTGGAAAGGCTGGTCTGATGCAGTCATCCACCAGCCAAGAGCCAGGAACTGTAGTGGCCACTGGAAATTAAGAAGATAAAGCTGTCTTTAACGAGAAGAGATGAGATTGCCTGCAACATACTACTTCATCAGATTGTTACATTTTCATATTAATTAAGTACATAATTAATTTATTAATACTTTAATTGTTCACAGAGTTAAGACTATGAGGGACTTATTTAATGGAGAGAGTCCTAGATGGGGATGCAGTAATTCTGGCTCAGGTTCCTCCTCAGCCACCTGATTTTCTGTAGAACTGTGAGTAAAGATCCTTTGCTGTTAAAAACCAGTAATGACAAAGAGGTGTTTGCCCATGGAGGTGAACGGGGCTGCATAAGTTCCTGGACAGAACAGAGCCTTGGCAGAGCATCTCACCTATGTTCTGTCATTATAATGATATCATCATCAAGACAAGTTAGCTTTGCACAGCTTGTAAGATACTTTTGACATTGCTAGAGGCCTTCAAGAAGGCCTCAAGAATGCTTCTTCCCCAACCCAACAATCCTTCCAGTCTGTAAGGAGGGCTGGCATCAGTTCCCAGGGCAGCTGATCAACATACCAGCCAAAATGGGGGATGCTGCAGTTCTGCTGGTCTTCTCCTTCCAGGAGGGCTAAAACCTATCACCCAACACCCAAAGTACAAATAACATTGACCTGCTTCATCAATCTCATTTCAAAGACTCTTTTGCAGCTGCTCCTGGCCCCAGCTCTGTGCATAGCTCTCAAAAAGAGCGGTGCTGGAGATGCACTGTAGGATGGGAACAAGGGCCAAGGTGGGAAAGTCCCTCTTTCGATTCTGAGCAACTCTGTGCCGTGGGATAGTACAGCTCGAGGATGCTGAAAGATCGTTGGCTGAGTAATCACAGGTCCCTCCCAAGAAACTTGGTGCTTTGCTCCACGCCCAGACCCAAGTGTGTGAGCTGAAAGGATGGCATTAGACTGTTCATAGGGAGATTTGCTAAATTGGCAGAAAACTTTGATGCTTATCTCACTCCACGCGCTGTACCAAGTCACTGCGTGCTCTAGTACAAACTACTGAAACCCTCACTTAGCATATCTGTAAAATGGATATAACTATAATTAATGACCTCCAGGGTCTCTGGTAAAACCATTTAGCATTTGTCAGGCACTTTGTGGGCTTTTGGGTCAAAACCAATAAGTGCAAGGTAGCATTACGAAGAGTTTCATCCTGAAGTTATAATAATATATAATAGCAGGATCTTCGAGTTACAAATAAAATCATATTGCAGAAACGTGTAACATAGAAAATGCAACTGGACAGTTCACACATTCAAACAGACTTAAGGGTGTGTAACACGTAGATGTATTCTGGACCTGGGCATTTATACAAGGATAAACCTCTTCTCGCATAGGCAGCTTCTGTTGCTGTTAACAGACAGGAAACAAGTGTGAAAACACCAATTGCAGCAACTTACTCACAATGGTAGGTTGCTCTAAGGTATGAGTTACCTTGAGCTTTTTCGATAATATCACACGAAGGACAAAGGGGTTGCTGGTAGCTCATTCTGCAAAACCGCCTGAGCTGCAAAGGCTTGTGAGTCACACTCCAGAGCATCTGCAAGGAAAAACATATTACATTTTCCAGGCCACCAAAACTCCTGCTTAAAGTGGGAAACTCGCACATGTTCAACCCATTCCCTCCCCCACACACCCTGTCTCAACTCCCACGGGATAGGGAGTTTATTAGTTAATACTTGAGCTTAAATCTTCATCTGAGGAGGTGATGAGCATCTAAGTCTCTCCTCCCTTCTTGCACAGAGATGAAAGTTTCTTAGCTGGCCTGTTTGCTCCAACCTCCCCCCCTCCTTCCTGGAAGAGATGAATCCCTGCTGAAGAAACCTGAAACCTCTGGCCACCCAGCATATCCTTCAGAAATAAAAGCATCTTCTCTGAGAAAATGTGTGCATGGAAGGAAGCACAATGCAAGGCAAGCTCCACTTGCATAGGGCTGTAGGAAATAAAAGGTAAAAGCCAAAAAAAGCCAAACGGAGTGGTGTTAAGATAACAACAGGACATTGTTTTGATCCCAGGAGATCCTGTGGTTTTTCTTTTTAATAGTGTCACTTAGAGTAACTTATAAGGGAGGCAGGGAAGGTGACACAATTTTATAACTCTGCAGGGGCTTCACACCATGGGACAAGATTCCTATTGTACTGAGGAGTATTGGAAAGAAAAGGGGGAAAAGAAAAAAAAAAGAGCTTGCAAAGCAGATCTAAAATTACACCTATTCTCAAGGAAGATACAAATCTAGGCCAGAAGGATTGCTCATTACAATGAACTCCTAGGAACTTTTCTAGCAAATGCTTCACAGGTATTTATCAACCTAGCTGAGGGCAGGTGAGTAGGAGCAGAAAAAAAAAAAAAATCAGCCTAGCTTTTCCCCACAAAGCCCTCAGCCTAGTTTCTACAAGTAATCAGGTTTTGTTTTCCATCTCTCCAACCCAAAATTTGTTCAAGAAGTTGATGGTAAGTGTATGGTAGGGACATGATAAAAAGACAGGAAATTTCGGGCATAACTGATTCTCATGACTTTCCCACCCAAGATGACATCCAAACAAAACACCCTTTTAGCTAACGGGGACAAAGTAAGACCAGAGGACAGGGTTTTCAGGGTGGATTACGCCTGGGACAGGCTCAATTTTCTAAGGTGCACCCCCTGCGTATTTCTCCTCCTGAGTCAGATCCCTCAGCTTCCTGCAACCAGCCTCTGCTTGATGTGTTTTTCACTTGGTCAACTACCTTTACCCAGCTGCACCCCACATGGAGACAGGACACTTCTAGCGAGTCCTGACAGGGTTTCTCTATTTCAGCAGTACAAAACCATGCACTAAAGAGTGGCTTTTCAGCTCTCCCCTTTCCTCAGTCCCATCAATGGCAGCAGAGGTGGGCACAATCCACGGCACCAACGAGCTCTGGACCACTTGAGTTACCTGCTGTACCCCGTGCAGGTACAGACAGTAGTTTCACAGCTCGGCATAAACAAATTAGTTGCAAAATTCAAGCCGCAAAGTTGGAACAAACCAAAGATGCTGCCACCCTCTTACAAGGGAAAATCATAAACTGTTAAACCCAAAATAACAGAAAACAGGCAGATTCAGAGGGAGAAACAAAATGCAACAAAAGTGTGTGGGCATCTGTGACTTTTAAACAATAATGTAAATCCATGAGAAGAATTACAGTGGGATGTCCCCCAGTGTCCCACTATTATTATTGGCAGGTAAGGTCTTCAAAGATCTGTATCTAAGCTAGTTTCAGCGATTTGGTACAGAACTTCTTTTATTCCCTTCCCACTCTGCATCACACAATGCTCTTTTTGGTGTTTCCGTTCACACAGCGGGCACTGATCCCTGCTAGGAGAGGTGTCAAAACTTCTAATAAAATGACTGCTCACGCAGAAAGTCTCACAGCTGAAATTTTGGAGTCGTACAAACTCCCACACAAAGCAGGGCTGTCAGATCAGATTGCAAGGTGTCAGTTTACCCAATTCAAACCTGAGGTTCTATTAAAAAAATGCACAACAACCCCCCCCCCACACACACACAAATGGAAAACGTCAATCAAAAGTAATTAATAGTTTTCCTTCCTCTTTCGCGCTCGAAAGAATGCCAGGAGACAATATTCTGTAAACTCAAATGACTGATGAGTAACATTCATTCGAAAATCAGACGCGTGGTAAAACATTCACAGGCATCGTCGGTGCTACCTGAAGACCCTACTCCAGGCACATGACTCTCCCAAATTCCTCGGCAGAGTCTGTGCTGAAATGTGCTGCGCAATGTAAAGTTTCGGAGGTGACAGAAGGCGTCAGTACAGATGGGGAGGACAGATGTGGGGTTAAGCCAGATGTGAGGGAAAGAGCTTGGGGCCAGATTTGAGCCTTCAGCACCCACCATTTACGTCAAGCAACTGTGAATGATCTCATTTCCCAAGTCATCTAGGGCAAAATATGGCTTTGTGTCAAGGAGCCAATACTTATGGGAACTTATAAAAAAAAAAATAAAGAATCCTATTGAGCTTCACTGCAAAGATTTAAAACAAGCTCCTTGAAGCTGAAAGCCAAAGTTCTTCATTTAACCAGGAATATCTGCATAAAAGGCTCTTCAACTCAACATCAGAGAGTGCACCAAGTGTGGACTGCAACTTTATACTTTATTTTCAATAATTAAGTGTGGATTTACTCGCAGAAAGATACAGAAGGACTAACAAGGCTGTAGCCCCAAACCCTTTCTTCCCTCTTAGCCCACTATTTCTTATTCCATGTTTGCATCTAGCCCTATATGGATCTCAGCTGTATATCTCCCTTCTCCCCCCAACACAGCCATGGATGTGTTGCATCATATCCATGTAGATGGAAATACATTAGTAGACAAGCAACTATGAATATAGAAAAGAAAAATCCTCCCATTTCCTTCATATTCCTTGCTCTGGCGAGGAATGCTCTTTCTTTGGCTCAGCTTTCTTCTGCCTAACCAGGGATTTTTGGGAGACAGACCTCCCTGGCTGGCAAAGTTAGCTCTCTCCAGGTGCATATCATCCTCACGTGCAAGTTCTCCCTAACTCAACTTCAGCCAAAGTGATCTGACTTAGCCAAAAGTGGCTATTAAAACAGTTGTGCAGTTTTTCGTTGCTATTTCTCATTCAGTTCCCTATGTAAAACATGATTCTACAAAGATTTATGTTTAAGCATTACTTACCCAAGCTGCTTCCCGGAAGAAGTCAGTTGAACAGCAAAGAGATGTTTCTCAACATACATGCTGAAGTCCTTGCATGGTTATGGGCAGTAAATGACTCTACATTATCCCCTTTCACCGTCTAAGCCCTGTGTTGTTTTTACGGACAGATGCCACATACATGTTCTGGTTTTTTCCCAACCTTTTTTCCCCCCTCTTTTTCCACATTTTTTTGAACATGTTTGCTACAGTACTCTTCATACATCTTTAACCTACTCTGAATGGTAAGAAGTAGTATATGATGCAGGTAGCTCCTCCCAGCCTACTTGGAGGCAATCTAATGGAAAGCGGACCACAACTCTGGATATCTTTGAAGCACTATAGGCCTCTAAGTTGTTGCTGCTGTTGTAACCCCATAAAGCTTTTTTCTTTTGTTCTCTTCTTGAGACTGGTTCCTAGTACCCTTCAGACATTTTATTGATCTTTCTCCCCCTCTAGCTCATACATGCTAATTGTACCTCTGTAGCAAAACAATCTTATTATCATGTTAATTAGTGGGAGGGTTGTTGAGGGTTTCCAGTTCATTACCTGCTAATTTCAAGATAAATGAATCCACAGGTTACTAAGTAAATAAGGTCACCTATCAAGTACTTGTAAACGTGTTTATAAACAAGGAGGGGAGATGGAGAGGGAGAGAAAGGGAAGTATGTTTGGCTTGGATGGTGGGAAGTAGCTTTGGATACGGATTTGGCATCCCATGCTGGGGTGACTCCATTTCCCTTGAACTCATTTGTAATGGAAAGCGAATGTTTGCTGTCCACCTGGTTCCCCAGTGGGACGTTTCCTCCCTGCAACTACTTTGTGCACTCAAAGGGCTCTTTGTGAGCAGATTACTCATTCGGAGGTTTGGTTGATTGTTGCTGCCTTTTGTGGTGAGAGCCAGGAGTGAGGACATGCACTAGGCAATACAGCACCAAAGGGGGAACAAAAAAGCATGGTAGTGTGAGTCACGGTAACCTCCCCCTCCACATGGCTCAGGGTTATTCATATTGCCTTTATACACAGGGCAACAGGACAAAAGAATTCAATGGGAGAGGGGAAATAAACAGTCAGATCCTCTGCTGGTGTAAAATGACATATTGCTTTGAAATCTGTGCCTTTACACCGCGCCCCAAACCTCCAGGAAAATGACTCTCTGAGTGGGGGCAAGTGAATAAAAGGACCATGTAGAAAAGCATATCTGAACCATGGGGATTGCAGAGGTAAATTATCAGGGGTCAAAATGGGAAGTGATACTGAGCAGGCTCCCCTGGGCTCTGTCCTCAGACCAGTTCTGTTCAATGTGTTTGTTAAAGCCTGTGAAATAAATATGTGTATTAAATGTGTGTGGGCAGCCAGATCACTGAAAAGAAAGAGAGAAATTCAAAAAGATCTTGATAAATTGGAAAAATGGTGTGGAAAAAAATAGGGTACCAATCCCTAAGGGCAATTTCAGAGTCCAAGTCTGAGTAGGAATAAGGTACATGAATACAAGGTGAGCCTAGCAAGGTGGTGGTACTTCATTAAAGGACATGAAGAGATGCACAGATCTCAAGTTAAAGAGGAGGGAATACCATCTCGAAGTTGTGGACAAAGCAAATGTGATATTAGCATGTATAAGCAGCAATATTGCCTGCCAGACTCCTGAATGACCTCCAGCCCATGCAGTGCTGGCTGGGGCCAGGCTTAGAGGGAGAGCAGAAAGATCAGAGCTCCAGGGAATTTGGCCTGTGAAAAAAGAGACTGAATGAACACAATTGTTTTAACTGAGGGTCTTCAGAAATTTAAAAGATGAAAGAAGGGAATAATCTACCCTCCAGAGCTATGCTGGCCAGGCCAGAAAGTAAAGAGTTGAGTTTATAGCCAGAAGGATTCAGGTTAGGGGAAAACCTAAGGTGCCTATATATAAATATTTAGTGTCAATTTAGGGACCCAAGAATATCTAAGACAGTCTGGCACATATGATAAGGGACCTGCTGGAGCCTTGTACCTTTGTGATGAGGCGGTAGGGTTGACAAGAAACCATAAGAGATTTTAAGTGGCAGTAGAGACCCGTGTTTAAGCATCTAAATCATTCCAGAGGTAAAACTTAAAGCCATGGACAGTGAAACACTGGAGCAGTTTGCTTGAGGATGCTATAAAGTCTTTCTCTTCAGAAGAAGATGGGACACTCTACCTGCCTTGGTGTACTGGGATCCAGCAAATTACCAGCAGAACCACCCCGTGTCCTTCTCATTTTGTATCTAGGTGAGAATTCCTCCCCTTTTTCTGGCTGTGGTACTCACGAATTCAGCTTTCTGTTTAACCCATGTCTGAGTCTGTTTCAGAGACTTGGAATGGCTCACAAAATCTGGTGTTCAACCAGGGTGGTCCAATGGGTTAGACCTAAGTCGACACGAGAGCTGGGAAAATTGCAGTGAGTCATTCATCTGCCACATCCCACTTTTTTTCTCCAAGGGAAAGGTCTGAAAACACTCTTCCAGTTTGGCAGATTTGATTCAAATTCTGTTTAAAAGATACACTTGTGGTAAATTTTCTTTTTTTTTCCCTAGTTGCTTTTAAAATTTGTTATTTGTGCCAGGAGCTCTGTCATATGAGTCACCTGATCTTCTTCAACCAGCTGGATGAGCATATAGCAACTTGTATCATCAGCTTCCAAGGGTGAATGATCATGAGAAACAAATTTAAAATTGCTTTTTGCGAGCCTGGGAGATAGAAATAACCATTTGAAGGTTTTGCTAAAAACAAGTGGAAAAGCACCACAAAAACAGGCTAGGCAAATCCATTTAGTTTTCTTTTCCCCCCCTCCATTTTATTTGAAGAGCTATGGATTTGTCTATTTTACATGAATTAGAAAGTAGAAATAGCCTCCTTTTTGGGTAGTGGTTGATATCAAGTGCCTGTGAAACACAGCAAGCCCTTCTCTGAACTCTGAATTGCTTGTGCATTTATTTGGATATGAGCAAATCAGGGATTTTAAATTTCAAGAACAGCACTTATGAGGAATATTCAGCGTGATCTTATTATTGTGACTAAACAGCTTAAATAGATACATGAAACATAATCAAAGGGGGTTCTGCACATGTATTTATCTTATTTTCACCTGCTTGCCGTACATGGCTTTGAGAGACAATGCCTTCTGTGTTAATTTTTTTAATTTTGGGGTTGTTTTTCCATGATTAAATGTATAACTAATCCAATGCTTGTTAAAATAGGCTCAAATGTTTGTGTCGTCTGGTGTTAGCTTCCCTTTCAGAACACCTTTAAAGTTTTTGTGTAAAATGTAGATACTCCAGAGACATCATGTTTTAACAGTCCAACTGGCATCTGAAACACTGAATTCTCCCTTCTTCTTTTTTTTAATTAAGATAATAAATTGGTCTTAAATTATCCCTGAAATCAGACCAGTGTTGATTACAATGGGTCTCATGCTGTGACAGCTCAAGATGATGTTATTTTTATTCCTTTTCAACGAGATCTTAATCTCTCCCTGCGTGTAAACAAATTGTCACAGTAACCTTGTTCTTTAATCTCCCAGCTGAAGACCTTTAAAGCATTGGGAGATAACAGATCTAACTGAGATTTCATCAGCTTTCAGGCTTTTACAGATATGCCGCATGCCTCTCCCACTGCTGCAGTCTTTAAATGTTGAAGGAGAGAAGTGCACATTACACTCCAAAGCTTCCCTTAAACGTTTGAAAATAGTATCCGCCTAGCAACACGCGATTCGGGGCTCGCAACCACAGACAAAATTTGGCTGCAGGCACAGCAAGCCAAATTGCTACCTGTTGTAACTGGTGCAGAACTGTCCCACTGTCCCCCCCTGTATCACTCTGGCTTACCCCAGTCAATCTTGCTAAAAAGGGTCGATGGTGTTTTAATGCTCAGAAGAGTGTTGTACCTCAGGAAGAAACAGCAGCTTGCATTTCTTATTCTTCTCCTAGGAAAGGAAAACAATTTCAAGGAGCAGTTGGGAAAAAGAAAAATAAAAAGACCAGAGGTAACTTGCTGCTGCTTTTTTTTTCCCCTTCCACCTGCTTTGCAAATATGAACTAATTTATCTTCTAATGCAACAGATCCATAATTATACCTAGTCAGCTCTTACAAATGGGGAAAAGAGGCAACAGGCAGCAAAGTTATTTGCCTAAGGCCCTGCAGCCTGCCTCCGACCTGGCTCACCAGCAGTGAGCAATGGCCCACCCTGGGGAATCCAAACCTTCAGCCTCCCTGCTCTCCCCTGAAAACTCTGGAGCAAACTCCCAGGATTAGCTAACATCAACAACCGATTTCTGCTAAGTTCCCCAAACTCTTCTTTCCAGTGGTGCGTGGCAGGGATAACGCTGTCAACTCCCCCTGCAAATACTTCTTTAAAAAATAATGTCAAAAACCTGTATGTCAGGCTACTTCAGTGCATTCAGATGAGCATATTTCATGTTTGAGGGCATGTAAGCATCATTATTCATAGTGGTAGGACTGGGAATACTCAATAGCATCCATAAACCTGGTGTGCATTTCCTTACAGGTGAACATTATTTGTGAGTAGACGTATGGGTACATTTTCCAAACACTATACAGGAGCCACTGCACACACACAAAAAAAACCCTGCTCCTGTTAAAATGGCTTTTGCTCAGGCAACTATTGATGTTTGGAAAATGTGCTCCATTTATTTACTGGCATGCCAGTTATTTGTCTATATAACAATGTTTTCTGTCAAGTCAAAAAAAATTATTGTTCCTACAGTTTAAACTCTTTCATTGAAAATTCAGCCAAAACTATTCTAAGCCTGACAGAAAGGCCTCTCTGCAAACAACATAGATATCTGCATCAGGTTTTCAATAACATTGTCTTAGATTTACTACTGACTTTCATTTGTTTTAATATGCTTCCACATCAAATTTAAAAGCATTTCATATATTTCAGAGTATTTTAAAGTTCTAGTGGATTTGTGCTAACAGCATATAAGTACCAAATAAATATACATACATAAATATATATATATAATGCAAATTGAATTTTATTAACATTACCATCAACTGGGAACTATTTCTTCCGGATGTGTAGCTTCCTGAGAAATGGAGTAAACAAGCACCTTTCAGAAAGAAAACAGGCAAAGCTCAAGTGCAGAATCTTAAGCTGATGAGGCACATTACACCCAGAATTTCTTCATCAGGAATAACATAATGGTTCAACAGAATAGCAAAAAAAAAACCAACAACCCAACCAAGTTACTTGATATCAAATTATTCTGCAACTGTATCTCAGGTTTGTCAAACTAATAACCAAGAGAAGAAAGAGTCTCAGAAAAATTAATCTGAGGATACAAAAAAGTTGCACTCAAGGGGTTTGAAACACCTACATTTTGTTCAGAATGATTTTTTTATTCTGAAATTCCTTCAACTTTACTTTTACTACCTTCTGCCACTGCAAATTTAGGCAACTGGACATAATCAGCTCAGGGATGTTTTCAGAGAATCACGGTTACTCAGAGTTTTCAGAAAATATTTTAAATAGATAATAGGAAATATTTGCTTACTCAGTGATTTGCCAGCAAGCTGGTAAAGTGACAACACACAGTGGAGTTTGGGAATATTTGCTAGCTGAAGTTTGAAATTGAACAGCAGCAAACACTGCTTGCAACATAAGGGAAAAAAGACCTACTATTGATTGCTCCCTATTTTTATATTTCACAATTTCAGTAAGTTTTTATCAATTAAAAACAAAAAAACACCAAAAATCCCACGGTTGAGAGAGGTTTGATTGCTCTAGAGGCATATTCTCCCTCTGACTACGTACTTCTGATCACATGCCAAACTAAATTGTAGAGTCCCCGTGTTATCACTATTGTCTCCAGTGATGAGAGAAGGGACAGCCGTCAGCAAAACCTGTTGGATGTGAAGCCGGGGCAGGAATTCAGTCCTTCACAGCTCTAAGAGAAGACAATTAAGTTATCCCACTGCAGCAGAGTAAAATACACCATCCTCAATTGCTTTGCTATGGATAGTTCCTACCTGCCTTAGATACATATGCGAAAAAGACTGCATTATCACATGAAACTGCCTCACCACTTCTGTTCTTACAACGCTCACAGATTACAGTCCAAGATAACAGAAATACAGAGTTTATATTGTGAACTGTGTACTGAAATACACTACAGAAATCCTCTACTCCGAAACTAGTTCCCAAGTCACTAAACATCCATCCTTTCTCCCTTTAATCTTTCCAGGAAGACCTCCCTGATAAAACATCATTAAAAATGCATAGTGGTTTTAAGAGCTAAAGGGAATGGCTTTAAATGTAAATATCAGTGAGAGTCTCCAGTTTAGTTTCTGCAGCTGCAGCTCAAGTCTATGTTAGCAGCCTCTATTTCTTACCCCAGCACAGGCTAGCAAAATCCCACAGCCTGAACTAAGCATAACTTGTCCTGCAACTTCTATAAGAGCGAAGATCCATTTTCTCCCTGAGCAACAAACTAATTCATCAGCGGAGACTAAAATATGGCAAGAACAAATAGCAGAGAAGAGATACTGAGGGAGAGGAAAGGAAGGGACTGGAGGGAAAATAAAGACAAAGTAATTTGCTAACTAATGTGACCCGATGGAGCCTCCAGTTCTGCGTCACCTGGGAGGGGAGAGGCTGCACCTGTGTGAAACCCTGCATTACTATTTGCATGGCAGAAAGCCCCAGAGGTAGAGTAACTGCCCATGGGGGACCGGCTGCCGTGCAAGGCTGTGTGATCTGTCATTCACGAAGCCCTTGGCATCGGTTTGCCTTCCTCATATAAACACATCCCTCCCTCTCAGTAGTGTATTTTGAGCCTCCTGAAATGAGGAGAGACAGGTATCTCCATCCACCGTGCTGAACCAACTTCCCCGCAGCGCTGCCAGCGCAATTTTAAAGCAGCTAGTGTAGAAGATTGCTTAAGTGAATTTACACATGATGGCAAATAACTATGCTTAATAAAACTGAGAGAGCCTTAATGATTTAATTTTGGTGATTTAATTTATAAAAGCAAAGCTTAATCATTTAATAGCATCATTAAGAAAACACCACAGGAAGTTTAGAAATAAAGAATCATCCATATCTCCTGAGAAATGAGTTTTCGTCTAACATTCAGCTCATGACCAAATAAAATGGAAAGCTTACAGCTTCTTAAATAATTGCACTTGAAATATAAGCAATCCCTAAAGAATCCATTCAGCCTCATCTTCTGCAGCACAGAAGAACTGCATTTTCTGTTCACCACGGTGTGAAAGAGGCTTCACAAGTAGGAGACACCACTGGCGATGGGAATGCTTGTATATTTTTTTTTGGTTAGAGAATGCCTCGTGAACAAAATGCAAATGTCAGAGCAAGCGAAAATAAACGTTTGTTTCAAAAGCAGCAGTTTGAAATAAAATCCTACTCTGTCACCACACTTGACAGTGGAAACGTCCCCTACCAGCAGAGGCACAGTGAGTGTGTGCCTGTGCATGCATGTGCACACACAAGCGTGCCTGAGTTCCAAATGGAAATCTCCAAGGACTGGATTAACCAAGAGTTTGCATTGGGGTAATGGAAAATATGACCTCATTAGCACTAGGTTTGTCATTTGCTCCATAATACAAAAGTAAATTACAATGTATTAATGCAGTTAGTGTTGTTTTTAATGTGCACTGGGATACAATAAAAGTTTTTATTGGGGAAGTGTGATGGCATGTTTTCACTACAGCATTAGCACTGGTCTTCTGATAGGGCGGCCAGTCATATTACCCAGTGGAACACTCCTATAATGATGTAGTAAAATTTGACTCTGATATAGTAAAATCTGTTTATGGCAAAGCTGCTTTTTCACACAATTGGGCTGGGGCAGGGAGCAGAAAGTATATGGCTAAAAGAATTCTTTTCTAACTATATTTTCATTGAAAGTGCCCAAAACCAAACAAACAAGCAAATATTCCTAGGCTTCGGCCCTGCCCAGAGGAATTACCGGGCCATACTCTCCATTTTCCTCTGCCTACTTCCTTTCCTTCCTCAATTCATGTGCAGGTTTGTCATCCAGCAGCTGCCATAAATTAGTGTCCGCATCTTGGTGAAGGGGCCTAAACAGGAGTATTGTAATTTAACACACTTTTAATAGGCTTGTCGCAGAGTTTTGCATGTACACCCCAGCCCGTGTAAAACAACCTCAGGCACATTCGTGGCTTTAGAGAAGGAAGGTGATGGAGGAGAGCAGGGGGTGGGGTGGGATCCTTATTGAATACAGAGCTTGCTTGTGTTTGTAGCGGCGCTGGCAGCCTGCACCCGCCTGCCCATGCTGCTTTATTAAGTTACCAAGAACAGGTTTGTGGTACTAATGAAGGCTTGCAGGTGCTATTTCTAAGCTGTGATTTTGCCTTTCTCTCTTTCCTAACTGGACAAAGAAAGTTTCAGGCATTTAAACTTGGTCTCATTGGCCTTCCTAGGTGGTGGCTAGTGTTGGCCACCTCATCATCATGCCCCAACCAGACTTCAGGTAACATCAGTCACGGTTGTCTATTCAGCTCCTTCATGACCAACAAGCCCCACTCTACAATTGCATTAATTTCCAAACTCTTGTTTCTTACCTTAGCTTGTTTCAAAACCAAGGCTGAACCCAGGTTTCTGTAGCAGTAGCTCAGTACAGGCTGAGCTTGGGACAAAACACCAAACTGTAGCATCACTGATGGCTGCCCAGAGCCCTAGAAAGTCATGTTCATTGCTGATGTGACCAGAGGAGGTGACGGTGGCTGCACTGAAAGCTGTTGTAGGGGATAAAGGTGTCCCATTGCAGCAGTGGGAGTCACAGTTCCCATCCCTCCCTGAAAAAGTAGCAAGAGACTTAATCCAAGAGCCCATCTCCCCGTCCGCTGCCTCTCTCCTCTTCCCCCTTTCCCTTCTTCTTGCCAAGATGCAGCCTTTAATTTTGGGGGAAACAACTGGATTTTGCTTTTGCTTCTGAAATGCATTGAACCAGCTCACATATCCCTTTGGAGGGATTTATAAAAAACAAAAGCAGGAGAGCAGGATTTGCTAGGATGAAGCTGTGAGAGACATTCATTAAAATAAAAAGAAAAAGACAGAAACTCCTGAATAAGGCTGTAATGACTTTGTAATGACTGGACCTAACTAGCCTGTGCCTGTGGGTCTCTTGCTAGTCTAGTGACAGTAGTTGAAAGTTATTTATTTGTTTGTAATATACTTTTCCACCGAAACACTTTAGTAATAAAGAGACATGAGGGGAGACACATTAGAAAGTGTGCCATACATCAAAATGAAAAGTACCACATAAGCTACAT
The DNA here is from genome assembly GCF_001431845.1 of Calidris pugnax. NCBI lineage: Eukaryota > Metazoa > Chordata > Aves > Charadriiformes > Scolopacidae > Calidris > Calidris pugnax. The sequence goes on from NW_015090862.1 coordinate 15,567,253, forward strand.
GATAAACGTAGGATAAAATGTACTTTGTTTTCCACAAGACAAAGCAATAAGGAAAATGCTGTGTCTGGACTAATTCTGAGCGTGGAACTTCTGCTGGTTATTTATTTTTATTAAGCAAATATACAACCCTGTAAATGTACCTGGTGCTAACTAAACAAGAATGGTATACAGTCCCGGTTCTGAGAAGTTCACAGCCCGATGTGGACAAGACACGGCTCAGGCCAGACAAAACAAAAGCCTATGATTCAGGGAAGCGTTGAGATGTTTTAGGTGAAAAGCAGCAGAATTTATAAAAGAAGCAAATAATGTGGCTATTGAAACTCCACATAATCATTAACAGGTATAAACATAGCTCCTCTCCTTCCCATTTATTGATTTATTCCCCGGTGGCATATTGTCTAAATCCTACCCGGCGAGTCCTGAAGCAAGGACAGCCTTTGTGTTATTTGTACAGCGCTTAGCACCGCCAGGCCCCCATCTTTCACTACGGGCTTTTCTATCTCTTTTTCCAGCATCGCTAATATAATGAGCAGATTCTGCAGAACGGGAGTGAGGGAAGAAAAGCCTCTGCAAAACAAGAGTCAACAAAATCTGAGGGTGACACCGGGGGACTCTGGTTGGGAAGTGTGAGAGGAGGAACAGAGAGTTAAAGCGGGGGCACAGACACTGATTATCTACTTCTCTTACTTATTTGCTTAGGAGCTCTTGCAGTTTTACTTGAAAATGCACAAGGAGAAAAGAAAAAAGAAAAAGTTATTTTGACTTACAAAAGCGAGGAAAGGTCATTAGGAAGACTTGAGAACCAATAAAGCTCTTTAAATCCTTCCTACTTGTAATGCATAGAGCAAAGCTTACAGGAAAGCTGCAGCTAAGAAAATTACAAATGGTAATGCTATTATTTGGCATATAGTTGCCAAAGGCATTCAATATAAAGATTTTACAGAGGTGTCAACTGATATATAGCAAACACACAAACAGTCTCCAGCATTGTAACATATGCAAGGAGAGCCGAGGCTAAATATTAAGCATATGAATTATATATTCTTGCAATGTGAGGCTGAGAAAATGCTTGCTGTGCACCATAGTTAAAATGAGCAATAAATACCAGGGTTAATGCTGGCAATGTCTTGTTGTAGAAGGTTCCTCTAAGCCCCCCCCCGCACCAAGTTTGGGTTTCAAACCATTTTCTTCTGTGTTGGATAATGAAGTGATTAGACTGCTCCTTTCTGAGACTGTTACATATTTAAAACAGGTTCCACCGCTGCCTCATTTTAAACATCAGAACCTGTTTTGGGCGCCAGAAATGTGAAACATGAACATCAATAGCTTTCTCCTGCCAAGATAAGAGCTTGCTGCAGAGGCCAAACATATGTCTTTCTTTCTTTCCCCGAGGAGGTTTCTGGATAAGGAAGAGGTGTGTCTGTACCTGAGCTGCTTCAAATGACTCAGCCACATATGGGCTTTTTGTAAACTTCCCTTTGCTCTTTCTCCACGGGGCAGCAAGAGATTTCGGTCTCAAAAAGTTATTGCCATCTGGGTTTAAGAGGCCGGGTCTGCCTGAGACCGGGCTTCCCAGCGAGGGTGGTTTGGGCAGCTGGGCTCTGAGCCCCGCGGGAGGTGCGAGCCTTTACGGAGGTGGCTCTGCAGGGCACGTGGCTTCCTCAGGAAGGGTCATCCCGAGTCCTGCCCTTTGGAAGGAGCAGCAGGACTTTGGTGATAAAACCAACAGCGCTGCGTTGCGACCCGCCTCGGCGCCAACAAAATTCAGGTGAGGCAGGCGATAGCGATGCAAATGCCAGGCGCTGGGGATGTGTTTCAAAGCAAAGCTCTCCTGCCAGGCCAGGAAAATGAGGGGGGATCTGGCTTTGCTGGCCAGATCAAGGCGATGTCTTGGCCTCCTGGGAAGGGCTGGAAGGGCTGGTGGTGCCTGACGCACTGGGTGAGAGCCCGCACAGACAGGGCACGCAAGCGGGACAACGCGCGGCTTTGTATCCCTCCAGCTTGCCCAAAAGGCAAATTAGTTCTCGCAGCTCGGGTTTAATGAACAAAAAAGAGCTCGTAGTAATCAGACCCTCGCCTCCCTCAAACAAGGTGGGGTAGTGTCAGGGCAAACTCAGCTGGAGACCTGAAGAAAGATTTTCCTTGTGTTTCGCTCTGCTTGACCGACTTTGTGCAACCGAATGCAGGTCTGATCCACCCCTGGCTGCCTTCCCCCACTGCCTCTGCAGAGAAGAGCGACACCTGAGACAGCCTCGTGGCCAATGGAGCGGGATACATGCCCTCCTGCACTGACTGCCACTATGTTTGCCTCCTCTGCTCCTCAGAAAGCAATGGTTTCGTGTTATGCCCTTATATGACATAGCCGAGGGGCTCCCCACCCTAGGCTGCTGGCTCCCAGCCCTGGGACACTCTCTAAAGAGAAAATTGTAGGCCCTAGCCAATGTTTCCCAGCCAAGCCAGCAGCTGAGATTTCTTCCAGTGCTTTCGGCGGTGTATGCAGAACCCTGTCCCTTCCAGAGCCGTGCCTGCACACTAGATCCTTCCCCATGACTTGAAAGCACGGCCCAAAAAGTGCCCAGAAAAAAATCACAATAACCCCAGGAACTCTATCTGGGTGAAAAAAGGTCCCTTCGAATCTCTGCCGTTCTGTATTCTGTCTTTCATTTTTACTTCTTCAACCATATGTCATTAAAATCAGCACCCCATCAAGCCACCCTTACTGTAGGGACTCGGAGGGATTCACACCTGGGATGAGGGATGGCGGACGTGAAGCCACGTGAAGGATAACTTCAGTTTCACCCTTTCTTCTACATTTAAAAGCATGGTCTGGCCATATGTATACAGCAAATCCCCCCCCAAGCACTGAAATGCAGCTACCTTTAAAGTGGAAACAGCAGTAAGAGAATATAGACCTGGATAGGCACAGGAAAGGGCCCTAAAAATACAGGGAGTTTTGAACAGGGAAAACGATTGTTGTTCTATGGGATTTTGTCTCTGGGGAAGAGCCAGGGTTCCTAAATCTTTGGAGTCAGCACCGTCCCATTTTTAAGCAGTTAGGCACTGACAAATAAATGCACCATTTAACTGCCTCTTATTGAAATTAATAGGAATGAATCATCCTGGCATTTCTGAAAAATCTTTCTGAAGCAGCTTAGGTGCCTAAATATCTTTAGCAGCATAGACCTAAGCAACTTTTCAAATACTAGTTAGCTGCTGCTTCCTAATGTGTCTCATAGCACTAAATCACATGGAATAAATGGGGTTTTTAATGAATGTAAGAGGATGGGGCTTCAGCTGCCAAATTCCTCTCAGCCTTGTACAAAGAGTGGCAGTAGCTGCGAAGCTGTTCTGCCCTCAGACAGCTGAAAGTCAGGCAAAAATGTTGCACCCAGATTCTTCCAGCCTGATTGCTAGGGCAGCACACGTGTTGGTTTCATTGCGGTCCTGCTCCTATCACCCTTAATTCATGAGGTTTCGTGATACTTTTTTTTTATTTTTCCTGGGACCCTGAGCACGCAACGGCCCTGGCTGCTTCCCAGGGAAGTAGCACTGATGTCTGACATCCTCTCTCCCCTGTACCATAGCAGCACACAACAAACTGCAGCCCTGCTTGGCCACCCCTAGCGTTTCATTGCGGTCCTGCTCCTATCACCCTTAATTCATGAGGTTTCGTGATACTTTTTTTTTATTTTTCCTGGGACCCTGAGCACGCAACGGCCCTGGCTGCTTCCCAGGGAAGTAGCACTGATGTCTGACATCCTCTCTCCCCTGTACCATAGCAGCACACAACAAACTGCAGCCCTGCTTGGCCACTAAAACCCTGACAAACAAAGCCCTTCTTCACACAGGCTTCCTCCCATTTGTCCCTTCAGCTCCTGAGGAGCTCGAGATAGCCCATTAGTTCCATGATAAACAGATGCAGAGACTGCACTGCTCTCCTGGCCACCAAAAATCCAAACCACTGCAAGCACAAGGGTTGGAGGGAGATGGAGAAGGGCTGCCGGAGTGAGAAAGAGCAGCTAAATCGCCGCTGTGGTCATGAGCTTGTTCTCAGCCAAAAGCTTTAGTCCATCAGAGTTGCTGTGAGAAGAGAAGTGAAGGGAAGGCATTTGGGAATGCTTTGCATCCCTTTGTGTTAGATTTTGGATGGCTTGGGAGGCACAGCACTTTCAGATCCCAATGTCATTGTTTAAGGGGTTGTTTGTTTTCATTCCCCTCCTCCCAACACAGAAAATTAAATTTGGCACACAGAGACCGGGCACTGATGACTCTTCAGGGATAGATTTTTATTACATTTAGGAGACAGTCAAAATAGTTTTTGACATTATTTTATTCTAGGAATTATAACTGAGACCCTAAGGGATGGAGACACACAAAGTCCACAGTAAAGCAGTGGGAGATGCTGATTGCCCAAGGCTCCTTTGAAATCCCAGATTATGTTATGGATATAGTCACAAAATTGAAAGTGATCCACTTACCACAATTTAACCAGTTACTGCCTGCCAGATGAGGCGTGGGAACCACTTTCATGGTCTAAGAAAATGTGTTAACTTACAAGTTGTGGTACTTTAAGAACATGCACGCGGTTGCTGTGGCTCGGTCAATGGGAGGTTGCTGGTGGAGCCACAGTAATTCAACCATCTCAGTCATGAGCCTGTACCTCATTTTACGGATATATTGCTCTTATCAGAACAGCACTTCTAACTTTCAAGCATGTGGTGGCCTCAGTGTGTCTGCTGCTGTGCCTGTGTGTGTGGTTCATGATGCTGAAAACAAACTATAAAAGACCTATGAAACAAATCAATGGGTGAAGGGCAAAAAGCAGTAATAATACTAGATAGAATGAATAATATGTAAATAACACATGTTTTCTACAAATGCTGTATGTCCAGAATTATGATGAAGAGAGAGAACTGATCCATTATGGACACACAAATATATGTTATTGTAGGATTGCTCATTCAAACTCACTGCAGTTTTATTTGGGGGAACAATGTCCTAATCTTAGTCTCTATCGGCACATGGTTGCAACTCTGCCTGAGCAAAAATCTCCATATGTAAGAAATTCAAAAAGCTTTAAACATACTAGTTAGCTGCTGCTTCCTAATGTGTCTCATAGCACTAAATCACATGGAATAAATGGGGTTTTTAATGAATGTAAGAGGATGGGGCTTCAGCTGCCAAATTCCTCTCAGCCTTGTACAAAGAGTGGCAGTAGCTGCGAAGCTGTTCTGCCCTCAGACAGCTGAAAGTCAGGCAAAAATGTTGCACCCAGATTCTTCCAGCCTGATTGCTAGGGCAGCACACGTGTTGGTTTCATTGCGGTCCTGCTCCTATCACCCTTAATTCATGAGGTTTCGTGATACTTTTTTTTTATTTTTCCTGGGACCCTGAGCACGCAACGGCCCTGGCTGCTTCCCAGGGAAGTAGCACTGATGTCTGACATCCTCTCTCCCCTGTACCATAGCAGCACACAACAAACTGCAGCCCTGCTTGGCCACTAAAACCCTGACAAACAAAGCCCTTCTTCACACAGGCTTCCTCCCATTTGTCCCTTCAGCTCCTGAGGAGCTCGAGATAGCCCATTAGTTCCATGATAAACAGATGCAGAGACTGCACTGCTCTCCTGGCCACCAAAAATCCAAACCACTGCAAGCACAAGGGTTGGAGGGAGATGGAGAAGGGCTGCCGGAGTGAGAAAGAGCAGCTAAATCGCCGCTGTGGTCATGAGCTTGTTCTCAGCCAAAAGCTTTAGTCCATCAGAGTTGCTGTGAGAAGAGAAGTGAAGGGAAGGCATTTGGGAATGCTTTGCATCCCTTTGTGTTAGATTTTGGATGGCTTGGGAGGCACAGCACTTTCAGATCCCAATGTCATTGTTTAAGGGGTTGTTTGTTTTCATTCCCCTCCTCCCAACACAGAAAATTAAATTTGGCACACAGAGACCGGGCACTGATGACTCTTCAGGGATAGATTTTTATTACATTTAGGAGACAGTCAAAATAGTTTTTGACATTATTTTATTCTAGGAATTATAACTGAGACCCTAAGGGATGGAGACACACAAAGTCCACAGTAAAGCAGTGGGAGATGCTGATTGCCCAAGGCTCCTTTGAAATCCCAGATTATGTTATGGATATAGTCACAAAATTGAAAGTGATCCACTTACCACAATTTAACCAGTTACTGCCTGCCAGATGAGGCGTGGGAACCACTTTCATGGTCTAAGAAAATGTGTTAACTTACAAGTTGTGGTACTTTAAGAACATGCACGCGGTTGCTGTGGCTCGGTCAATGGGAGGTTGCTGGTGGAGCCACAGTAATTCAACCATCTCAGTCATGAGCCTGTACCTCATTTTACGGATATATTGCTCTTATCAGAACAGCACTTCTAACTTTCAAGCATGTGGTGGCCTCAGTGTGTCTGCTGCTGTGCCTGTGTGTGTGGTTCATGATGCTGAAAACAAACTATAAAAGACCTATGAAACAAATCAATGGGTGAAGGGCAAAAAGCAGTAATAATACTAGATAGAATGAATAATATGTAAATAAAACATGTTTTCTACAAATGCTGTATGTCCAGAATTATGATGAAGAGAGAGAACTGATCCATTATGGACACACAAATATATGTTATTGTAGGATTGCTCATTCAAACTCACTGCAGTTTTATTTGGGGGAACAATGTCCTAATCTTAGTCTCTATCGGCACATGGTTGCAACTCTGCCTGAGCAAAAATCTCCATATGTAAGAAATTCAAAAAGCTTTAAACATGAAGATATCTTTCTTTGAGAAACTCGCATTGTTTTATCTAACATTTGGAAAATCTAAAACAAACTCTCCATATTTTTGGACCAGGAACCTCAGCTGGCTACTTGAATTAAACTGGCCAGCTACATCTTTTCCACAGCTCTGTATGCAGTTAATAATAGTACTACTTTGAAGTTGGCCAATTCCTTTCCTCTGACAGTCTCACAGTGCTTTTGAAATGTAGCTAGATGTTATTATTCCCATGTAGTGGCTCAGAATAAACTGTGAAGAAAGTAAATGATTTGCTGAAGGCTGCAGAGTAAACTAGTAGTAGATCCCAAGTTTTTTGTGTCCTAGCCTACCCCTGTAGGTCAGTGACATCCCATCTTGAGGCCCTAAAATACTACATATTCCCTTAAGGAGGCATTTGAAGGCTGTTCACACTGGCTCTTCCTTTATCACATGGCTATTAAGGAATTCAACTAGAGGCATCCCCATCTCACATGGCCACATGGTAAATGTGTGTCTCATGTCATGTGAGGTAGGAGCTGCTGTGGACTCGGGGGGTGGGGGGGGAAAAGCAGCAGGAATTGACCTGAGCATCACAAAATCTGGCCAAGAACTCACTCCCTGCCCAAATCAAAATATCAGCCAGAAAAGAGGGCTGCAGAGAGCAGGCTCTGGGTGGGATAAATTGTTGTGATGGCCTGGGAGCTATAGATATGACACTTCTGCTCTTACTAATACACCTGCCATCATTCACTGTGTTCATTATCACAACAGTTCTTGTATTTTTATTCATCAGTGAGAGCAAAGTGACCGAGCCTCTTGATGCCTTTGTCTGTGAAACACTTTTGTCTGCTGTTTTTGTATCACCTTTGCCATCGCAGCTATAACAAATCACCTTGTTAATGTTACAGTGCTTGTTCTTGTGGCCCAGGGTGATCCCTTGTAGACTGGTGGGCAATGCTCACATAACTATAATCCGCCACATTTTCATGCAATTAGTATGCGGCAGAATTGTTCTCAGATACTCACACACATACAAAAAGATTAAATAAGACCCATTTAATGTCATGAATTGTCCTGTTAGGAGTTAATGAGGTCTGGTAGGTTGCCAAAGTCCAACACACAGAAAGCTCAGGCAGGCCAGGAGGGAGAAAGGGAGGAGTTGCTGGGTTCAGCCAGATAGACCTTGAAGTGCAACAGCTGTGCCTTGTCTTTGAGGAGAGGATCAAGTAGAGAATATGAGATAGGCAAACGTTGGCTTAAACTTTCTTCTCTCTTTGATTGTCCTTGGACATCTGCCTCATCTCCTGTCAAGAATGTTTGGCAGCTGTGAGCCCAGAATAACACTGCCGCTCAGCCAGGACGCTATCGCAGTCGTCTAATACTTTAAGCCAACTAGTCTCTGCTGTGTGCCTCGACCGATACTGAACTATGCTAATGCCTTGAGCTAACTAGGCTTTCTAACAGCCCGTGAAATACATAGAAGTGGGGTCTGCGGTTTATTTTCCTCACGTGCTAATTGGCTTTAATTGTTGGCCAATTGGATTTCAAGTTTAGAAAAGGGTGCCCCAGACAAAAGGAAAAGTGTTAACTTAAGACCGTGGGAGAGACGGGCCATTCTGTTCAGTTTCTAATGTAGTAGACTTTATGCAGATGCATAAGTCTCAGGGCAATGGCTGTCCTAGAAAGATTTCTCAAGCATAACCAATGTGGTTTCCTATAAAATATATCCTTCCATACACGCTGAATGTCATTAATGTTCAGCTATTTGCTGGAGTGTAATTTCCCACCTTTCAGAGCCAAAGTGTTTGTGCTCATTTTGCCTCAAAAATAAAGGGTAGGTAAGATGAATACCAGATAAATCCTGATGTTTCAGCTGTTTTGGACAGTGGCTTTATAAGTAGAAGTGCTTCTGCAAAAGCCAGCCTTCATTTTGCCCCCACAGTCGTGGTGAGAGAGTAGGAGGAAGGGCTTCCATCCTGTATGTATCTCAACACTTGTCTAACAGAAACAAGTCCTCTCTGAATAAGAAGGGCACTCAGGTTCTGCACCCATTCAGCCTCTGAACAGGATGTCACATTATAAGATTCATTCCCTGGTGACACCAGTTTTATTACTGCTGCATTTCCATTGATTTCAAACGAGTTCATGGGAAGAGAATCAGGCCATGTAAATACACCTGTGAGATCAACCAGCCTAAATGACTTCTGTGTAATCTTTAATGTACATATCCTCCCAGCATCCCTGGTAGATAGGGCAGTACTATTATCCATCTTTTGCTGGGGCCATGGAGGGGGAAATCCTCAGAGGTAGTTGGGATCATAAATACGGATGAAAATATGTGCTAGAGAGACTAAAGGCCAGCTTGTCAAAACTAAATTAATAGGATTTGGGCACTTAACCTGCTTAGGCATTTATAAGAACTTGCGAAGAACTACTGAAAAACTGATCAGAAGTGATTTGCCTACGTCATATCATCTGCTTTTTGCAGAGCAGGAATCCATGTCCTCAAATCCCATGATAGGAATTTAGTGCCATTAGGATCCAACCAAGCTCCTGAGGAAAACCTCAAACAAATCTTCATCGTTATCACTATATAAAACATCCAGAAACAGAAATAGGTCATGGCATTGTGAAGATCTGCTGACTGGCAGTAATGTTCTCTGCCCCTCTTCATTTTATGAAATGTATCCCTTAAACGAAGTTCAGTTCAATCCATTTTCACTGGACCATCCAGATGAAGGTAGAGTGATACTGTTACACAGAAGCAAGTTGTTTTCACACAGAAACAAGTTGTTTTCAAAGTATGCGATATGCATTACCAAGTGTTTATATTAATCAGGCCTCAGCCTTTCTCTTTGACATGATTTTTCAAATCGGTTTGGAGATCATTCTGTAGTAAATAGCCAGATTTTCTTCCATTACTTCTAGCTATTTAGTACCTGCCAGGCAGTACAAAAAGGTGGTGTTTGGGCCTAACAAGTTAATACAAAATTGTCGCCAGTGAGGGGAGTTTTAACAAAGGCTGGGATTATTGGAGGTGGTTATGGTAGAATAACATTCACTATTCCAATTTACAAAAAATCTTTGGAAGGCTATGGCTAGTGATACTATGTTTGTCAGTGCCTAATTTAAATCAGTAAAATGAGGTTAATGCACATGCTTACCAAGAATTAAAACAAAGCAACCTTTTTGCTAAAAATCCCTGCATTTTTTGTGCAAGTTATGCCAAAACCAAGGGTAGGTGACAAAGGTGTTCAGGCACATGTTGATTCTCATACAAAACTCAATGAAGTTTTCTCTGGCCTTTGAGTTCTAGGGCAGTTGACAGGTCTTCTCTGGCACCTTTATCCTGGTAGTCCAGGGCTGCCTTTATTGGGGCAAATGCAACGTTGTTCTTTAAGCCTAGTCCTGATCACATGAACCCTTAGGTCTCAATCTCTGATGTTGTGGTTCGGTGTCTTGAAAAGTTCAGCTAAGTGTTTCCCACTCAGGTGCATTTTACTCACTCGCTCCAGATGGGATCAGAGCTGAGAAAGTCAGACCAGCACACAAAAATGTCCTGGCAGTAGTTCCAGCTGGGACGAGAAATAGAACTGTTAAAAATCTCATGACTCATTGTCCCAGCAGAAGTATGGGTAATTTGGATAAATTCAGGCAGTGGGCTGCTTTATCCAAATCAGGCTTGAGCTATGAACATCTTGACCCCTTTCCTTGTAAAAAAGGTTTTCAACAACCACAAAAAAGGGTTTTAATTCTATCCTATCTCCTTACCCTATGTAAACTGCTCTAACAGAAGCAAAACCAGAGGAACTATGCGGGGGAGTGACAAATTCACCAGATTCCTCTCTGTTAAATCTAATAACTAGTGATAATATCATGCTCTTCTCCATGAAACACGATATTCTCTCCTGGTTTACAAAGCAGCAGGGGGGAACATACTTGCAAAAACTTCCAGCTACAGTTAATCTGACCTGGAGCACTTGTCTTCAGGGGCAAGACCTGACATCAGCCTCCTCGGCAGTTCAGAGACACCATGGGATTAGCATGGAGGGACTGTGCTGGCTTCCGTGCAGCCACATGCAAAACACTGGGTCAGTGCTCCTCCCTGCTGCCCACTGGCATCTCGCCCTCTCTGACAGCATTCATGGGAGGCAGAAGCTGCCTGTAGGAACAAACTGCCCCAAACTGCCTTTGCTTCTCTTTCAAGCCATATCTTCTTCCTCCAAGAGCATCTCAGCATCCACAACGTGAGGAAAAAGCGGTTGATAGCAGCTCTGGAGGTGAGACTATCACAACGTGCTTCCCCTGCCTACTTATTTTCACTTGGGATTGTCCCAGTTTGGCTCCCTTCGTGTCCGAGGCTGCAAAGAGATCGTACGGCCATCACCGAGGAAAGCTGGACACTAGACACCTTCTGCAGCTAGTCAACACATCTCTGGGGTTTGTCAGGAGGGTTAACTGAAGGCTGATGCCAGTCACCTGCTGCGGCGCGGCAGTGAAGTGCACTGCTTTTCTAGTGCTCAGCGGTTCCAGAGAAGCTGCAAGTGGCTGCGAGTGGCAGATGCTAACAGCCAGCAGAGAGCCTGGGTCGCCAGCCTCGCCTCTCACTGACAAATTGCACCTTGGCCACAAACATTTCAGCGTGTAACTTATCTCCCAATCGGAGCGCCGGCCGCCCCTCTTTGCAAAGGCAATGCCCTTCCAGGTGGATTATTTTCCACTCAAAGACTGATGCCTGCAACAGCAATCTTGAAAGTCTCCTGCTATCTGCTTCTCACTCTTCACAAGACAAGACAAGACCACCCAGTGATTCGCCTGAAGAAATATTACACCAGCCTGTGGGCCGGCATGCCTGAAATTGGCCCAGGGAGCACATCGACAACGAGTTACCCAGCTTAGAAAACACAAGGGGATTAATAACTTGGACAGTGCGCTGGACAAAACTAAACTCAGAAACAATTCCCCATCCAAACCCCATCAGAATTCTAATCTTTACAGACTTTTAGCTCCATAGCCCAATAAATCCTTTCCATAGTGACTCATTGTTAGCCTGATCTTCCTTATAAAACACACGGTGGAAACAGTGTAACATTTTCCTTTCTTATTGCTCTCCTTTGTAAAACCATCTTTCCTTGTATCTCGCTGCCATTTGCCTGTTAGTCATGGGCTTCACTCCTGAATGAGCCACTTAAGAAATGTTACACTGATGTCAAATTGATACATGTCTTGTGAATACTTTATACTTTCTCTTTATTTAATGTGAAAGGACAGTGTTCGGGACTGATCAAAAATTGGGGACTTCTCAGTGCAAAGTTTTAACCAAAATGCAATTTTTCAGTTGAAAAACAAAATAACCTTCAGCAGCAATCACAATATAAGAGCTCACCCAAGGCCACAAACATCTTGTGTATCGGATTTTGCTTTTCTTTTCTTTTCTCCCCCTTGGAGAATTTGAAATTCCTTGTAGAGGACATTATTTACATTTCTTAAGAAGGCCTCAAAACACATTTTCAAAATAATTCTGTTGCCAGATCCGGTGAGATGCAACTGCAAATCAGCGGGGTTTGCCTGTGAACTCCAGCCTGGTAAAGTGTTTTCCCAGATATTTCAAATCTGGGATCCCAGATTTATAAATCAGCCCCTAAGGAAGAGTGGACAGATTTTATAGAATTTCTGAGCAGGCAGAGTGGCAACGACAAGGAATGAAGAACAAAAATAGTGTGTCCTGTGAATGAGCTATCTGTCTCAGCCTGTTCCCCTCCCTTCCACAGGATAGCGACAGCAATAGCAACATCCATAGAGACTTCATGAAGGCCCTTTCTCTAGTATACATTGCCTTTCCAGGATCAACACCCCGTTTATGGTGATGTCATGGTAAGTGAATCTCAAATTCATTCACATTTCAAATCTTTTAATTGAGTGAGACCATGAAGACACCGTTAGAGTGCCCTAGAGCAATGCAGAGAAGAAACTGAAGTCCTTGTTGAAGCAGTGCTGCAAGGTGTGCAGCCCTGAGCACAGGGGCAGCCTCATGAACTGCCGTATCATTCCCCACAAGCTTTAAGCAGTCAGCTTACGTTGTGAAATTCAGCCTTCAACACATAACAGAGTCCCTGACCACCCTCCTATAGAAAACAAAATCCTGCTTATTTTGGCAGATGTTCATTTTTTCTTTTAAAGCATGCTATTCTGTCTTCTTTCTGACTGTTTAGGGTATTTTCCCTAAGCACAACGTTATTGTGGGTTTAGCCTGAGACGTGAGTCAATCCCCTCCTTTAAAGCAAACTGATTTCCCCACTCCTTTCCCTGTGATATCTATTTTGGAAGCTCTCAACTCCCCGGTGGGCCTGTGGGACATCCCGCAGCCTCTTTATGGCTGGTGGTCTGCAGGAGGGAATAGGATTACATCTCTCAGCAGCCAATGGTGCTGCCTGTAGGTTCAATAAACGGGCTTAAAAAAAAAAAAAAAAAAAAAACACACAGTAATGCTCAGAAAAGCTGTTTTCCCATAAAAGTTTACTTTGTGTGAGTTCCGGGGCAGAGATATGTAGAGTTAAGTACCCTCCTGATACATTCCTCAAACACAAGGCACTCTCATTTTTCTCTTGTGTTCAAACACCACCGTAGATCCTGGACTGCACCTGGAGCACCTAGCAACTACCCAAAAAAAAAAAAAAAAAAAAAAAAAAAAAAAAAAAAAAAACATACACACACAGCATGTCCTTCTTACTCTGCTTTGCGTGGTGTGACTGAACCTGCAGAGCCAGTGGGAGCGAGTTCTATAGTGATAACGGTAACCGTTGACTTTCCCTTTCCTGATTTCACCTCTTTCATTATGTTGGAGAGCTTTGTTCCAGACTAGGAGATTATGCAACGGGCTGAGGAGGAGATGTGACTTCAGTGAGATATAGCACACAAAAAAGTGTGACAAATTGCAATGACAGGGGCTCCGATGGTAGCTTGTGATGGAGTGAAATTAAATCCCTAACCAAACAATGCAGCATTATGCTATATTCTATAGGCACCCTTGTTGAGGGTAGATTGAGAGAAAAAGAGACGGGCAAAAAGAAAGATGCACACATACTTTCCCCATCCATGTTCCCAGCTAGCCCTTTTCCTCAGTGTCAGCTTGGGAGTAAACAAAAAAAACCCCTTCCTTAATGCTTGGGCCCAGATGTAGGAGATGTGTGACTCAGGAGATGTGTAACGGATTGAAGAGATGCCCAGTGAACACCCACAGGTTGCAGTGCCACCCCCTGCTCTGCTCAGGCCCTCCTGGGACCTCCTGTCCCCATGCCCTGTCTCCATACCTCCACACACAGCATCCTGAGTAATTTGCCCTCCTTCCTAATTAAAGTGCTCCCTGAGGAGCGCTAGAGGAGGAGGATGTGTGTACACCTTTGTACTCAGCTGCTCCAAACTTCCTTGGGCAATACTGCAGGGCGATCCTGATGGCTTTTTTCATGCTAAATAACTGACCTAGACGGCCTTCCTGCCCCATTCATCTCCTCTACATAAACAAACTATTCATTCTCCAAGGAATAGGTGCATCTGTTCGCTCAGGCCCAGCTCCTGAGGGAAGCCAACAAGAGACTTGACACTATTTAAGGAAGAAAGGAGCACAGCACTCTGTTAGAGTATCTTTGCTGTCCCGGGGCCATCCAGGTGTTAAATCACTCACTGGCCTCTAAAGGGTCCTGAGCCAAACACTGAAACAAAAGGCAAAGATGGGGAAGGAGAGTGCCAGATATCACAGCTCACCCTCCTCGTGTTTCTCTTTTGCTTGCGAGGGTTTTCGGGAGCAGTATATTGACAGGACGGAAAATGAAGTTGACTCTAGGAGCCTAGGAGCACTCAACACGGCTGCAAACTTTATGAGCTGGTCAGCATTACTAATGTTCTCAGAGTAACACTCTTGCGGGACTCCTGAGCTTAGTTTCCACTGGAAAGAAACAATAGTTCAAGCTGTGAAATGTTTTACATTCAACTTCCACCTCTCCCCCCCTCTTCGGCGGAGTTGCCATGAGCCCAGACTTTAAAAACATTTCAGACTTAAAAGGTTAAGATTTAAGTGCTGCTGATTTTATCTGGGCTTTTAACTAACATAGGCAGGTGGATTAGAGATATGTGTACAATCTCCACTCTAGACACTTGGGTAAATATGCACAAGTGCTGAGTGAGCCAAGGAAGGAATCTGATGTTATTGTCTATTAATTTGAAAGCAGAGATTAAAGAAAGTGCAGAAATCAGTAGTGTAAATATCAAAAAGGATTTCCATTTATATGTAAGAACATTACTCTAGCAGTCTGGCTATTTCAAATAACATGAAAGCTTTTTTTCTGAAGAAAAAGAACTGTGAATTTGTTTAAATTTACATATTTTCCTCTCTCTTTGTTTGCAGGAATGGTCGCCATGCTTGCAGCTAGGAAGCAGTTTGTTCATCGGGGCTGGGTTTTGTTCAGACCCTGCATTTGGTTGAAAGACCTAAAAACAGCAAAAGTATTTCATAAAGTTACAGGACAGGCAACCAGGCTGGGACTTCCTCCTCCTCGCATTCTTTTTTTCCAGTAGTAGTTGTGATTATTTTTTTTCCTTTTTTATTATCACCACACAACAGCTTGAGAACAGATTCTGATTTTCTACTAATGCTTTTGTTATTCAGAAATATTCATGAAAACTTGGCAGAAATAGTACGCAGGTGATGGGGCATTCAAAACCATTTTGGCTGGGGCTATTGGTCAAGTCAGTGATGTGACTGCTTATCCAGCTCCTATGCTATCACTTCTGCCTTCCCCTTCGATGTCTACAACCAATTTTTTAATGAAAGATTAATAATAAATAGTAAACACCCTCAAAACAAATTAAGAGGTTGCACTTTCTCCTAGGAAAGAATGAAGGAATTATAGCTACTCCATGAATATGGACTATGCTTTTAATGCTGGAAGAAACAATATTTTCTCTAGAATTGGAACTAAGTGCTCTCCGAATGTGATAGTTGCTCTTTAAAAACATACTTTGGGCTAAAATATCAAGGAACTCTCTACTTTTATGAAAGCTTTACAAATTCCTGGAGGTCATCTGAATACTCAAAAATAATGCATAATATGACCCCATGAATCAAATAGGGCAAGCTCAGCACTTTTTATTAGCAGAAATATTCATGAATCTTTTATCCTGCTCCTTAGTCCACCAGCTCTTTTTTTCACCCTGTTCTCTCCTTAATGCAACATTTCATAAGAATGCCAAGAAAAAGGAACCCAGCTTCAGGTTTAATTGCTAATATTTCTAAATTTAGTCAGCGTAAAATCCATCTGAGGCTCCAAAGATTTTCCCTGTAATCTGCAGAACCTGAGTTTGAATCTAGCCCAAGAGAGCACCACAGCAAATAAATACCATCTGATCTCTACAGAAATCTGACAAGAGTTCAACTGTTTTCTACCTTGCTACAAGTATATCAGAGTTGATTTCCCAGTGCAATGCTGTAGGGGAAAAAGTCAATTAAAATGCAACCGTCCCAATTTCAGTGAGAGTTACTGATCAGCAGGAATCACTATACAAGTGGTTTCTATATTTTTTTTTCTTTTGTATTAAGCAGGCCAATACTATTTTCTTATGCTGGCTTGCTTTAAGGGTCCTGGAAGACTGGACAAGCAGCAGTGACTATGAGCCAAATGACCCCAGTTTTCCACACAACTGGATGGCAATTGCTGGACTCGGCTCGTTCCTCCCTTTTTTCTCACCTGCCTCTATGACCATTGTGGATATCACAGTTAAACTCTGCAATATTTGGCTGAAGGCACATGGTATGGCATTGCCAATTTTGTTATGTACCAGCACTTTCCCTATCAGTGTAACCAAAGGGGGATGAGGTTAGACAGAAAGGAACCGATTCTAGATGCTGGAAACCATCCAAATTTCGTTATCATTTCATTCTTTACTTTGGACCATGTAAGTGTCCTGTGGAAGATTTCAAGTTTTAACAGCCAAAGAGAAAGGGAAGTTTTCCAGTTCTCTTTCTCTAGCAGCCGGTATCACAGGTCTGACTATGTATGTTACTAGCCTCAGTAAGTTGTCCCAACTATTGTTAGCATCATATAAATGTAGACAACAATATCTGATTGAAGACTGGATTTGCACATTTTTATGCAGCAGCTATTTGCTTTAAATAGAATGTTTTCAATATTTCAGTGAGAAGGCCTCAGTTCCAAAAATGATTCAGTTTGGAGTGTGTTTTGCTCAAGATTACAAATTTTTGTTTGTCAGTTCGTTTTGCAACAAACATTTGGAAAATTTTTTACATGGAAAAAACCTCTAGTTCCCACACAGTTCTAATGTTCAATGTCTGTAAAACACAGTGGAATGTCCCCAGTGAAACACTTAAGGTATCAGGTACCCTTAATCCAGTAAGATTAATTATCATTTATTAGTAAGTAGGAATTGTTTTTAATTCATTTCCAGATGTAGGAAGATTAGGCCTGCAAATTAGTTTGCTCCAATTCTTAATATTGAGACTGCATCAATAATTACTGAATAAAAAGCTGAGCCCTGGGTTTTGGGCTCCCCTGAACAGTTTGGATCAAGAGTTCACTCAGATTATGTTACGGATAACAGCTCCGCACAACATTTGGCTCAGGTTCAGTTTCTTTGCGTCTAAGGCCAGGATAGACCTTCAGTTCATCTCCTTCAACTCTCTTTCTAGCCCACACAATTATATTTCACTCACATACTTCTAAGCTGAGCCTGGTGACATTAATTAAATGAGAGCGTTTCAGAAATCAGGAGACGAAATTGTTGCCTGCTCTAGGCAGGGAGCAGGAGAGAAAAGCGACACCAGGCCCTTGCCATGGCAAAGAGCTGATAAAGGTGACTGCGCCTGGGATTTGTCTCGTGTAACTTTACATGTCTATAAGGTAGATGTCTACATTTGATGTCATCCTGCTTGTACTCCACTGCACTTCTGTGGAGAAAAAGGGCATTTCTAGTGCACAATTCATCTGCCCTGCTTACTCCAGGAGGAGACCTACTGCCCCATTTCTGTTCACTGGAGGGTGACCACCTCAGGCGTGGACAGCTGTGATACAGATACCTGAGGGCCATGTAAGAACATCCTCACCTTTCATGACCACACCACAAGCTCTAAAAGATGGGGCAGCTTTCAGGCCCTTAGGGATCCCTGTTGGTTTAATCGAGCAAAGTTTCAAGACGATCATTCCCTCCAAAAGCAAGAGAGCATACAGGTTGGTATTTCTTGTTTGGGCTTGCATCCCCTGCAAAAGAGAGCTGTCTGTCACGCAACATTATCTTCAAGGCTAAGATGGGGCTGACTGCACTCTTGTTATGAAGGTGAGAATTGACATTATTGTCCTTTCACTTCCAAGAGATACTTAATTTATAAAGAGGCCTTGAATTTTGTTAAACATTATCAGTTCCTATTTTATTGTAGATTATTGGGTAGATTAGGTAATGTGTGACACTCAAAATTAAATACGAGTAGCACAAAATAAGTATAAATTAAAAGACTGCAAGATGTGCTGGCTACTCTAGCTTTCGTTGTAATATTCCTAATACTACATGACTAGAGGTGCTGCTTAGGAGATTTCAGTTCGATCCCTAAGTAAATGTGCTAAGGAGGAAAATAAACTATAGAAAATGTGAATTTAGGAATTAAAAGTCCTACAAACCATTGTCTTCTGCTTATCTAGCCAGGATTAGAAAATGCAGACCAGTGCAGTGCAATCTTTTCCAATGTTTCATCTCAGCCATCACGTGTTTCGACTCTCTACTGAAAGAATAGCCTCTAGGAAGAGGGCTGAGTGCAAAATTCACAGCACATAAATTAGCCTCTTTCTCCAGCTAGTGGGGTATTGAGAGGAGATTGGAATTGCTTTGTTACTCAAATGTATTTGACTTACTCTTTTGCCATTTTTTTAAACTCTCTTGGCTATTAAATGTTTTGCCCTGAATAGTTGTGCTCCCCATTTAAAGGTGAATTGCTTTCCTTAAATCTAATAAATGTGCAACTCGGCTTGCGTGAGCAAATGTAGCCGTTTTCACAAGGACTTGCATCCACACTGGTGATACTGCTATTCGAAAGCGAGAGAATGAGCAATCACACAAAAATTACTGGAAAATTGGAACAAAAGAGGGGCAGGCAGTGTGAAAGCGAATTCTTTAGAAAATCTGAATGTCCGTGCATTACTTAAGCTTAACTCCCCACCTTCATGTAGGAGCAATGCATCCTGCAGCCCAGTGGAGAATCTCAACACGTTACACGTAGAGCATGCAAGACACATTAAGAAACTCGATATTAGGTTTCCCACTGATTTCTGAGTGAGTGGATGTGCGGTTGACTGTCTGCCTTTTCCCTTTTCCCAGCACGCCTGGATACCTAGTTTTGCTGTCATCAGTCCAAACACATGCTCTATTTTCCCCTCTTTCTAAGCAAAATTCTTCCTCCCTCTCCCTCTTCTCGATACATTACTCTTTCCTGTCTCTTGTTGCTCCAAAGCGGTAGTGCCTGCCAGGAATCTGAGAGATTCAGTGCGTGTATAGAGCAGCCTGAGAAAGGGG
This sequence comes from Calidris pugnax, assembly GCF_001431845.1. Lineage (NCBI taxonomy): Eukaryota > Metazoa > Chordata > Aves > Charadriiformes > Scolopacidae > Calidris > Calidris pugnax. The sequence continues at coordinate 15,586,583 of NW_015090862.1, forward strand.
CAGACAGGACAGAATTGCCCAGCTTTGGCTGAAAACGTGAGGTTTTCAGATTCTGTCTTAGTCCCTTGAAAAATCAGGAAATCGGAGGAGCAGAAGAGAGTGGCTCGCTTGGCTGGTGCGTGTGTCAGTGCGTGTGTATGTGTGCACGCTTTAACCTGGAATCTATACCCGTGATTAAATGGTCTTTAAATCAAAGCCAATAGATAAATAAGGGAACTATTCCAAAACCAAGGGGGTTAAAAAACACTCTGCATGCACCTGCTGGAGACGCTGTGCTGCTGGCTCTACATTTCAACTCTAACCTGTATTTGATATGGTGTTGTTGCAGCTGTGGGTTGGGGTGGTTTATTTAAGTGGCTCCAAATGCTTGTCAGTGTGGCAACCAGCTGAATACATAAAACAGGCTCTCCAAACCCTTTATGGCCCAGGGTCAGAGTAAATGGAATAATAAAATCCAAATGCTTTTGTCTCATTTTCCATCACCCAAGCCTTCCGCATAAATCTACAGCTTTGCAATGACCTTCGCATTCAGTGTCGGGGATGAGGCCGCAGGTCTGAGATACATTTGGTCTTCATCTTAGGTCTTTAAAAGCTTTTTCCAATTAATTTTAACTGACTTCCATAAGGATCAAGTACAGTTTCCTCCTCCCAGCCCCCTCGCTCCACAACCCCTCTCTCTTTCCTGCCCAGCATCTTCTTCAACCAGTCAATTGGGGGAACACTAGAGAATAATGCTATTGATCACATTATATGTGGTAGCACCAACAGCAAAGACATTTACAGAATGAGTGATTTAGCAAATAGGAAGTGAGAGATTTCTTTAAGGAGTTTTAATTTGATGTCTTCCTCGCTGCTGGGTGTCTGGTTTTCTTTATTTCTCTAGTGCCACATTATCTCTGCTCAGATGTCATCGTGGGGACCCACAGTCTCCTGTACACATGTTTACAAAGGGTAGGTCACTATTAAACTAAATTATATATGTTTGGGTTTAGTGAATCAAAAATCACCTTGTCTGGAATTAACTGCTGAGGGCTGCTCCTTCCCCCCTCCCCATCTGATCTAAATTAGATGTAAAGTCACATCTATGTGCTTCAATTATAGTGAGCAACACAAATTTCTATCAGACAGAAGTCCCCAGGATGCTTCCAAATGTCCTGACTTCAAGAACCCATGGATCTCCCCTCCAAATTCTCAAACAGGAATTTAACAACCATCTAATAAACTGGTGCCTAAAAAAAATGCTCATTCCTATTTTTGCACTTAGTGAAGCTGAGCCAGACTTTGAGAGCTGTAGTGAGTGTTAGGGGACACATTCACAGCCCAGAGTTTCCATGTTTATTGTGGCTTCGTTGGCTTCTGTAGAGCTGAACAGGTCTACATGACTAGAAGACATGTCCCAGACTGTACAGATATAGTCAATAAAACCAACAGTCAGGTACCTTGCTACTGGGGACTTGGCCTCAAATAATCTTAGACAAAACAAGGGACAAACATATCCGTAAGAAGGCTGCATTCCTGTGGTCTGTCCAAAGGAAAACAAAAAATAACAAGGATCGCCAAAGTAAATCCATATTTCTTGGTGTTTCCTGTCTAAATTTTTAAAGATCCTAAAAATTAAGGAAGTTCTGATCACGTGTGAGCAGCACCAAAAGTCCAGTCCCCAATCAAATCATAAAGCAACCGCACCCAATGCTTTATGAGATTTTTCCACCACTACAGAGAACTTCTTTTTCAGCTCTGACAGAAACATCAGCAAAGTTTTGAGATACAAGACTTAAAATAATAAAATCCTTCACTGTACAATGACGTACACCTTCTCTTAAGACCTGTTTGTGTTATTACTGACAATATGGCTCAGTAATGTCTCTGATCCTTGAAGTTCATGGAGATGCACCCCTCAATGCATTGAGAAAATGAGGCTCGCTCTTTGCTTGGAGTCAGCTTCCCCATTTTTTTCTTGCTCTGTGAAACCATCCTTCCAAGCAACAAAATAGGTCAGTAGCTGACAGAACTGGTTTCCCATGGCATCAAAGGCTGTCCTCAGAGTCTCTGAGAGGTGTCCAAGAAGGTGGAAATAGCAGCTGAAGCTTTGCCTGTGTGTAGAGCATAGGCAGTGTTTCTCTGGTGTGGATTCTCTGGTAGATGGGCACTGACCACAAGTGACAGTCTTTCCCTCAGTGTGTGCATTTCTAGAATCTCTCCTCTCTCCCCAGCTGTTCTCACCAAACTTGCAGGAATTTAATAATTTACTCTTTTAAATCTTGCTGAAATTTCCTGACAGATTCAGAATTACCAAGAGTGGACAGGCAGAGAAGCAGGAATGCCCATCCAACTGTGTACACAAAGGGACATCAGGTGAAAGCCACCCCTGTAGGAAAGCAGACTAAGAAAGCAAATTGAACTATCAATTTTTTTTTCTCCTCCGAAAATGAGGAGATTATACACCTGACCATGGAAGTGAGAGAAGTAAGGACAGAATCATTCCTTCTTGGACACTATGGGATGAAATGCATACTACTAGAAGTTCACTTTTGTAGCCTGAAAATGGGATCTTTATGTTAATTAATTTGAATGTGAGGATTAGAGACTCTGATTTTTCCATCCCAGCTCATGTTAAGTGAGCCCACAAATGTCCAGCTTTATATTTGCTAGGTATGAAAACCATCTATGACCCTATCAAAAAGGCCTGAATGGAACAAAAAAAATAAAAAATAAAAAAAGGCAAAAGAAAGTCAAATAAGAAAACATCCATTTAAACAGAGAACTGTAAGGAAAAAAAAAAAAAAAAAAAAGGAGGAAAAAACAAAAAAAAAAAAGGAAAAAAAAAAAAAAAAAAAAAGGAAAAAAAAAAAAAAAAAAAGAAGAGATGAGTTAC